>NC_057864.1:183984396-184287426 GCF_019393635.1 Dromiciops gliroides
TAACCCTCATTGCTCCACCCCCCCCAAAAAAAAAGGCTTGTAGGTGTGTGTATGAGGGGATGGGTAGGGATATTCTCCCTTTGGAACCTGATACAAAAGAGGAGCCAGAGCATTGCCTCCCTTCCCTCCCCTGCCCTCTCATTCCCACATGGATCCAACTGCTCGAGGCCACCTCCCTTCTCAGTCAGTCTTCAGGAAGGCTAGAGAAAAAAAGGGGTGACTATGTATGGAGTCAGTGACAACATTAAGGAGAAGTTACATGTCTTACCTGCAAATGACTCTGGAGGAGAATAGAACTGCCCTTCAGACAAGGCCCCAGGGAAGAGCAGGGGGCCCCGGGCGGCAGCAGCCTGGGCAGCCAGATACCCTGGGGGATAGAGCCACAGATGCTTGTTCCTTTTCCTGAGCACCCTCCCCATCCTCCCCTCAGCACAGTGCTAGCACAGGTAAGCCCCACAGTGCTAGCCATGGAAAAACATGTCTCCTGCGCTGGACGGGGCTGGTCTGGGCCCATGCTCACAATATTGTTTGTCTCTCCCGGGGTCTATGGGTGACAGTGACAGGAAAAATGGCAAAGGAAAAAAGACTCCAGACAAAAGGAAAACCAAAAGTGACAGCCACTGTTGAGCGGCCATCAGTTGAGAGACTTGGGAGAAAAATCCCAAGACTTTTGCAGTTGCCCCTGGACTTCTCAGGAACACCAGAAGGGTTTCCTCTATTGGGGTAGTGCTCTTCCCGAAGCGTGCGCCCGCTCTCTCTCCTACCTAAGGCACCTTTCCCCTGGCCCTGCCAATCACTGGATCGTAGGATTTAGAGCAAGGGGCAACCTTATAGGTCATCTAGTCCAGTCTCCTCACGTCACCATGAGGACACTGAGGCCCGGAAACCTAAAAAGGACTTGGCCAAGATGACCCAGGCAGAAGGGGACAGAGCTAAGCCTCCAATCCAGGCCTCCTGACTTCAATCTGGGGGTGCTTTCATTCCACTGTGCTTCCCCCAGTAGCACTCACATCGCTCCTCCTCTGCCTCCTGCGTTAGGACCTTGAAGTCAAGGAACCAGGTCTCCAGCCAGGCGATGACAAAGGAGACGATGGTGAGCACGTAGCCAAAGGCGCCTCTGCTGAGCAGCTGGGGAGAGTCGGCTGGGTTGGGTGAGGGGGTGGCTGCCTCCCTCCCCCCAACTCTACCGCTGGGAAGGCCAAAGCTTGGGGAGGCTGTGAGTGTGTGTGAGGACAGACCCTTTCCCTGCTCTCAACAGCTCGGGAGCCCTCTGGTTTCTCTGCACAGAGGGACACAGGCTGGCACTACAGCAGGAATGACTGAGACTGGACCTAAGGGAGAACTTCCCAATTATCCAAGTGGCTGGGGCTCCTGAAATCAAGAAGCTTCAGGAAAGGGAGAGGAAACAGAAGAAGAGTTTCCTTCTCTGGAGATTGCTGGGACAAGTCCCCAGCCCCCCTTCACCCAAACATGCCTATCCAAAGAGAAAAGAGGGACTGAGTACAGTTGTACCGAAGGGCCGGAGGGCATCCTCCACCACCTTCCACCAGAGCCCCTAAGATAGCTCCCCTGGCAATAAGGGGCATATTTCTCAGCCTCTTTCTCACCGAGATTCTCACCCCTTCCCCTACAAACCCCATCTAGGCTCACTGACCTGAGAGAGGATGACCTTGACAATGAGGAAGGCACTGGACACCAGCGTGGTAATCTGGCCAGAGGAGGGGAAAAGAAGCCAGAGGTTCAGGCCCCTCTTTCTACCCGTTCCCCCACTCCCAGTCTCCCAATGTCAAAGCAACTCAAGTATTCCCTTGTGGGGCTCTCCAATGTGAACTAAGCCCGGGGCTCGGCATCTTACCGCGATCACCCACCAGTGTCGAAGTCTCAGCACAGCATAGCCCATCAGCAGCCCCGAAAACCGAAAGAAGGCTAGAAGCTGGGGAAGGGGGCAATTCAATAAGCATTCATTAGATGAGTGGGCAACATGCATCTCAGTCCTGTACTTGGTGTCCCAGGTGATCCAGGATGAGACATGGGGCCCACCCCCAACTCCCAGGGCTTACACCCAAACTGGAAATGAAGCCGTCCCCTTTCTCACTTCCCAGGTTCCTTCACTGCTAGTTTGACTGACTTTGTTCTCCCACGGGGCAAAGCCGGTGGGGCCACACTTCCTCTAAGCAGTTTTCCCAGATAACGCCTGTCCCTCTGGGAGACCCCTTGAAGGGCAGGCCTCACCCAACCATCCTTGTCTGTTGACATGGGGGGAGGGTCTGGGTGTCTTCTTCAGGAGGCTGGGAGCTTCCTAGGGGCAGGGGCTACATGGTTTTCCCCATTAGACTGGGAAGAAATGCTGAGTGAAAGGGAACAAAGGGAGCAGGAGAAAATCCCAAAGCATGATCTGAAAGCCGCCCACGGGCTGCTTCCTCCACACTTGGGTCACTCACAAAAATATCGAAGAAGGAGGTCTTGAAGTTGTAGTTGATGACCTCTTTCTCCAGATTCTTCTTGATGCCTGTATTTGACTGTGAGTAGGGAACACAGAGGAAGAGATGGTGAAATGGCCCAAGCATTGGCCAGGGCAGGTCCGCATGTCCCCCATACTTTGCTTTCTGCCAAAAAGGTCGATGGGGAAGAGAAACTTGTGGCTTTAAAGGTGTGGTGTAAGCAGGGTAGTGGTGAACTCTAAATCCTCTCCGTGCCCTCTGACATAATACCCACAGCCATATATTTCTGGAGCATGAAGCAGGCTCATCGAATGGGGCAAACAGTTCTGGGCAACTCAAATCCAAGAACTTAGGGTTCCAGAGTCACTCAGCCCCAAGACAGGGGGAGTGTGAGGAGAATCTGGGGGCAGGCTGGGGGCTTTCATTTCCAAGGCAACCCAGACTGGCAGAAGCAAGTTTAAGCGAGCTCTGGGTACATATGTGTAAGAAATATACAAGACTGACATGGAGACAGAAGAGAGATAGGGATGAGGAGATCTAGAAAGTCTCTCCCTCTCTGAGGGTAGAGGAGGTACGAGTCCTTGGCCTGCCTCTCATACAGGAGGACATGGATCAGTTCCCAGTGAACACAGTATTTGCATAACTTAATATCCCTCCACCTTCCCAGCCAACGATCCATCTAAGGAGTCAGAGGGGGCTTGAGGGCAGGGGATGGGGAGAGAATGGGTGTTGGGCAGTGGTGTCAGACAGAGCCTCAGGTGGTAAATCAGTTGATTAGATTTGCCTCTAATGGGGAGAATCCATCACTCTGCCTGGTTGGCCAGGATGAAGGAATAAATGGATGGGTCGTTCTTCTCCCTCATCCCCCGCCATGTACACGTGGTTTAATTCTGTCAGTTTCCCCTTTCCGCTAGGAGAGGACTTTGGGGAGACGGAACCCTCTCCAATTCTGGCTAAGAGAACTGGACTAGAAAGGGAGTGTGAGAGTGGGGGCACATGGAGGGCAACCAAGGAATGATATGAGTCTGACCGCTTGAGAGCAGCAGGGCTTGGTCATCTACTTTACACAGCGCCATTCAGATGAGTCTGCTAGTGCAAGGAAGAAGGCAGCTGCCCCACCGGCAGTGCCTCCTGTGGCACAATGGATGGAGCAAAGGCCTGGGGGTTAGGCTGCCTGGGCTCTGGTCCACTGACAAGCTCTACGACCTTGGGCAAATCACTTTGTCTTTGTAGGCCTCAGTTTCCTCATCTATAAAAATGAGAGCACCACCTGCCCTGCCTATCTCACAAGGGTGTTGTGAGGCTCAAATGAAATCATGCACAGAGAGCCTTTGAAAACTGTAAAGCACTAGAGTAATTGAAGGTGGCAGCATTATTCTCCTCCCATTTCTCTGGATCTTCTTCCTTTTCAAACCAACAACCCATGGCTGCTCTCGGGACTCTGGTCTCAGCCCTCTCTGCGTGCTGATCCCTCAGAGAAATCATTCCCTTTTCCTCTTTATTTACCATTGCTGTGCTGAAGACAGGAATGAAATAAGGGGACCTGGGTTCTAATCCTGGCCCTGCCATTAACCACCTTCCTTTCTGGGGAAGGGTTAATACTGTCGGTTTCCCCTTTCACCTGTTACCCTCCCCTGTAACATCAGGGAATTGGACTATTGGGTCCCTAAAGTCTCTTCCAACTTCCTAACTCTTAAATCTCTGTCTCTAATCTTGACCTGTCCAGAGACCAGAGCTACAGACTTGGGAGTTGTGGAATCCTACCTGGATTAGTGGCCTACCCTTCTGGGCCATCCCGCTTCCAGGTTCACCTTTGGACAACCCAGACCATGCACCCTTGCTACACTAGTATTCCTAAGGCCCAGCTCTCAGAAAATCGGCCTCTGTTCAAACACCTCCCTGATGCTTCCAGGGTAGATCTAGATTACTTTGCCCGGTGCTTACAGCCCTTTCCAATCTGGTCCCAACCCACCTTTCCAGTTTACTCTAGCCTGTTACACAAATAATCAAAAATGAGCCTCCTTGTTGTCTGCCCGCAGATATATCATGTTCATTCCTGACCTCCTACCTTATCCCCCGTCTCCCTCTGCCTGAAAAGCCTGGTCCCTTCCTCTGCTTGGTGAAGGCCTGTCCATCTTCCAAGGCCCAGCTTCCTCTTTGAAGCCCTTCTCAGCCCACCCTCTCCCACAGAGATTTCTACTGTCTGGGCCACACACTTCGATTCTCCTAGACTGGATGCCAATGACAGTTATCTCTGTAACTTATATGTATAATGTCTAGCTGGGAACTCTGGCATGTACCTGTCTGTGCATATATGCCATGCTCCCAGAGCCTCACACTGGGCCTTGCTTGCAGACGGCAATCTATAAATGTCTGCTGCAGATGGGAGTCATGATGATAAAGAACCGAGTTTAGCCCATTCCTATTTTGGGGAGGATGGAATCCTACAAAATCTACACTGAGGGAGATTTCCCCAGCAGGAGGATAAGGTTCACTACAAAAAGGGGTGGGAAGAAGAGGAGCAGAGTTGGATTTTAGAGGCAGGGAACCAGAGAAAAGCTGAACTGAAGGGGACCTCAGAGCTCTGACACCTCATTTTACAGGGGAGGAAACTGAGGTCCAAAGAACAATTTGCACAAGGGGGCAGAGTGAGTTTCTAGATTGCTGGCCTCCCGGTCCAGCACTCTCAACAGCCTAGCTTCTTAAACTGGGGTGGCACGAAATCTGGCAACAGTAAAAGGTGATGTGTGGACAGCTAGGTGGCGCAGTGGATAAAGTACCAGCCCTGGATTCAGGAGGACCTGAGTTCAAATTTGGCCTCATACACTCGACACTTACAAGCTGTGTGACCCTGGGCAAGTCACTTAACCCTCACTGCCCTGCCAAAAAAAAAAAAAGATGACATGCACCTATTTTATATACCTATGTGCCTGGGGCCGTGTAAAAATTTCTTGGTGAAAAGGGGTTGTGAGTGGGAAAAGTTTAAAAAGGCCTGCTCTACCACATACCACCCTTTTACTTTCTAGGATATTTTGCCTCTGTTCTTTCATTTTGTCCTCAACCCTTCCTTGGGGAGGAGGGGGGCGGGGGAGGGGGTAGGCAGGGTAAGATCACTGTTGACAGATTTAAGGTCCAGAGACTCCAAGGTCGCTTAGCAAGTTGTCAACTAGACCAGAATTCAAATCTAGAATCAAAGAATATCAGAGACATGGGCGAGGCAGGGATTGACAATCTCCCCCCCCCCCCCCCCCCCGCCCCAATTCTAATGAGGGTTAGCTGAAGCCTAGAGGTCTGTCTGTCTGTCTGTCCTAGGGCCAAAGCAAACCCACGCACGTTCAGCTCAATGATCCAGAGCAGAGCGATGAAGAGCAGGTCGAAGGTGACGAAGAGGCAGAAGGTCCGGCGGACATCTGAAATGGCCCTGCGCTTCTCTGGGAGGGGTGGGAGGAAGGTCGGCTGGAAGTTCTGGCTTCTGCTCAGTGATGTGCTCAAGGAGGTCACAGCCGGAAGACTTTGCTCCAAGTCCCTTGATGAGCTGACAGGCAGCTTGGTCATCCTGGGGGGACTTCCTCCCCCCTCACTGGAGGGGAGGAAAGGCTTTCAGCAATAAATCTGTGAAGGTAAATGGGGGAGATGCAAGACAGAGCAAGACTGGTCTATTGCTGGGGGGGGGGGCGCATGACTGGGATCCAAATCTGGGACCTGGCACCTGCTGACTCACCATTAATGGCTCTAGCTCTATTCCCTCTGCTCCCAACAACCCTTCAGATAAGCTCACCAGACCCCAGGCCCTCTACTATGAACAAACACACAGCCCCCTCCCCCTCAAATCACGGCAACTTCGTAATTATCCAAGCACAGAGTCCCTAAAACTTTAGAATCTTCCTTTTTCTTAGCAAACGCTATTGGTCCATACCCATCCTCACCCCCACTGTCATTCCTTGGGATCTGGGTTCCTTCTTCTCCATACCCACTCTTCCCAAATCCCTCCTGGGGCACTCCTAAGAGTCCAGTCCAGTCCAGTCCAGCCGAAAGCTGGCCAGGCCGTTGTACTCTGCCAAGAGCCTGCCCCCCCTCTCTAGGAGGAGGGAGCCCAAGCTCTGTTCTTTGTTTGCTAAGGACAAAGCCACATTCCCTTCCCCCCCTCTCCTGGCAACTCTAGAAGTGGGGTGGAGATGGGGCTGGGGGCAGGGGGAGAACACTTCCCGGAGAATTCTTTATTTGAGTGAAGGCCTTCACGGAGCAGGACTAGTTTGCTAACAGTTGGTGGTGAGGGGAGAGGTGGGAGATATCATCTGCTTCCCCCCTCACTACCTGTGGTTGTTTCTCTGATTCTCGAGGAGGGAGGAGGGAAGTGGAGGCAGCACACACATCCCCAAGATCTAGCCTGTGAAACATCAAGGCTGTGGGGCATAGCTCACCAAGGAGCTCCCATTCCAAGGTACTGATAACATCTCCACAAGCGCCCAACAGTTTCTTAGTGCTTTATATTTTCAAAGCACTTTCACACCTAGTATTGCATCGTGAGGAAGGCAATTGATGGCTTACGTTTTTGTAGCACTTTAATGTTTGCAAAGGGCTTTACTCCTTTGGGCTACATGGCAGTCTTGTAAGGTAGAGACCATTATTGCCCCCACTGAGGTGAGGAAATTGGGGTTGACAGAGATAAAGAGATTTGCCCAAGGGTTACACAGTTGGTAAATGTCTGAAGGGAGGGAGAATCAAGCCCAGGTCTTCCTGATTCCAGGCCCAGCACTCCATCTGCTTTGTCCCAATGCCTCTTAGGTGCTAGTATTCCCATTTTGCAGATTTGGAAACTGAGAAGTGAATCATTAGCTTAATATCTCAATAATTTCCTCCTTGATCCAAAGTGTCTATGATCTCCTTAGAGATTCCAGAATGCAAAGAGGCCTCTCCCCAATACCTCCAGAAAGAAGCCTGATGTTCCCTTCCCTTTGCTACACGAAGAAGCAGCTACCCCCAACTTCAAAGAGGGATGGTTTGGGGGATGAGGGGTACCTGGATTCACTTCAAATAATGCTCTGTGGTGAGTGGTCAGTCCAGAAAGATATGCTACAACCTCTTCTAGCCACTTCTCCCTCACTTTTCCTAAAACCATCTCTCTTCCACCTCCTTCCAAAAGGATGGACTCTAATGAATTACAAGTGAAGGACCTCACCAACCACATGGAGGATCTCCTTGTAGGAGAGGAAAAGGGAAACTCTGGCCTTTCTGCTTCTGGCAAGATCCAACCAATCCCATTCTAAAGTCACATTCATTTTCAGGACCACTTAAGGTAGGTGAGGTGAGAACAAAGAGACAAGCAACTGGCCTGCTACCTGGTATTAATCAGGGTCTGCTTCTCCCCTTTCTCTACCATGTCCCTGGATTTCCCTCGCCTTCAATAATCAATCATATGATATCGGGTGGGGCACAGCATAGGGGTGAGGTGGGCTTTGGAGAAGGGGGTTAATCTGTACTCTGTTCTCTAGGCAAGACCACACCTAACTCTGCCCCAACCAGAAAGAGTGATTTTGCTTTTAAAAGACTTCAGATTTTTAAAAAATCACTGAAGCTCCGCCAAAGTCATGAGGGAAACTCTAAGGCATCCCCAATGCTCACAGAAAAACCTGCAAGTTGGATGCCAACTCCTCTTCCTATCCCCCTGCCCAAATTATCTCTTTGCACATTAAAGGCAAGCTCAAGCCATATATGTATGGGGACCGTGGGCAGCTTATGGGGGGCAGGGGAGGAGTGAGAATAGGCAGCATGTATGTGTGTTCTTGTGCCTTCTAAGAATGGGACCCAGGAGTCCTTTCCCTGAAGGAAAACAAGGGGAACAGTTGTGACCCCATCAATAATGCTTCTCATCACTGACAGAGCATCCCTGGGGGTGAGTTCATCTTGATTTGGGTTCCATCATCCACAGGGCTGGCCCAATTCTTTCCTGTGGGAGAGTGAGGCGGGATATGGTGACTAGCTAACCATGGGCCACCCCAATGTCCATTAGCAGTGGGCAGCATCACAACACTGGTAAATGCCCATCTTTCACTCCCCTTTGAAAGAGGAAGCTCCAGGGCTCATGATATTTACTAACATCCTCTGTCTTTACTCATGTCTGCCTCCATGTCTCTCCTTCCATGATGGCCCCTCCTCTCATCAGCTCTCTCCTCCTTCATCTGTGTGTTCCCTCCCTAAATTTTATGTCTCTACTTTGTCTCTCTCCTTCCCAGGTCTGTTTCCACCGTCTCCATATTTTTTTCCTTCTAAGTTTCTCCTCAAAACTAATGCTGCAGCTCTCTCTCTCTCTCTCTCTCTCTCTCTCTCTCTCTCTCTCTCTCTCTCTCTCTCTCTCTGCATATCTTCTTCCTCAGTCTTCCTTCCTCATTTCTCCTTCCCTCCCCCTTCCTTCAAGAGCAAATACAAATGACAACAGCTTGGGCATGAGACATTACAGCACCAACACTCACTCACACCCCCAGATGAACCCAGGAGAAGGGAGAGACACGATTGGGGGCAGCAGGGGGATGGCAGAGATAAGATTGAAAGAAGAAATACAAGCAAGCTGGAGAAACAAATATTGGGTGGGCCTTCAAAAAATGTGCAAAGAATTGGGGGATGGGGCAAAAGTCAGAGAAAGGAGTTTCTGTGAGGATTCTTTCTTGAGGATTGAGTTCCAATCTTTTCAGACAGACAGAGATCTGGTTTGGGACTCAGGAAATCTGGATTCTTCAGAGGATTGTCATCCTAATCTGGATTCTGTCACTGATTAGTTGTGTCCCTGGGCATGTCATTCCTCCTGTTTCCTCCTCAGTAAACAAAGAGATTTGGACTCTATCTCGAAGGATCCTCCCAGTCCTGATGGGTTCTAGGGTTCTCTGAAGTCAAGAACAACTGAATTCTCAGTCTGAAAACCAAGCTCATAGATCCCTAAGGCCTTCTGGCCTACTCTACTCTCTCCACTAGGCCAGGGTAGGCAGGACAGGGAAAGACAGCAAGGGCAGCAGCTGGGGGTGGGCGATCCATTAGCTGCTGTCTTTGCTCTATTATTGGGACATTCCTTAGCATTTTAATATAACTTGCCCCAATTTCTTCCATGGGCATCTCAGTGGGCACACGCCTAGTTTTAATAGTATCCTTAGATCAATCTGTGTTTTTACATATGAACAGAGGAAAAAGAATGGGGGAGTGCTGGGGTGTCAGAGGCAGTCTGCCTATCGCTCATGCCACCGTGGGAAGTGGTAAACTCTCTGGCCCCCAGTCCAACCAGCCTGCTGCTAATGTCCTTATGACAGTCTCTGGTACGAGCTCGCGCTGGTAGAGGTGTTATAGAGTGAGTTGCAGGGCGTGAACAAGTCTGCCTGGGACGGCTGCAGATTTGACATTCAATTTGTTAGTGGGAATTGAGTTGCTAAGGCAAGAAGGAGTGTTTGAAGTTTTGACATCCTAGGGTGGAGGGGGAAAGCAATGGAGTCAGAGGAACTGGGTTCAAATTCCACTTCTGATATCTGCAATCTGTGTAACCTTGGGCAAGTCACTTAACCCCCTGGGCCTCGATATTCTCATCTGAAAAATGAAAGCATTGAACTGGAGAGAAATCTATGTGTTAGGTCTCCAGACTCTTAAATGTTAGAACTGCAGGAGACCACAGAGCTTATCTAGGCCGAGGGTTATTAACCTTTTTTTTTTGGTTTAAATCACATGCCCCTTTTGGTAGTAGGAACCTGTGGATCCTTTCTCACAATAACGTTTTTAAATTCACAAAATGTGAAATTGCAAGGAGAATCAATTACTCTGAAATAAAGAAGAAATATTTTCCCCATATGAGTTCCTGGACCCACCAATGAGATGAGAACCCCTGATCTAGGCTAAATCCCTCATTTTACGGAGCGGGGTGGGGGGGAGTCTGAGCCAAGCCTAACAGACAGCTGGCCCTGAGCAGAAAGAGATGAGAAATCAGAGAAAAACAGAAACCAGAAACAGTTTTCTTCCCTTTCTTCCTAGGAAAAACTAAAACCTGGTTCAAGATGCAAGAGTACAGCTGGAATGCCTCATGCAGGCTTTTAACAAGAGATTTCTGAGTGGAAGGTAAACAGCAGGGTGCCTGGAGAGGGGCAGGGGAGAGCTCGCAGAAGCATGTCCACAGCTCCTAGCCCCACTCTTCCCACCAGGTACGCCTTTCTGACCACTTTCCCCTATCTCTGCCTAAGGTGTGATTCTACCCTTTGACACACACCAGACCAGCTGACTGGTCACAATTACCCTCTGAAGCCACAAAGAGCCTGCCTGACTTCTGAAGAGGAAGTTTCCCCGAAGTGGGAAGTGAGATGGTCTCAGGGCCTAGGTTATTCCCACACCCACCCATCTGGTCTACAGCCCTCTTCCTGGACAAGGGCAAGAGTAAATACAATTGGGCAATCTGCATTCCATTTCTCTAGTGCTTCAAACTGTTCATTTGAAATCATTTTCTGATGATAATTCTGTGAGGCAGGGTTCTCAATCTTCATATTACAAATGAGGGACCTGACAGAGAGAGGTTAAGTGATTTGCCCAGGATCACACAGCTATTAGGGGTCAGAGTGGGCATTCAGACTCAGTCCTAAAGAGGAGTTGCAGGCTCTTTCTACTACACCACACTGCTCTTATATAGGACAATGATGACCAAGAAAGCAAGAAGTTGGGGACATCCTGGGTTGTGGATTCGTGACCTTAAGTGCCCAGCTCTGGGGGAGGGCTGAAGGCTGCAGGGGAAGAGGGGGTCCGCTCTGGGGAGAGGGGAAGGAGCCCCTGGAATGGTCATTACAGCCAGCTCCTCCCAAGAGGCTGGAAAAGAAATTCAGTCAAGTCAGGAGCAACATCATGGCTCTAGTGACCCAACCCCCTCCTTCCCTGTGAGGATCTGGGGGAGTCAGAGCCACCTCTGTTTCATGAGCACCTCCCTCCCACCCCCTGCCATGCTGCCAATGCTCTCAGCAGTTATTAGGTGGCAGCAGCAGTGGATTTCGCATGGCTCAGCACAGGTCCCTGGCCCCCACCCCCCTCTAAAACACACATGCTCTCTGAAGTCACACCTCATAACGTACAGTCAGCCCAAAATGCCAGGCTCTTCCACTATCCCCCCTCACGGCCCTACAGACTTCAAGCTTTGTCTCATAGGTTAATCAGCCAGTCCTTACTCGTTCGAATGTCTCCTTCACCAAGTCACCAAGCCAACCAATTTCCCCTGGGTCCCCCACACTGAGAAAGAGGAGTCCTGGGCAGCCTCTACTCCATGCCTGGTGGGGGGGGGTCCCCACAATCAACATGAATGACGAAGATCCATGAGTAACCAGACTACTTTGATTCCACAGCCCCCCACCCCCAGCCCAACTTGCACAGTGGAGCTGTACAGAGGAGCTTTGCTCCTTCTGTTTTTCTTCACTATGTCTGGGACAAAGAGGAAAGGGCCTTGAAGCTGGAGAAGCCACACCCCCAAGCTCCTAATAATAGGAGGTGAGATACGGAGCCACTGCTAATACCCAGCATGGATGAGGTTGCTAGGGACCTGTCCTGTTCTTCCCCCTGGGGCGCCCCCTGACCCCATACATAGTCCACACGACTTCATGAGGGCACAGGGTCAGTGACAGTTGGCACAGCAGATGGGACATGGCCGAAGACATCTAAGACAGGCTGTTCTCCTGGGAAACAAAGAGAACAAGAAACTGGTATGACTCCAATGGGAGGTGTCAGTTCACACTGGGCAAGTATATGCAAATGCACGCAAAATTCACTTTTTACAGCCATCTCCATCTGACCTGGATGAAGGGAGCTCAAGAGTCTCTTAAATGTGGCCAGGAGCAAACAGGCTAGTGGCAAAGGTTCCTCTTGCCTTCACTCCTGAAGTCCAGAGAGCTCCCAAGTGCCAGGGACCAATGCCAGACTGGGGTGGTAAGGGGGAAAGCATCTACTGCACTTTCCCCAAAGTTTCAAAAAAGAAACTGAGGATGAGAATGGGAATGGGGAGGCAGCAGGATGTTGTCTCCACCTCCCTCAACTCTAAGCCAGGGCCTGTTGTGGGAAAGGCCAATCTAGTTCCTCAGAGGGTCCTGCCCTGCCCTTGCCTTTCGGAGGTCAAATCAGAAGCAATTAAGGGTGGATGGAGGGGGAAGCTACCAACCTTTGGTGGAGCCAACCTCACCTTCCTTCACACTGCCCAGGTTTCTCTAGAGAAGCTAAAAGCCTCCTGCCTTGGAAGGAAGAACAGGTCTTAATCTCATGGTGGGGAACAATCACCTGTCACCAGACCTCCTTCCCTGTCTCTGAGAGAGCCAAAGGACAAGGCTGAACAGGTCATGAAGCTGGTCCTGGACTGCATTTCTCCATCCATTTTTTGTTCATTTGTTTGGTTTTTTGGTTTTTTTGCACGGCAATGAGGGTTAAGTGACTTGCCCAGGGTCACACAGCTAGTAAGTGTGTCAAGTGTCTGAGGCCGGATTTGAACTTGGGTCCTCCTGAATCCAAGGCCAGTGCTTTATCCACTGTACCACCTAGCTGCCCCTTCCATCCATTTTTTTTTTTTAAGTGAGGCAATTGGGGTTAAGTGACTTGCCCAGGGTCACACAGCTAGTAAGTGTTAAGTGTCTGAGGCGGGATTTGAACTCAGGTCCTCCTGACTCCAGGGCCAGTGCTCTATCCACTGTGCCACCTAGCTGCCCCCCTTCCATCCATTTTTAGCATGGGGACAAAGAAGTTCACGGCACCTATTTCTGGGACAGATGCTTCTTCCCTCTTCCCCTGTCTGAGGGAGAGCAGAGGGCTCATTCAGGTAAGCAGAAGGTTACTGGGGAAGTGAGAGGCTGGAGGTGGGGAAGACAGAGTGACATCAGAGATACCAAAAGCTGAAACCTCTGCTTATTTTGCTCTCTCAGCTGTGTTTGGGAAGGGGAACCTGGGACAGAAAAGCAAAACCAGAACCCATATTCTCGGCTCTGGCTTCCCAGATTCCATCCCCATACCCCCTCCAGTGGCCCAGCCCCTCCTTAAGGGAGGTGATCAAGAGCTAAGTGGCAAGTACCCAGGCCCAGCATTGGTCCTTGGCAGCGATCTGGGCTTCTGAGGTGAGGTGGAAAAAAGCCTATCCATACAAGGTGAGCACCTCCTCCCCCAAAGCAAGAAGGCTTTTGGCTTTTCTAGAGAAGCTTAGACAACAGAGAGGCAAAGCTGGCCTCCTTCAAAAGCTGGTGGCTTCCCCCTCCACAATATCCCTGTGAACCTGGTCCTGCTCATAGGATAGGTAAATAGGGAAGGTTTTACCCCTACCCCAAGTATCAGTTGTCTGGATTCATTAATTCAGTTGGTTAAACAGGCTACTCATGAGGCCAAGGAGCTGGGTTCCTTTTCCCTGAGGGCCAAATCCCTTCCCACAGGGTCAAAGTGTTCCAAGGAACCTGGGCCAGGGCAAATACCCTCCCAAATGTGTACTGGGGGCCAGTGACATGAGGTTTCAAATGATGACATGTGGCTGGCTGAGCAGAGAGAAAGGGAAAGAGCCCTGCTGGTTTTGAATTCCAGCCCCTGTTTAGCTGTGTGCCCCTTGACAAATCCCTTCACATCTCCCAGTCTCAATGTCCCCATCCGTTAAAATGGAGATAACTACTTTTTTGTTGTTGTTGTTGTTGGTTTTGGGTTTTTTGCAGGCAATGACTTGCCCAGGGTGACACAGCTAGTGTCAAGTGTCTGAGGTTGGATTTGAACTCAGGTCCTGCTGAATCCAGGGCCAGTGCTTTAACCACTGCGTCATCTAGCTGCTCCGTTAACTACTAAAGAAACAACTCAAAGCATCTATGATTCTCAGGGACATGGGTCAAGGGTATTGTTTTTGTTGTTTGTCCTTCATTCTCAAAGAGAATCGTGACAGATATCAGGACTTGCAGTGAATTGGATTTAAGTGAGGCAGGGCTGTGCAAAATCACCAGCCTCACTCTCTCCTCCAGAGCCATCTTTGTCCAGTGGCAAGATATATGTATGTATGTATAAAATATCAGGATGAGTGGAGATGGCCCTCAGTGTGGAAGGCAATTGGGGTTAAGTGACTTGCTCAGGGTCATAGAGCTAGTAAGTGGTCCTCCCAGCTTCAGGGACAGTGCTCTAATCCACTGTGCTACCAAGCTATGCTCAAAGGTGTCACTTTCCTATGGAAAAGACTGCACTTTTTGACAACGATACACAATTCCATTGATGTCTCAGCTCCTTGCTTACTGGCTCCTCCCTCAAAGTCTCACTTTTACCTGCAACTCCAAGACAAACTAGGCTGGGTCCTTAAGCAGCTTCTCCACCTGAATGCCCATGATGAGATGAAGGAGCTCTAAGAGTCCTGTAGATGGTCTTGTTATTCTGGAATATCACTCCAACTCAACCTCATTCATACTAAATCCTCTGGGGTTGGATAACTCCCTGAAGTAAATAGCTGCTGGGACAAATGTCCAAGAACCTAGACTACTGGCACAACCTAATCTCTTGGAAAAGGAGTTACAAGGCAAGCATGTCTCCTGCTGCTCTGTAATCTAGGGGATACCAATTCTCCACACTCCTATTCTTTGTCTGGTAGAAGAAAATAACTTCCAGCTCACTTACCAGATGAACAAACAAGGCCTTAATCTCTTCAGGCCTTGTTCACAGCCTTGATTTCCTCCTTTATAAAGTGAGAGGGTTGAATGAAATGACCTAAGGTCCTTTCCAGCTTATCCATAAGTTCTATGAGGTGAGATGATTAAGGTATAGTCTTTCAGAGAATCCTGAGCTGTGCACAAGAGAGGTTGGCAGTCAAGAAGGTATTGGTCTCCAACCTAGGTTCCAACCTCACTGGTCTTCTAGGTTTCCAGTGTGGCAGGATTGTGGGTAATTTAAGGATTTTGAGAGAAGATCATTAATCCAAGGAGGGGAAAAGGAAGCTGCTGAACCTTGTTGCTGCTTCATCCCTCTCTACTATCCAGATGGGTCCTACCTAGATCAAGCTTAAGTATACAATAATCATGACAAGTTTCCTGCAGCCCTGCCCCCTTCACACAGATCTCTCTTTTTAAATCTATTCTAACACTGGAGGGTGGGGAAGGTGTCCCTGAGACTCCTGAACTGGAAGTAGGGGGAGGATGATGGCCTTTTAACCTAGGTTCCAATGACACTGCTCTTGCAAGTGTGTGTCTGGCACAGTTATAAGGGATAAAATCACTTGGGGAGCACTAAGGAGTTGGGGAGACATTGGTGATGCAGTCTTATGTAAAGTTATACTTCCTAACCCCCAAATGCATAAACCCCTGCACCAGTACCCCCTACCCTTGGAAGTGCTGAGGGTCTAGGAAGTCCTTATGACAGTCCTGAGACTGCTGGGCTGGGCATGGGCCTGTACGTTTACGGGTGACTCAAGGAGTGAGTGGGGGGCAGGTAGGGGGTGACAAGTGGGAGGGGAGGTGTGGAGGAAAGGAGGGGATGCTAAGCCCCACGCCCACATTATCTCAATACCCCCTTCTCCTCCTCCCAAGCCTCAGGGTACAGGGCCCCTACCCCCATACACAGACCTGCCCCCCACCCCCACTGGTGGGACTGGTGGGCGACCCCTAGAAAGAAAGGTGTCAACAACTCGGAGCGGGGGTTTAGGATGGGAGGGAGGCTACATCCTCCTCGACTTTTCACTCGAGTTTCCTGTCCCGGTATGATTGCTCCCTCCCCCTCTCCCCCAGTAGAATCCTAGGTGGGAGAGGTGGGAGGGGGCGACTTCCCGCCACCTACGGAACGGCGCACGCGCAGAAGAAACCCCCCCCTTCCCCTTCCAGGCTCCGGAAGAACCGAGAAGGCCAGAGAGAGAGAAAGAGAGTGGGCAAGAGCCGGAACCTGGGACGCGGAGGGGTGAGGGCAGGGACGGACGGAGGGAGCGCGGACACCAGTCCGGAAGTAGAGAGCAGTAGGCTGAACCGAACATCCTCACCCGCACATCACTTACCTTGGTCCTGTTCTCTTTCCCAGGGCCCGATGGCTCCATGACGGTTGCGGCTCCGGCCCCTCCTCCTCCTCCAGTTCCCGGTTGTCCGGTCCCGGCAGCGGACCAGACCGGAAGTCACTCGTCTTACCGGAATCACTTCTTCCGGAGTTGAGCCCGCCCCCGGGTCCCAGGGCACCAGCCGTAATTCTCTCTAAGTCCAGCCCCTTAAGCAATGCCCCTCCCTCTTGTGCCCAGGTCCCGTCCCCTGTCCCGCCCCTAGCTCCAGTCCAGCCTCAGAACTGGGAGGCTGGAGCTAGCGGCTATTTAGAAGGTAATGTTCAGGAAGGACTTCCCTTCTACCCAGAGACGGGACATACCAAAATGAGGGTAGGGAAAGAACAGAGGAGATGCAGAACTTTCTTCCCTCTAAGATAGTGATCTCCAAATCAGGGGCCAGGGGATTCCCCCCCCCGTGGGCGGGTCCATGGCTCATGGATGATGAACTAATCAGAGGATGGGAAGGTGGGTAGCGTCCCACCCTCCAGGAAATAGCCAATCCCGGGGCTTTCCTCTGTCAGCCACACCCACCCTACCCAGGACTACCCATCACGCTCATCCCTTGCACTTCTTACCCGAGTCAGCTATAACCTATCCCCCAAACAGGTACCTACAACGGCTTCTGGACAAGTGCTCCCTGGGAAAATGCCAGCCCTACCCAAGCCTGCCCACTAAGGGGGGAAAAGTTACTAAAAATGTATAATCAAAAAAGTTTGCAGACTGCTTTAAGGAACCATTCATTGAACAAAGACGTTTGTTGTACAGCAGAGAACTCTGTGCTAAGTCCTAGTGGAGAGGCAAAGTTTAGATAAGACCCAATCCCTACTCACATAGAGCTCATAGTTCAGTAAAGGGATAAGATACCAACATCGATAACTATATTATATGAGTGCATTTGGGGGTGGAAGTTGGAGAGGGCTTCTTGAAGGAGGAGCCATTTGAATTGGACTTTAAAGGATGGGTGAGGAAGGAAAGGGAACTCGTAGAGCAAAACAATGGAGGTGAGAGAGAGCTCTTTAAGTGGACAGAGAGGTGTTCAATGAGAGACAGTGGCATGAGTTCTGTTTGAAGTCATAAGACCTTGGTTCTGCCGTGGGCAGCTAGGTGGTACAGTGGGCAGAGTACTGTACCTGGAGTTAGGAAGCTCTGAGTTCAAATGTAGCCCCAGACATTTACTAGCTGTGTGACCCTGGCCAAATTATTTAACTGATGTTTGCCTCAGTTTCATCATCTGTAAAATGGGGATAATAATAACATCTCCTCAGGGTTGTTGTGAGGATCAAATGAGATACTTGTAAAGGGTTTAGCAGACTGCCTGATACTTGGTAAACCCTATATATTAGCTATTATTATTTCTACCCCTGACCTTGGATCGCAAACTCTCTGGGCCTCATTTTCCTCATCTGTAAATTAAGGCATTGGACTAGATGATGTTTTATATCCCTTCCATCTTTAAATTTAGGGTCCTAAGACCACTTTGTATGGCCCCAAACACAGTCTGACAATTTAGTCAGGGCAGCATTGGTATAAGACACTATTAATGTGACTCTGGGTAAGTCACTTAATCCTGTTTACCTCATTTCCTCATCTGTAAAATGAGCTAGAGAAGGAAACACCAAATCACTCTAGCATCTTTGCCAAAAAAAACCCAAATGGGGTCATGAAGAGTTGGATATGAATAAACAACAAAATATGAGATAAGCCTGATTGTGAAATGCCTTGAATGCCTGGAATGCAAAGGAGTCTAGACTTCACTCTGGAAGCAATGGGGATCCAGTGAAGATTTTTCAAATAGGGGAGGCATGAACACTTTTTATGAATAACAAAGATTATTCTAGGAGAGGTATGCTGAGAAGTGGAATTGATTTGGTAGTTTATTGGAGATGAGAGGGAAGAGTCAGAGATAATGCCATGGTTTTAGCCCTGGAGTCAAATATAATGAGTTTGGGTTCAGGAATGTTCAGTTTGAGTTTCCAGTAGGAAATTCAGGTAGTGCTATCCTGTAAATTGTTAGAAAAAACAGGTCTGGAGCTTAGGAGAAAGGTCAGGGTTGAAGATACAGATTTGGGAGTCACCTGGGATAAGACAACAGTTTAAGTCAGTCCGTCAACAAGCATTTATTAAATACCTATGATGTGCTTGCCATCAAACTAGGTGCTGAAGCAAGGCCCAAACAGTCCCTTCTCTCAAGGAACTAACTCACAGTCTGATAGGGGAGACAACATCAAAACAATGTACAGACAAGGATGTACAGGACAAATGGGGGATAATCTCAGAAGGATGGCACTAGCATTAAGGGGGATAAGGAATAGCTTCTTGTGTTAGGTGAGATTTGAGCTAAGACTTGAAGGAAGCCAGGGAATCTAGTAGGCAAAGGTGAGGAAGGACAATATCTTAGACATAGAGCACAGCCACTGAAAATCAGAAGAATCGGGAGATTAAATGGGTTGGGGTTTTTTTGGGGAGGTGTTGCAGGACGATGAGGGTTAAGTGACTTGCCCAGGGTCACACAGCTAGTGTCAAGTGTCTGAGGTCGGATTTGAACTCATGTCCTCCTAAATCCAGCCCCATTGCTTTATCCATTTTGATTAAATGTCTTGTCTGAGGTACAGCAAGGAGGGCAGTGTCCCTGGATCATAGCGAAGGTGAAAGGGAATAAAGTATAAGAAGACAGGAAAGGAGCCAGTATATGAAGGTCTGTGAAAGCTCAACAGAGACTCCGCCTTTCTATTTGATCTTGGAGGTGACAGGGAATCATAGCAGTTTACTGAATGGGGATGATGATGGTGGTGTCAGACCTCTGCTTTAGTAAGGGCGATATGATAGATAGCTATAGACACGAATGAGATTTCCAAGGGAGAGAAAGGAGAGAAAAGAAGAGTCAAGAACATACCCTTGAGGAGGAACACTCATCTTAAAGGTGGGAATAAGGATAAGGAGTAAGGGAAGAAAATGGAAGAGAGCCATAAGAGTATAAAGTTTCTGGATTCAAGGTGGAAAAAGTAGCTAATAAGTAATGGTGTGTGGAGGCAAAAGGCAGCAGCCAGATGGCTCAGTGGATGGGAGTCTCTGGGTCTGGAATCAGGAGAGACCTGAGTTCAAATCTGGCCTCAGACACTTACTAGCTGTGTGATCTTGGCAAGTCCATTTAACGTCTGCTTACCTTAATTCTCTGAGAAGGAAATGGCAAATCCTCCAATATCTTTGCCAAGAAAACCTCATGGACAACATTGGCATACTATAATTCAATCCATGGGATTGCGAAGAGTCAGTCGTGACTGAACAACAACATTAGGTCTCTCAAAAGCTACAGAAATGTTAAGGAGAATAAGGATTGAAAACAGCATATTAGAGTTGAAATAAAGAAGTAATTTGTGACCTTAGAAGAGTTTCTGCAGAGGAAGGAGTGGGTGGTGATGAAGTTCAGGCATCATCAGGTACAAACAACTTTTTTTTTTTCAGGCAACTTTTTAAAAAAGTGTTGGCACACACATACCTATGATCCCTGCTATTCTGATGGCTGAGTTGTGGATCACTTGAGCTCAGGAGTATCTGAGCTACAGGTGTGTTAAAATGATTGCTTAATTCTACTAAGTCCAGCATTGGGGCAGGTAACCATCTGCCCAAGGAGCAGGGAACTGACCCAGGACAAAACAGAGTGAGTCAGGGCTCCTTGACTGATCAGTAGTTAGGATTGGATTTCTAGAGGCAGCTGCACTTCTAAGTCTGGGTGAGATTGGAAGCTCCTGTCTCCTTGTCACCCCCCCACCCCCCACCAAAAAAAAAAAGTGCTTTTCAACAGCTTTGTTTCTGTATCTTCCTGCCTAGCCAGAATACTATAAGAAAGTGTCTCTTTAGGCCCATTGCTGTGGATAAAGAGAAAACCCAGACCTCTTCCTCCAGTGTGTTTTGCCTGAGGCTGTAATAACTGAGACTAACCAGGAGATCTCTTCTATACCCGATCCATTCTTCTGATTCTTCTGGTTGGTCTTTGCAGGAAGGCAGGAAATAGAGGGTTTGAACTTCCCTCCCAGCAGTTCCCAATCTGTTATCTCTGGAATGGGAATTCTTATTAACACCCCCCCCCCTCCAAACACACACACCTCCCAAATAAACTTTGAACTGGAAGGAGGGTAACCTATGCTCTGGTCCTGACTGTTACTCCTCATCCCTGAAGTCTAGTGTCCCATCTTTCAACGTTGTAAGCCTAATTCTTCCCCTACCTGCCATTCCTCTACTCCCCCATAACCTAACCCCATATATTTTCAAACAAAGTCTGTGGACAGAGCATAGTTATTTACAAAGCTTTATTCCAGCAAAGGAGGGGAGTAGGCCCATTGGCAGAGGTAGGGAAAAGGGAACATGGGCAACAGGGCAGATTGAGGGTGAGGGGAACTTTGTCCCACTCCCACCCAGAACAAGTACAAATCCCCACATACATAGGCTAGGTGCATTCCTGGCATCAAAGCAAAACAAAACAAACACAATCCCCCCAGACCATCTCAGGGTGAGGGAAAGGGCTCCCAGGGACTCAGGCATCTAGGCTCCCCATCCGAAGTGGTAGGAATGGAGGTAATTTCTAAAAAGTAGGAGGGACACTTGGGCCCTGTGCCCTGGGGAAAACTAAATAAGGAGAAAGGGGCAACAAGGGGGCCTTCAAAAGGAAAGATGCTGAGAGCTCCTAAAGCCAGAGGAATCTCCCCCCGCCTTGGGCTTAGGGTCCTGCCCTGTGGGTCTCCTATGCCTAAGAAGAAGGGGGCTCCAAGAAATAGAAATGGTGGGAGGCTCAATTATTGAGTCGAGTGCCTTGGAATCTCCAGTGTGAGGCAAGGCCGTGACAGGAATGGGACTCAAAACTAACCCGACCTCACCTCCTCAGCTGGGGGGGGGGGATATGGGAGTAGTTTGGATGGTAAGGGTGGGCACTGAGCAATGTCTGGGGGCCCTGGGCATCAGCAAAGGGATGGGCAAACAAGCAAACACATAGACTAGCCTTGGTCTTCTAGGTATCAGAAGCTGCAGCCTTGGCAGGTGAGAGGTAGGGGATAAGGAGGGGGGAACAGTGTTGTCCCCCCATCTTCCTCCCTCTTTAGGGGATCAGGGTTGTTGGTGGAAGGAGGAAACAGCATTCCGGGAAATCTATGTGCCAGGGACAGGAGGACCAGGATGCTGGGTCCCCTCACCGGGTTCTGCAAGGCAACAACGAACCAGCTCAGTATTCAGCCCTCTCTCTGAGCCTGCCCTGTGTCATCTGGCCCTCTGCCCCAATCGAGGTATTCAACCAGTCCCTGTCCTTCAGTCTCAAGCCTGGATACGACCCCTTTGCTTGTGAGTTTCACCTCTTCAGTGCCTCCTCCAATGCCCTCTGTTTCTCACCATTCTGCACAGCCTCTTCTTCCTCTTCCTTGCCTTCAGAGGCTCCATCCTTCTGGGGCTCATCCAGCGGGGGTGGCCGCTCCCACGGCCCCTCCAGGCCCTGGCCACAAGAAGTCAGCTGCACAGCTATTGAGTTTGAGTTGGGAGAGTAGAGGGAGGAACAGAGACAAGGAACTCTGTTTATCCACTCACCCTCCTTCTGCATCTTTCTCCAGCCCATTCTGCCTCCTCAGTGTATGTATATATGGCGCATGTGTGCCTTAATTGTCTCCATCTCTCTCTGCTCGTCCAGTTTACTGTTTTGTTCCTTGACAAATTGGTCCCCTTCTTACCTATTCCCTAAATTTCCCGGAGGAAAGGCAGACTCTCCTCCCTAGTCCATATTCCATTTTGTTCACTGTTGTTTTGGGGGGGAGGGAAGAGAGAGCAAAGCCCCCTCCAAACAATTCATCTGCTTCCAGCTTTGCCTATTCAAGAGGATATACTGATTTCTCTCTCTCTCTCTCTCTAATGAATGAAAGCCATTAATTAGGGGGCAAGAGTTCAGACAATTAGTTGACTTACAGGAATATGAGATTCTGACACTCACCCCTTCCCCAAGAAGAGGAGATAAAGAATCAAATGTTTACCTTCTTACCTGGGGCAGGACAGTATTAGCACTTCTTCATTCCCATGGTCAAATGGGATTGTAAACCTTTAAGTGCTATATAAATGTTAGCTATTATTATTATCTTCTCTGTATGACAGGCCCTATGGTAATAACACTTAAACTGCAGCAGAAGGGATAGAGATTAGACACTATGAAAGTGGCAAGGGACCAAGAGAATGAATACTATCCCTGTTCTAAGAAACTTTCTATACAAGGCATATCCCCAGTTCAGGATTCCTCTGTGGGGCTGGGGCCTCCTTCTGATGTGTTTCTCTGGGGTCTCTTTCCAGGTCTAGGGTATCCCCTTGTATGGTTCTTATGGGTTGGGGAGGGTCTCTACATCTGGAAGTTTCTTTTTAGAGGATCCTTCTAGATCTAAGAGCTCCTCTATGCGGTCTCTCTGGACACCCTTCTGTGACATCTTTCTGGGTCTGGGAACCCCTCTGAGGGGGGTTCTCCTTGTATCTGGAGGCCTCTGTCCATAATCTAGACACAAACGCCCAGCTGTGATTGATTCCCTGGGCTTTGCCACTTTTTAAGGGCCTTCAATTCCACCTCTGTCAAAATAAGGGATTAGATTAAATGATCTCTAAGCCTATTTCTAACTCTGACAGACTAAGATACTATGCTTAGGGTCTTCTTGGGCCTTCATACTGGCTGTCTCCCATACCTGGAATATACTCCCTTCTCACCTCTGTCTCATAGCATCCCTTTCTTGTACAGTCCTTGTGAGTGAGTATGTATTGTTTCATTCTTTATATTTGTCTCTCCAGGGGGCGGCTAGGTGGCGCAGTGGATAAAGCACTAGCCCTGGATTCAGGAGTTCCTGAGTTCAAATCCGGCCTCAGACACTTGACACTTACTAGCTGTGTGACCGTGGGCAAGTCACTTAACCCCCACTGCCCCGCAAAAAAAAAATAAAATAAAATAAATATTTGTCTCTCCAGCATTTGCGTCTAGCACAGTGGCACATAGTAGGCACTTAATAAATGCTTGTTGATTGATTGGTTCCTAAACATAGGAGGGGAAGAGGTTGGGAATCAGATACTTCAATTCTCCATCCAGACACTAGAGGGCATTGCTCCCCTCACCATGGGGCAGTGGCTTAGATTCCTGAGTCACCTTTGAGTTTGGGGTCCTGAGAGGAAAGACATAGGAGAAACAGGAAGCTCAAGAGCTCATCTCATCGTTTCCTTTGCTTCTAAACTCATCTGTATCCATCGTCTGTGGGTAGAGGCTATCAAAGAAGCGACCTCTCTAGCATTCTCAATCCTGTGTCTCCTACCTTTACCTGCAGGGAAGACCTTTCTAATTCTAACCTTAAAGCTCCCTGTGGCAGCATATTCCCTTTGTCTTAAAGGAGATCATGATATTTAGAGCCAGAAAATATCTTAGAGAAGATCTTCTGGATGAATTGGATTAGAGCTAGAAGTGGGTACCCTTCCTCAGTTTCAGAGCTTAGGTCTAGAATATGTCTCATAGGCAGTGAGGCTATCTGCCCAGTTTTGACACAATTCATAAGTATAAGAGAAACTGCAGGCCCAAAAGGGGCTGCTCAAGGAACCAGCAATCTCGGGCCTTTTAACTCACCAGGTTCCTTCCTGCCCTTGACAACCTCTGCCTGGCTGGAGTCATCTTCCTCCTCTTCTTCCTCCTCTTCTTCTTCTTCCTCCTCCTCTCCCTGACACCCTCGACTTCCCTGCTCACCTTCTTCTTCTTCTTCATCAGAAGGCTGGTTCTCACTCAGGTTGCTGATGGACTGCAGGTGTGATTCGGCAATGCGCTGGACAGCTGGCACAGAGAGAGCATCATGGGGCATCCATGCCTACCTGGTAACTTAGGGCCAGATAGGAGGATGAACCAAGGAATTTGCCCTGGATGAGAACTGTGGGAAACCATGGCATCCCTACTTGTGAGATAGAGGATACCACTCATTATTCTTGTGCCCCCTTACATGGAAAAGGTCAGGGCAGCTTTCAGCAGCCAAACCCTGCAGGGTCTGAGGGGTGAGGCCTGCTTGGCACCAGCTGTGCCTATGGTTAGCTCTGAGGTAGAGTTTCTGGCCCCCAGGATCCTGGCAAAAGGAAAGCTCCCCCCCAAAAAATACCTTGTGCCAGGCACCAGAGCCCAGGCAAGACCAAGTGGGCAGAGTATTGAGTCAACGTTCTCTGGCCAGGAAGCCAGCAGCCAATATGGCCTGTGATTCAGCTGGAGAGTAGGCCATGTTCTGGAGCCAGAGTGACAGTGGGCAGAGGAAACGCCCAGCTGTCCCCCCCCCCCAAGGACATAGGGGTACCTGGGCAAACAAATTTTATTTTTCCAGAGGACAATGTGCCAGTGTAACAGAAACCTCTCACTACCCCCATTGCCAGGTCAGGCATGTGCTGGTCCAAAATAACCTTTTTTTTTCCCCTGGCAGCAGAGACCAATAATGGTCTGAGGCCCCTGGACACTCTGCCCTATAATCATATGATCATAGATATAGAGTTGGAAGGGACCTCAGAGGCCATTTAGTTTACCCCCCCCACCATTTTTCAGATAAGAGGAACTAAAACCTAGGGAAATTCAATGACTTGCCCAAGGTCACATAGGTAATAAATGTCAGAGGTAGAATTTGAACCCAGGTCCTCTCCAAAATCATTCCTGTTCCCATTGTAGTCTGGCATGTTGGCAATGTTTCTGGTTGGCCTTGGGGTGAGCATCCCACCCACTCTGATGGGTGCTCTCAATTCCATTTCGCTGCCATTGATTACCCTTGATAGCAGTCCAGCTTGATACCAGCCCAGTGACCCTCGTTGGTATTGGCTGTCCCCTCCGGGCACCACAGGGTGCTCATAGTCATGGAAGGAGGGTAATACCAAGTTGTATTGAGGTAGACAGAGTGTCCAGGGACCCAGAAAGTTCCCAGCCCAGCCCCCGCTGGCTTGACCCACATCCCCTCCTTCCTAGCTCCCTCTGCATTGACCTAGAAAGCAGAAGTCATTACAGGCCTCAATTGGATAGGGCTGACAAACAGCAGGCTGGGCATAGACCTTGCCAACAGGGACAGCACAGGCATGGTTCCACCTTCCTCAAGCCAGGCCTACAGCCAGGGAGGAGCCCGACTAGGAGCTATTCCAGCTTAGACTATTGGGCAGAGAAGTGGGGAAATGAGGGGCAGATACTTTAAGGACAGTGGGAGAGATGAAGGGGCTGGGAGAATAGGGCAAGGGGTAGAGAGACACCAGGGGAGGGGAAAGGGCAAAGTTCGAGAATACCGGGGGAGTGGGGAGGGGAGTGGGGGAGGGGAGAGAATGATTGCTGAGCATTGAGAGATTCAATGAGCAACAAGGAAAGGAAATGCAGGTAAGAAGGTGCACATGAGATCGCCTTCTTTGGGGAGTCCACAGGTCAGGTATTTCTTCAGTGGGCCAGATCCAGCTTCCTTCCTGCTTTCATCCCAACCCCCACTGCTTGGGCACGCCCTCTCTCTTCCCTGATCCCCAGGTTGGCACGGTGCCCCAGTAGGGAAGGCCCAGGGGGGCCTATCCTGGCTGGAAATCTTGCCTGCTGAGCCTGGGAGCAGAGCAATCCTGGCTTCTGCCAGCTCCCTGTATGGCAACAGTGCCTCCATTGTCTGCCCACTGGTCCCGCCCCCAGTGGCCCCTCCACCCCCTTCCCTCCACACCCCGGGAGACCCAGGCCTTCACTAAAGCCTGCCTGACTTTCTGAAAGTTAGAGACGCAATAAAAACATCATAAATCCCTCCACCCTTGTCCTTGATTCCTTGCTCCAGAGGCCTGCAGCAACCCTTAAAACCTGAGGCCTCCTCAGTGTCCAGGCTCAAAAGCTTAGACCAAGCCCCCTCCCTCTCTCCAAATGTCTCCCTACCAGCTTCTACCCTCTTCATGCCCTCTCCTCTTTCCTACCCTGTCCCCTTCAAACCATCCCTCTATCGTGGTCTATTCTCAGCCTCCAATCTTTTCCCTCCAGTGTCTCACTACCTCAAGGTTATCTCTCTCCGGTGCCCTCCAGTTTCTCACCTCTCACTTTCTAGTGGACCCCAGCCCCTGACCAAGATGATAAATAAAAGATAAGGATAATAGCTACAACAAACATTTGCATAGCTTTTTGAGGTTTACAAATTGCTAGATGTACATTAATACCTTATCTCATTTGATCCTTCCAACAATCCAGGATCTCAAAGCAATGAATAACCTGGGAGTTCTTCGTGCTGCTTTTTCTTCCCTTTTCTTCCAAAGGGGAAATCACAGAGATTCAGAGAGAGGCAGAGACCTGATCTATGTCAAAAGCAGGGGAAGGGGAGTGGCTAGGTGATGAAGTGGATAAAGCACCGGCTCTGGATTCAGGAGTACCTGAGTTCAAATCCGGCCTCAGACACTTGACACTTACTAGCTGTGTGACCCTGGGCAAGTCACTTAACCCCCATT
Organism: Dromiciops gliroides; assembly: GCF_019393635.1. NCBI lineage: Eukaryota > Metazoa > Chordata > Mammalia > Microbiotheria > Microbiotheriidae > Dromiciops > Dromiciops gliroides. The sequence goes on from NC_057864.1 coordinate 184,011,304, forward strand.
GCCCGACAAAAAAAAAAGGCAGGGGAAGGGACAAAGTAGTCCAAGGAACCTGGGGGTGAGGGGGCATTGGGACAACTTAGCAAAGTCCTTGGGGGAAGGGGTGGGAGAATTTAAGAGCTGAGATGGGCATAGGAATCTGTAAAAAAAAGAGATGTGTACTGATGGAGAGGAAGGGGTAGTATTGGGGGGCACCCAGAGAGAAAGGAGGCAGAGGCTGAGGCATTCCCCGCCCCCCCCCCCCCCCCGCAAGGAGTCTGAGCTGAATCGGGGGAGGAGAATCTCAGAGCTCGTGAGCTGTGAGCAGAGCCTGTAACAACAATAGGTGTGTGTGAGAGGTGGGGAGTGGGGGCTGGGGGGAGCTACTGGGTGGTGTGAACACTCTGTGCTCATGCAGGAGTTTGGTTTCCTTTGCCTCTAGGTCTCTTCTTCCCATTTCTCCTCTCCCCCAGCCTGTATCCAAGCAGGTCCCTATGCCTATCTAGAGCTTCTCCCTCCTTTTTACTCCGGGCTGCCCCTCCCCAATTCCTCTTTCTGTGCCGCCCTCCCTTCAGCCAGTTGCCACCCCTCTAGCCTGAAACACCTGCAGTGCCCTGGCCGCCTGACCCCAGGAGCGGAACATTCCCAGGGCAACGTGAATCCCCACTGAGAGGAACAAGACTGCCTCTAGCCCTCCTTCCCTGGCAGGCCCAGCCAAGTCAGATGCCTTTACCTAAGAGAGGGGGCAGGGCTGGCCCAGAAGATCCACAGAATCATCAATAGACTCATAAAGAGTCCCCTTCTAGGTCCTCCTGAGGCCCTCTCCCTCCCTCAGTCTCCAGGAGCCTCTCCCCTAAGCCCTTTGGGAGTGGGGCTAGGGATGTGATTTTTTTCTATTCTTTCTGGGCAGGAAAAATGCCTTGACGTTGACTCTTCCCCTAGGACCTCCCTCGACCCTCGTGGCCAGGCAGCCCTTCTCCAAGTTTATTCTTATCCCTCGCTCTAGTTCCATTCCCATTGGCTTTCCTGTCCTGGGGAAACTTCAGTGTCCTTCCCTCTTCTTTAGATGGGAACATTGACAGCTAGGAGATGAGGAAAGGAGTGACCCAGGGGCCCAGGAATGGGAGCCAACCAGTTACCTCTAAGAGGCTACAGTCCCATCTCCCTCCTGCTTCCACTCCCAAGTTGGATGCACCTGTTGACCTTGGCTGGCATGCTATGCTAGTTAGAGCCACCCCCACTCCAGGAGCTTTCATTACACTCTTTCCGGCCTGGGGAAGGGAAGGGAGACAGAACGAAGGGAAGGGCTTCAGGAAGAGCCTCGGCAGGAATTGAAGGGGGGGGGGAGGCTTTTAAGTACTTAGCCCCACATAGTGCTCAGAAGGGGGCGATGAGCTGGGGAAAAACCCAAGAGATGATGCCTAGGAGACATCTCCCCTCCTAATACATAAATATGCATATGGATACACCTGTAACTATTTTGAAAATGTTCGACACAGAAGAACAGAGATAGATTCAGCCTATGTAAAGCTTTGCAAACACATGGAAAGGGAAATGAGGAAGACGATGATATTGTAGGGATTCCTCCTCCTTCAATGGAATGGAGAAGGAGGACCTGTCGCTTCCCTCCCTCCCTGTCTCAATCTCACAGATGAGGATGGGGTGGTAAAGAGGAAACTGGTTGAACATACAAAGTGGGTCAAGGGTTGGGTCTATTTCTTAAAGTTTGGACAATAGGATTTATAGTAGGAAGAAATTTTAGAGAATTTTGACAATCATCCATCATTCACCCCCCCCCCATCCCCCAGATAATTTTATGGAGGAGGTAATAGAGGATGGAGATGGTGAAGTAAGTGACTTGCCCAAGGTCACACACTATCCTCAGTCAGGTAAGAAGTCAAAGAATTGGGGCTCAAACCCAGGTCTTTTGACTCCAAATTCAGTACCCTTTTCTCTATACCACACAGTTTCTTTCCTTAGGAAGGCCAAAATAGTACTTTGTAAACCATGGGGCCCTATAGAAACGGGAACTTTTATTTTATTATTTAAGACCCATAGACATTTCTTTAGGTTCTGCTACCTGATTTTTTTTTAAGGCTTAAAGAAAATCTTTTCAGGATAATCCACAAAGCTGAATTACATGAGGAGGGATGGGGATTTATGGAAGAAAATAACCTATTTCAGAGATGCCTCCACTAAAGAGGTCTTCCTGAATCCAACTTTCACCCTCTCCAGTTCATTTTCCATATGGTCACCAAATTGATATTCCTAAAGCACAGATCTGACTGAATCATTCCCTGGTCCAGATAGGATAAAATACCAACTCTTCTGTTTGCCATTTAAAGCCCTTTGCAACTGGGCTCCGGTTTTTCTTTTCTAAAAAAAAGTTTAATTTAATTTTTAATGCTTTATTGATACTCTTTTTTTTGTCACTTTCTTCACAAATATGCATGTCATCCTTGTGCAGGGGCCATGCTAATCTCTATATCATTCCAATTTTAGTATATGTGCTTCGAAGTAAGCACTATCACTGTCACTTTCTACTGATTCCTCAACTGTACCCCTTTCTCTCAGCAGAGCCCTCCCTTGTTACAAATAAGTACAGTCAAGAAAGAGAAATCAACATGTTTCCACCCTATCTTTCTGAGCTGATTATATAGTCTCCCTTCAAGCACTCTTGGTTCCAACTGATCTGTCCTATTTGCTGTTGCTCAGTATGCGATATTTGATGTTCCACCCAATATGCCCTTGCCTAGTCCAGGGCTTCTTAAACTCTTTTCACTTGAGATCCCTTTTCACCCAAGAAATTTTTACTCGATCCCAGGTATGTAGGTCTATAAGATAGGTATACATAACCTTTTACTGTTGCCAAATTTTTTTTGCAACCCCCACATTCAGGTACAGGACCCCATATAGAGTTGTGACCCCCAGTTTAAGAAGCTTTGGCCTAGGCCATCCCCTCTGCCTGTGACGCTTTCCCTTTTCACCTCTGCCTCTTGGAAATCTTAGCTTTCATTAAGAAGGCCTTTCCTGATTCCCTACTTGTTAGTGGTCCCCTTAGAAGTTACTTTGTATTTCTTGGTAGGCATTTTGTACATGCTGTATCCTCTTGATAAAAAGGAATCTCCTTGAGCTCAGGGACAACTTCATTTTTGTTTTTGTATCTCTAGAACATAGCACAGTGTCTAGAACATAGTGGGCACTTACTGAATTTAATTTATTCCCTCCATCCCCAACGTCTGTGCTCTGAGCTCCAGGCCCAGAAAGGAGGCAAGGAACAGATAGAGGAATAATTGGTACCTTTCAGAGAAGGGGGAGTGTAAGCACAGGGGTTGGGTCTCTTGGTCTTGAGGTGGTGCCCCTCGCCAGAGGATCTCTGCCAGAGGGAAAGCTTGGGGTTAACAGAGCAAAGACACTCATTCTACCACATCTTCTTTACCCCCCTCTCACAACCCCTTGGCTCCCTTTCCCATGCCCACCCTATCTTTTTCCCAAGTATTCTTTCCTTCTTGGTCCCTCCATAGTAACCTGCATCCCTGCCTAGATAGCAAAAGGAAGCTGAGCAAATTGTCTCTGATACCACAGGTTGCGTAGGATTAGGCTAGCCTCTGAGGGTGGCTCATGGAGTTGCACACCTTGGTCACTGATGCCTTTAGAAAAGGGGGAAATTGATAAGGCAAGAGTCAGAGGTACCCTAGAACCAGTAATGAGCCTATAAATTACTTGCCTATTGGCACTGCCTCCAATTCACTGGAGCTCACTAGGCCCCACCCTATGTCCTGGACCAGATCCTGTTTAGAGTATAGGAGCTGGAGTGAGATCAGAGAGGTAAGAAGTGTTGGAGCTCTGAACCTCACTTTCATTCTCTGGGCCCATTTCCTCTCTTGTAAAAAATGAGGGGTGCTGGACTACATCAGGGGCCCTTAGCTGCATTTTTTGTGTCCTGGACCCCTTTGGCAATCTGCTGGAGCCTTTAGACCCCTTCAAGGAATAATGATTTTTTTTTTTTAATCATAATGGAAGGAGAGACTCAATTTCAGTTAGTGAAAATTAAGATGTCAATTTTTTCCCATCTAACTTCACAGATCCCCTGAAATCTATCACTAGTTCTAGATCCCAGGTTAAGAAACCCTAGACTAAATGATCACTAAAGTCCTGTCTAGTTCTGTCTATCTGTGGGTCAAGGGCAGACGGGAATAACTTTTGAATGAGATGGAACTTCGTATGTAAATTTATTTTCTAAGTCAACAGCTCAGCCACTTTGTTGATAGGGTGGCACTCCCCCCCCCCAAAGGACATAGTACTTTGTACATAGTAGATGTTTAATAAATGTTTGTTGAATTAAATCAAATTGGTTGAATTGACCTAGGTGACCCTACCTGTTTATATTTCTTTGGGAAACTCTTACCTGATAGGGAGAAGCCTCTTCCTCTGGAACCAGACCAGGATCAGACAGAAAAAACAAAACAAACCAAAAAAAAACCAGACAATGGAATCAGTGTTATTGTCCCCAAGCTGTAGTCTTCAAGACAGTGTTTGGGGGGAACCAGCTTGGGACCTCTCCTGCCTGTTTGTGGGCTAGGTTTGGCAAGTGAGGACCTCAGGGATCCAAGCTCCTAGACTGACCCCAAGTCTTTAGCCTTCTTCCTACTACCAGGGCATTTCCCAGGACTGCTGGAGGAGGTAGACATCGCCCAGTGGGATGGGGCAAATGGGCTATCTGAACAGGAGGGGGCTGAGGGACATGCAGAACCCAAGGATGGAAAGGTCTAGAAGAGTAGATAGTAGTGGTTAGAATGGGGACCTACAAGATTCGCTGAGCTACAGGGGAACACCAGTGCCTGAACCCCACCTCTATGTGGAGGGACCTCACCTGGAGAAGAGTGCTCCGAAACACGGAACAACATGGCGGGGGTTGGTCTTCTGCGGCGAATCTGCAGAAACAGAAAGAAAGTGAGGGCCAGGACAGTGAATGCTGCAGACACTCTGTTTTGACCCTTACACCCACCAGGAGACAGGAATCTGAGTTCCCTAGGGGCCAATTCAAGTGGCCATCTATAAAGACATCTCCTCCCTCAATCCTAAATCATGGACCTGGGAAAATGGAATGTTTCCTCAGTCTTTGAGGGAGTCAGAGAGGAAACACATCTGAGTTTGGCTTCAGTTGCCAGGGCTGTGCTATTCAGAGGAAGATGCCCTCATGTTCCACTTGGCACTGCCCTCCTGTAGGTCAATTCAAGGGCTCCTGGGGAAACCCAATCTACCTGCGGAGGGAGATGAGGTAGAGGAGATGGGCCCTGTAAGCACTGGAAGCATCTCTATCTTGCATTATGCCAGTCCCCAGGTGGAAAAGATTTATGCCCTAGTTCTTCTGGGGGGTCTCTCTACCCCTCTATGGATTCTCTCTGTCTAATCCTCTTTTATGATATCTTGCTGGGTCTGGGAATCTTCTGTGGAGGGTCTCTCTCTCTCTCCAGGGGTCCCTTAATAGGGCTGGACTCTGATGTAGGACCCCTGATTGAATGAACCTGAGTCCCAAGAGGGCTGGAAGTGAAAGGCACTCCCTGGGTGTCCATGCTATGCCAAGAAGCCAGTGGTTTTAGCCCCTGAGCTTCTTCCAGTGCCCGAGATCCAAAAGTGGCAACGACTTCAATTAATTAGGTCCCCTCTGTGGGCTCCAGGGAAATTCACAAAGAGAACCAGGTGAGAGTTAAGATCCAATAATTATCTCCCCCATGCCTGATTACCAACCCTTCCCCCACTCTGTCCCCAACCAGAAAAAAAAAATGCTGCTTAGATCCAAGGCACCCGCTATCTCCCCTCCAAAATGAGCCCATGTATGTGAAAATGTATTTTAGACTGTAAATTGATACACAAATATGAGAGATTCTCGTTACTGATATTATAGTCCTTAATCCCTCCCCCAACCCACTTAATGGTTCCTTTAGAGCTGGGACTCTCACTTTCTTCGCTTTTCTTCAGAATCAGCTAGATTTCAGCAGCAGGTGATACGTCCGCCATTCTCGACGGGTCCAAAAGAGACCAGACCCCCACAATCCACCCCCACTGAGCCAGTGATCCTTTGGGGGAGCGTTAAACTCCCAGGACGGAGTCTCGAGAATGCTGGGCTATTTTTCTCTAGAGTTGGGCATGGGGTTAGCTTCATTTCAACAAACATTATTTTGAAACGATCTAGGGGAAGGGTCCTGGGGTAGGTCTGGCTGTTCTGTAGTCAGGGCTGCAGATTGTTTCCTTTTTGAAGGTGGGGGAGGGGAAGATATGAGGGGGAAGCATTTCCCAAAGCCCCACAAGGGGACTCTAAGGGTCCCAGGAGAGCCTAGTACCTCATCCCCAAAGGAGATGAATGGGGCCAGAATGAGCGAATAATGGTTAGCTAGAGAGAGGGTCCAAGGTACTTGGTGAGGGAGAAAGCAAGAAGTGGTTCTTCAGGGGATAGGAATAATGGGGTCAGTGTTGGGGTCCCTTGGGAAAGGCACACACTTTGCTAATGTCCTTTCAGTCCAGCGGCTCTCAGATAGGAGGCAGCGTTGCTGTGGGGGAGGAATGGGGACAGTACATATGTGGTGGAGCGGATTAGAGGAGCTTGGAAAGTTCCCTTGGTGATCCATTCATGGGCTTGACCCACAAGCGCCCCAGTCCCCCTGGCTGCCTGGCTCTGGCTGAAAGAGCTAGGGGGAAGGAGGGGGAACTGGTGCCCCAGGAAAAAGTTGACCAACTCTCCAGCTAACTTTGAGAGCTTCGCTTCTCTCCCCATCCAATTCCCAGGTTAACATTCCCCTGGGTGGCAGGACCTCCCGTCACGGCGGACCCCGCTTGCCGCCTGTACCACCCATCCTCACCCCTTGCCCCTAGCCCCAAACTCCTCATCCTCTAGCAGGCAGGAGTTTAGCCTGGCATTTGGTGGGTAGGACAGGTATCCTAGGGAGGGGGAAGAGAAAGTCAAGTAGAATGTTAGAAGGGAGGTGGGTGCCTCCCGGGCCAGAGAGAAGGGGATAGAGTTCGCCCTGGGTGACCGCAGTGACATCGAGCGCCCTCCGAGCCCACTGTGCCCCCTTTTCCGCTTACCATCTCCACCTGGCGAGGGTCGAGCTGGCTCGGAGGCGCAGGCACGGAGAACTGAATCTTCTTTCGGTCTTTGGGATCCATGGTGGGGACCGGGAGGTTGAGGTGGAGCCTTCTGCTCTTGCCTTTGCGGTCCGGGAACCGGAGGAGCCTGTGGGTCCCGAGCCGTTCTTCTCCTGGGGCTCTGCTCCCCCGCTCGCCTCCCTCCTTTTCCTTCCCCTCTCCCCTCCCCTTCTCTCCCCTCCCCTTCCCCTCAGAGGGTGCGGTGACAGGCAGGCAACGTGTGGAGGAGGACTGTTCACGCACAGATAAAAATACAGTACTGAACGATGGGGAAATGAGGATTTGCAGGCTTTTTTTTCCTTCCCTTCTCTTCTCACTCTCTGTCTCTCTGTGTGTCTCTCTGTCTCTCACTCTTTCTGTTTCTCTCAGTCTCTCTGTCTCTGTGTGCAATGCCTGAGTGAGTGAGTGAGTGTGTGTGTGTGTGTGTGTGTGTGAGAGAGAGAGTCTGTCTGTCTTGGTCCTTTCTGCACCTTCCCTTGGGCCCTGGCCTCAGGGTCCCACCCCAGCCCCCTTAAGCTTAGGTAGTTTCCCAGAGTGTGTTTAGAAAGGTGACCAATGAGAGGAGAACTGTTTTCTCTTTGGGAACTGGAAGGAGGTGGTGTAGAGAGTTGGAACCAGGTTGGGGGGGGGACCTCAGGCTGGGGGCCCCCTGCTGGATCCCCAGAACTAGAAGCTGCATTATTGATGGAGTCCAGCAGGGTGGATAATGGGGGTGGGGGAGTGTGGAGAGGGCAGCAGGGAGGGGGACGGGGGCTTGAGCCTTTAACTATTTCATCTCCAGGATGCTCTGAGTCACAGGGGGAGGATAGGGTCAGAAAGAATGTAGGTGTTGGGCCAGGTTATGTGAGTGTGTGAGGATGTCAGGTGTGCAGGAATGTGTTGATGTGTGGGTGGCTATATCAGAGTGTGGAGGAGTATAGAAGTAGGAGCATGTGAAAATGTGTAACATCTTCCCCTGTGTCTGCTCCCTTCATGAACATAGGTGAGAGAGTATGAATTCGTGTGTGTGCATGTGTGCTTGTGAGTGTGAATGTAAGTATATAGGACTTGTGGATTCATGCACGTACGTGGAGTTTATCCACCAGTTTTCGTCTGCTTAGTGCTTCAGGACATGTGTGAAGCGGGTTCCTGGTCTGTGCTCCTGGCTGAGCGGGAAGAGCAGTGGGGCAGCATTAGGACTGAGAGAACTCTGGGACATTGAGTGGGGGGAGGGGAGTGACTATCATATGTGGGAAGCAGGAACAGAGTGAGGAGGGGCAGAAATACAAGTAGATAAAGATGGGTTACATGTAGATTTTGTCACAGGTGTATTTTACTCTGTGCATTAAAGCGCTGTGGGCTCTCCCAGCTGTAGGGGAGCTTAGAACATAGAACATAAAATTAGCTCAAGGAGCTGGCATTCTGATAAGGGAGAAAACATGTAAATGAGTAAGTATATATGAGATAAAGAGTTGATAGGGGGACAGGGAAAGACCCACAGAAAGTGAGATTTGAGCTAAGTCTTTAAAGGGAGCTTAGAACATAGAACATAAAATTCCAGAGCTGGAAGGGAGCTTAGAACATAGAATCTAGAATACCAGATCTGGAAGGAACTTTAAAACGTACAATGAAGATTTTTGGAAATGGAAGGGGCCTTAGAACATATGCTATAGTTTTTTGTTTTTGTTTTAGTGAGGCAATTGGGGTTAAGTGACTTGCCCAGGGTCACACAGCTAGTAAGTGTTAAGTGTCTAGGGCCAGATTTGAACTCAGGTCCTCCTGACTCCAGGGCCAGTGCTCTATCCACTGTACCACCTAGCTGCCCCTAAACATATGCTATAGTGTCAGAGCTAGAAGGGGCCTTAGAACAGGACAAAAATATCAGAAGTAGAAGAGACTTAAGCACCAAGAACATATTTTGTGTAAGCCCCTCATTTTACAGATGAAGACACTGAATTGAGAACACCAAGGACTATGGAAGGGAAGTGACTTGACCAAGGACACACAACTAGTTAATGGTATTGTAGTAGGAGACTGAAGAACCTAGGTCTTCTTGTTGGCTGACTGACTGACCAGGATTCTTCCTGATGTACTGTGTCACCTCTTGTTAAATGTATGTCAACATAATGATATAAAAGTGTGTTTGTATCCATCAATCAGTGAGTCCACAAGCATTTAGTAAGCTTCTACCATGTGCCAGTCACTGTGCACTGAGACACAAGGATGAAGAATGAAAGGATCTATAACCTCAAATAGCTTGTATTCTAATATTACTTTTTTTTTGGTGGGGCGATGAGGGTTAAGTGACTTGCCCAGGGTCACACAGCTAGTAAGTGTCAAGTGTCTGAGGCTGGATTTGAACTCAGGTCCTCCTGACTCCAGGGCCTGTGCTTTGTCCACTGTACCACCTTGCTGCCCCAAATAGCTTGTATTCTAACAGGGGAACCAACAAGTACCTGAAGAATATGTATCTGTGTGACTTTGTGTGTGTGTGTTTTCTGTGTATCTTTGGTTCTTTTAGGATGCATGTCTCTGGTGGGAGGCAATGCATCAGTCAACAAGTTATATGCTGATGCCAATCTATGAAGATATAAAGGGGAAAGGGAACAAGGATTTATTAAGTGCCTACAACTTGCCAGGCACCACACTGAGCATTTTACAAATATTATCTCAGCTGATCCTCACAATAATCCTGGGAGAGAGATGCTATTATTAAGCAATTATGGAATCAGGAAGACCTGAGGCCAAATCCAGCCTCAGAAACTGCCTAGCTGTGTGACCTTGGACAAGTCACTTAACCTTTGCTTGCCATTGGAGAAGGAAATGATAAATGCTCCAGTATCTTTGCCAAAAAAACCACATGGATTGAGGTGCACAGGGTCATGAAGAGTTGGATATGACATAACAAGAACAACAACATCATTATCCCCAATTTACCATGAGGAAACTGAAAAAGACAGAAGTTAAATTACTTGCCCAGGGTCACACAACCTGTAATCAACTGAATCTAGATTTAAACTCAGGTCTTCTGACTCTAAGCCTAGTACTCTATCAACTACATCACCTAGCTGCCTCTACCATATATACAGAATTTAGAAAGAAAGGCAAAACCAGTCCCTATCTTCAAGGAGCTAACATTGTGATAAGGGAGAAAACATGCAAATAATAAACATGAGATAAATAAAAGAGTCGATAGGGGTACAGGGAATGGCCCGCAGAAAGTGAGATTTGAGTTGTCTTTAAAGAAGATGAGGGGGGCAGCTAGGTGTCGCAGTAGATAGAGCATGGGCCCTGGATTCAGGTGTACCTGAGTTCAAATCCGGCCTCAGACACTTAACACTTACTAGCTGTGTGACCCTGGGCAAGTCACTTAATCCCAATTGCCTCACACAAAAAAACAAAACAAAAAAAACCCCCCAAAAAGAAGACGAGGAAGCTGAGAGACAGAGGGAAAAAGGCAGGGCACTCCAGGCTTGGGGGACAGCCAGTGCAAAGACATGGAGATAGAAAATACAGACAATTGTGTGTCCTGAGTGGACAGGAATCAAGTGTCAGATGACTGGAAAGATAGAGAGATTTAGAAGCCAAACAGAGGAGTTTACATTTGTTCCTGAAGATAAAAGAGAACCCTTGGTTTGGGTTAAGTAGGCAAGTGGCATCGTAAGACTTGTGCTTTAGGATAAACCAGAAGTATTATAAGAGATGGATCAGAGTGAGGAGAGACACATTTACGAGATGTGTGACCCTGGGCAAGTCACTTAACTCTATTTGCCTCAGTTTCCCCATCTGTCAAATGAGCTGAAGAAGGAAATGGCAAACTAATCCAGTCTTCTTGCCAAGAAAACCCCAAATGGGGTCACAGAGAGGTGTGGCACTGCTGAAAAAGACTAAACAACAACAAAAGCAATAATCCAGGTGATGAGGATCTAAACCAGGCTATTGGCTGTGTGAATAGAGTTAAGAGAGGTATAAAAGAGATGTGAAGATTGAAACAAGATGTGAGAACAGTAATATATGTGGGCTGAGAGAGTGAGGAGTTGGAGGTGACATTGAGGTTGTAAGCCTGACTGATTAGAAGGATGATGGTGCCCTCAACAGTGATAGGAAGGTTGGAAAGAGGGGAGGAATTAGAGGGAAAGATAATTCTGCTTTGGACATATTGAGTTTAAGTCACCTACAAGACATCCAGTTCAAGATGTCCATAAGATCATTGGCTATTGGCTCAGGAAAGAGATTAAGGAGATTCTCTCTCTCTCTCTCTCTTTCTCTCTTCCTCTCTCCCTACACACACACACACACACATTATAGCTGGGCAGCTAGGTGGCACAATGGCACAATGGATAGAATGCCCAGCCTGAAATCAAGAAGACTCATCTTCCTGAGTTCAAGTCTGGCCTCAGACACTTACTATCTGTGTGACTCAGGGCAAGTCACTTAACCTCAGTTTCCTTATCTGTCAAATGAGCTGAAGAAGAAAATGGCAAACCACTCCAGTACCTTTGCCAAGAAAACCCAAAATGGGGTCACAAAGAGGTAGACATGACTGAAACAACTGAGCAATGATAGATATCTATATATCTGATAGATATACACACTAGGGAGATAAATACATATATGTGCATATATGAATAGCATGCATAGAGATGATACTTGAACCTATCTATATGAGCTGATGAGACCATCAAGGCTGAAAAGAGAAGACCCTAAGACAGAGACTTGGGAGACATTCATAATTAGTGAGAGTGAAGTGGATGAGGATCTGGCAAAAATTGAGGAGGGAGTCAGAGAGATGGAAGAACTAAGAGAAAACAGTGTCATGAAAACATAGAAAGAAAAGAATATTTGGGAAGAGAAGATAATGAACAGTGACATCAGCCCTGATGATCTGTGGCAAATTTAGATCCTCAGAGTTCTGGGTCAGTGGTGTCAAACTCAGATAGAAACAGATCCCCATCATTATACATTGACTGAGAAAACCACAAGTTAACATTATCTATGTTGTATTACATATGTGTATATACATATATATGTGTGTGTGTATATATATATATACATATATATATACATATATATACATATATATATACATATATATACATATATATATATACATATATATATATATATATATATAGTTGTAGTTGTTGTTAAACATTCCCAATTTCAGCTTAATACTGTTAGGGCCCCTGTGGACAGGGAGTTCAATACTTCTGCTCTAGGTAAGTCTTTAAGACTAGAAATTTTATAGGTGATTACCCCTCTTGGTAGAGTGTTTCCTCATTCTGGATTTCCCTCTATCATAGGGTCAGTTTCTATCCCTATTTGTCTGGTGTGTATGTGTGTTTGTGTGAGTGTGCTCCTCAGGACTCTCTATGTGTTAGCATATCTGTGCTTAAGAGTCTGGTATAGTTGATGAAAATCAGGCTGAATTTTGAATAAGGACACCTATGTTTGAGTTCTGGCCCTAGCATTTCTTAGTTGTCTGACATTGGATCTCTCTAGATGGGTCTCAGTTTCTCCTTTGAGAAATGTGGTAGGGTTGGCTCTTGTGTGAGTTAGAAGTGGTTTCTTTTCAAATAAATAAAACAGCATTGGGGGCTGGTTTAGGTCTCTGAAATCCTTCCAGCTCTATGTTCTATGATAAGAGATTTATAGTATGTGTATCCTTGTAGGCGTGTACATTTGTATCTCTGTAGGACTGTGTGTCTTTGTAGGGACATACTATGAGCTGACTTTAGGACTTTAGATATATGTATCTCTGTGTGTCTGTACATTGGACCACAATGTCCCTGGCTGGGTGTTTGTATTGGCCACTCCTTCTCTTGGGGACAATCAGGAATTGGATGGGCCAGCTTGAAGTTGTTCCCTCCCTCTTTCCTTCTCCAGCTTTCCACACCCCGACTTTGCCACTCCCCCAGTGACTTTGCCATTAAACCTCCTTGGGCTCAGAGTCTAGGCCTCCCATAGTGGTTTCTTTGATTGCTGGAAGGAGGGAAGGGAGAAGGATTCTTTGGAAACAGGGAGTTTTGGGTTCTGATGAGTTCCCTTGTACAGGGCATGCTCCTGGCAGTAATTTTAGGACCAGGAGGGAAGGGTGGTAGAAGTTTTCCAGAAGGGCGGGCGCTAACTTTAGTTAGTGGGGTGAGGGGCAAGGAATTGGAAATCTTTTAGCCCTTCCTCCCACCCTCATCCACTCAGGCTCAGCCTAAGGCTTGCTATGTTTGTTGACTTATAAGCTTGTGGCAAAGCAGCCGGATGCAAGGACACTGGGATTAGGGTGTGGGCATCACTGGCACTGCCCGTGCTCCATTGGCATCAAAACTCTGAGACACAGTGGAATTGGCAAGCAGGGTTCGCCTGGACAACCCCCCCCGCCCCTCCCCCTTACCCCCCCCCAACACACACCTAGTATTTTGAGGGAAAGGACATTTGGCAGGCCCTCAGCTCAGTAAACAAGGCGTGTCTAGCCGATGTCCCTACATTTGAATGGACACAGTGAGGCCATGTATTGGGCAATACTTGGAGGGTGGGTATAACTAGGGCCTAGAGCAGTCACAAAGCAAAGATGAGGGACAGCATGGTTCAGTAGGAAGAGTGGGGATGGATCTGGCATTAGAGGCCCTGGATTTGAATCCTAGTTCATTATATTACCTCTGTGACCTTTGGCAAGTCACTTAACCTCTATAGTCATCTGCAGAATGAGGGGAGCTAGACTTGATGACTGATATAAATAGATCTAAATATATGATTCTATGAGAGGGGAAATGCTGCCTGAATCGAGTGTCACGACCCAGGACAAATCAGTTTTTCTGGGTCTTAATTTTCTCACCTATAAAATGAGAGGCTTTAGAGATGCTTTCTGAATTCTGGGAGCCTATATGGGGGGAGGGGCAAGGGGAAGATGTTGGCAGTGTGGGGTAGGGACTGAATAGAAGGAGAAGGGATAAGATGGGAGAGGAAAGGTCCTATGGTGAAGATGGGAAGAGTCTTAAGGGAACTGAGAACCTGGTCCATAGAAATTGGGAGGAGAGGGACGCAGGTGGCCAAGAGAACAGATGGGTAATGAGGGGAGGGTAAAGAGAGGACAGTGAGTCACCACCCCTTCCTTCCTTCTCTGCTCCCTCCTCCTTCTCCTCCCCCTGCATTGACGTCTGTTTGGCTCCTGCCTGAGTAGGGCTGGGGCCTGCAGGAGACGACTCTGGATCAAATATTTTAAGCCGTAAAGGTGATGGGAGGGACACAGGTCACAGGTCGTATATACTCTAGGTCTATAATGACCCACATTATCCCTTCTAGATCTCAATATATGATCCTATGAGGGAAACGTTGCCTGGTTTGGGTGTCATGACCTGGGGCAAATTTTTTTAGCTTCTCTGAGCTTTGCTCTTGAGGGTGATTTAGTGGTCTCCAGGGCAGAGGTGAGGGAGACGACTAGGATAGAGAGGGAGCCACTAGGTGGGCACTGTAGAGTTTTGTTCCTTGTAACCTTGGGCATCACCCCTGTAGGCCTCAGTTTCTTCTGAGGAGGGTGAGGCTGGCTCACCTTTGAGGTCTCTTCAAGCTGGAAACCTCTAAGCCCTACCAAAAGTCCTAACACTTCCTTTTTGGAAGCCCATAGACAAAGCGTCTCTTGTGATTTTAGGGGGTAGAGTGAGTAATATGGAGAAGGAGGAACAGGCAAGGATTTCAAGTGTGGAGGCAGACCTGGGCAGGGGAGTCACCTTGGGAGTGAAGAAAGGGCAGTAATGGGCAAAGCTGTGATGTAGCAGAAAAAGACCTGGGTTGGGGGTTGAATTTTTTGCCCCTTGCTAGCTATGTAACCTTGGGTTAGTCATATGCCCTCTCCCTCCCCCCACCTCAGTTTCCCCTTTTATAAAGTGAAGGGGCTGGTTTGGATGATGTTTAAAAGCCCAGCTCTAAGTCTATGAATCTCAGCCCCTTCCCCCTTTCCTCTCTTTCCTAGGCCTCTGAAAGGTTTGTCTCCACTAAGCCCCACATTTGGAGGGCTCCAGAATAGGAAGGGGCAATGGAATTGGGGTAGGGGAGAGACCGATAGACAAGGACAAGAATGAAGAGAAAGACAGATGGGGAGAAAGCAAAGAAGAGGCAGGAAAGAAAGGAGAACAGTAGAAAGATCGACAGAGGGAAACAAAGACAGGAAAAGGAGGCAGTTAAAGAGAGACAGAGAGATCAGAAAAGAGTGAGTGAGGGAGTAAAAATAGCAGAACATTAAGATAATTGCAGCTCACAGCTCTGCCCTCCGTTAGGAATTAAATGAGGTTTTATTACTTTGATTTTTTCTCTTCTGGATCCTACGCGATTGCAAACCTCCTCAAGAACTTGGGAAAAACTTTTTTCAGGTGGGCGGGAAAGAGGTGGGGGTGTGGGAGAGAAGAGAAGGGTAACTAGGGTATCAGAGGTCACCTAAAGAAAAGGAATGGGTACGGGGGGAGGGGGAGGGAAAGGCCGTGGAGACTAGGAGAGAGGGACAGGGGCTAAGGCTAACTATACTTCTATATTAAATTAGCCTTATGCAAATTAAATGCTAAATACCATGCTAATTTATTTCATTATTCATGAGGCAACAACACAGGCACTTTGAGTAAAAAGAGCAAATAAATCCTAGATACTCAGAAATCTGGTCTTCTAGGTGACAACTCTTCCCCCCACCCCCCATACATTTGATTTAAAAATAATAGCTGGGTGGATAAAGCACCGGTCCTGGATTCAGGAGGACCTAAGTTCAAATCTGACCTCAGACACTTGACACTTACTGGTTGTGTGACCCTGGGCAAGTCAAGTCACTTAACCCTCACTCCTCCCCCCCCCCCCCCCGCCCCGCCCCACACAAAAACAGAACAAAACAAAATAATAGCTGTGTGATGTTAGACAACTCAACTCCCCTCTCTGGGCTTCATTATTCTTTTCTATAAAATGACCAGATAGTCTTTAATATCTCTTTCAGTTCTCCCTCTCATTCATTTCTTTTGGCATTCCTCCTTTGATTCTAGTAGGACCTACAACCTCAAACAGGGCAGACTACTTCATTCCCTACCTCTTGGAGGGCAGGGTGTGGGTTTTGTACAGTGCTGTCTCAGAAGATTTGAAGAAGCCTCAAATCTGTGTCCTGAGATCAAGGGCTGAAGTTCCAGCTGTGACCAGCAGGTGTCAGCAGCCAGCCAGGGTTTCCTACCGTGCCATCAGCTGGCGCAGATAGGGCTGGCACCACCTCTGTTAGGAGCTGGGCATCACATCCATGACCTTGGCATCATGAAGCCAGTGCCAGCCCAGGCTGGATGGCAGGGACGTTGGCACACTGCTGCTGGCATGGAGTCCCCTAGAAACCCTGGGCATTGGCTAGAGATAAGCAGCATAGGGAGGGTTGGGGTGGCAGACGGTCACAGGGACTACCCAGGCACTGGTGGCCCAGCACCTCCATTGGGCATTCTGGAGATTCTCTGCCTGCAACCTTGAAATGAACAAATATCATTCATCACATCTTCTGGAGACTCGTGCTGTTTAGTGTGGGGGCGGGTACAGGGAGAAAATAATCCTCTTGGTGCTAAAGGGATTGGTAGCACACAGTTGTACAATGCATTGGGACTTATGACAAGCGGGCATCCCTATGGGGGAACAGAGTTCGACTCTGGAACGACCAGGATTTTTGGAATACATGGGCTGAGAGTTCCCTCTGGTGGCAGAAATGGGAATAGCACTCATCTTTATCCTCTGGTGTTCCCAGGAGGCAGTTGGGATGAACAGCGGTGCCAATCTCAGGAGAGGACCCGCCCAACTCATTGTGGGAGCATCCTCTCTCTGGGGTACCTGGACAAAGGCTGACTTCCCTCTTTGGACACTGTCTGGTGCCTTCCAGAGGTGCCAGCTGTCCTGGGAATTCTTCCCCTCCCCAACATAGACACTACCCTCCCCTCTACCCCTCAACAGCCAGATTCTCTCTCACTCACACACACACACACACACACACACACACACACACACACACACACACACACACACACACACGCACACACACGCACACACACACTCCAATCCCGGTCCAGTCGACTGCTTCCATTCCCTGAAGAAGAGGCCTAAAGTTAAAACAGCTGTTAATTTATAAACCAATTTTTCCGTGACTGCTTAATAAATCGCCAGCAGCTGCCATGCCCTCTCCTACCGCCCAGGCTCCCGGCCCGGTGTGGGGTTGGGGGTGGGAGGAAGGCCTCACAGAGGAAGCTCTGAACTACTGAGCCCTACTCTCCCCCTGCCATTCTCCATTCTCCCAAGGCCCCTGGGGAATATGAGGGCTGCTAAGGGCAGTTCACTGGACTTTAAATTTTAGAGCTCAATTTGAACCTCTCACATCAGGAGAGCCAAGGTAAGAGTGGGATCCCTGAAATACTCAAAAGCTCTGTTCAGAAGTTGGCAGGGGGACTGTGTCCCTCCCCTAAAAGGATCTCTAGGGATCACCTTGGAGCATCTCAAAGGTTCAGTTGGTCTAGGATCTTCCAGCTTTGGGGGAGAGATGAATATAACTCCTTTAAAAGGGTTGGCAGAGGCAGGATAGGTTACCTGCCTGGCACAGACAACCCAGATGGATCCTGGTGCCTTAACTCCCAGTTTGGGTACCTCCCCCCACCCAGGATCAAGACATTCATTTCCATTCCTTCTCCATTTCCTTTTCTCTGTAGTAGGATGTCATGTCATGACTTGCAGAGCCATCTGGGTCCAGTGGCAAGATATATAGTATGTCAATTGGAAATAGTCCCAGATGGTTTTTTTTGGTTGTTTGTTTGTTTTGGTGAGGCAATTGGAGTTAAATGACTTGCCCAGGGTCACACAGCTAGTAAGTGTTAAGTGTCTAAGGCGGGATTTGAGCTCAGGTCCTCCTGAATCCAGGGCTGGTGCTCTATCCACTGTGCTACCTAGCTGCCCCACCAGATGGGTTTTTAAGACAATTGGGATTAAGTGACTTGCTTGGGGTCACATAACTAGTAAATGTCTGAGGTGAGATTTGAACTCAGATCCTCCCAACTTCAGGGTCCGTACTTTATCCACTGTACCAACTAGCTGCCTTTAGTAGGATGGATGGAAAAGGAAAGATTGTTGGAAGATTCTTTCCTTCCCTAATGGAGGGGACCCCTCCCACTTTTCCCATCCTCAGAATGATGGGAAATAGCATTTGGCCCATCTGTTGGCTTGGCTTCTAGGTTCTGGCCTGAGATACTAAGGACTGAATAGCTAACTGTTCTTGCCCCGACAGCCTCCCTCATTGCTCCCTTTCCTTATCGTATTTTCCAGGGATTAATAGGTGAACCTTGACCTAGATGGGCAAGGGAACTGATCCAGCTATGCTCCTCCTGCATGTATGGGGCTAGGGGCTAGAGGGAACAGATCTGACGTGTTAATCTCTTACACCTTGCTGTTGAACCCCAGCTACCCTTGGAATAGACTAAAAGAGTGGTTTTCAAACTTTTTGGTCTCAGGACCCCTTTACATTCTTCAAAATGATGAAGGAGTGGGGGGCACCTAGGTGGCGAAAGTGGATAAAAGCACGGGCCCTGGATTCAGGAGGACCTGAGTTCAAATTTGACCTCAGATACTTGACACTTACCAGCTGTGTGACCCTGGGCAAGTCACTTAACCCTCATTGCCTCACAAAAAAATTATTCAGCACCCCAAATAACTTTTGTTTATGTGAGTTATGGCTATTTACATTTACTGGTTTTGAAATTAAAATATCTTAATATTGTTATGACAAGAGTTTTGACCTCCTGGATCCCCCTGAGATTCTGAACCACACTTTGTGAACTGCCAGACTAGAGACCATATCTTAGGGAGTTCTCTCCCCGCCCTATATAAACTGGGAATTGGGATGGAGAGCATGATAGGACATGACAGAGGCAAGGCTTTGGTAAAAGTGAGCTAGAAGGGCGCAGCTAGGTGGCGCAGTGGATAAAACACCAGCCCTGGATTC
Source organism: Dromiciops gliroides (assembly GCF_019393635.1). Taxonomy (NCBI): domain Eukaryota; kingdom Metazoa; phylum Chordata; class Mammalia; order Microbiotheria; family Microbiotheriidae; genus Dromiciops; species Dromiciops gliroides. The sequence goes on from NC_057864.1 coordinate 184,030,382, forward strand.
AGGAGTACCTGAGTTCAAATCCGGACTCAGACATTTTTACACTTACTAGCTGTGTGACCCTGGGCAAGTCACTTAAGCCCCACTGCCCAGGGGAAAAAAAAAGTGAGCTAGAAGACCACAGTGGATCTCAGTGGAGAGGGGCAGGGAATAGGGATAGGGGTTCTCCTGGGGTCACCTTGCCCATCTGGTCAATGGGCAAGATAGCCCTCAGCCCTATGAGATGGAAAGAGTGGGAAGGGAGGCAATCTTTCATGTTCTTTGAGATTCTCAGGGAAGTAGAATCTACAACGTCCCTCAGAATACTTGGTCTTTTACTTTACAATCTCGAAGTCCCTCCTATTATCTAACCTTTGATTCCAGCCATTTTCTCTGGATTGTTTGTGGATAGAAGGGAAGGAGGGTTGTAGGACTGTCATATTCTCCATTCTACACCACCAAGACCCAACATAAAACTCCTCTCCATTGACCTGCTAGCAGGATTAGAGCAGAGATAGGCAAGTACTATGTTTTGTGGACAAGAGAATTGGATTCCTAGTCGGGAACTTGCATGTGAATCCTGAGTTCAGGTTTTGTCACTTATTATCTGGTAACCTTGGGCAAGTCTTTTCTGCTCTCAAGTCCTAAATTTCCTCATATGAAAACAAGGGGATTGGAATAGAAGCTCTCTGAGACTCCCTCCAACACTAAAATATTTGAATTGCAAGTCTCCATCAAGCATCTCTTCCCTGGGAGACCAAAGCATGTTTCATTCAGACAGTGGTCTCATTCTCACACTTTGGATTTAGTTAGGAGGGCAGCTAAAAGTAGGGATTGGAGTAGGGTTGGGGGGTAGTACAGTTTGTGGTGTGAAGAAAAGGATTTGGAAGAGTGAGCAGAACCAGGTATAAGAACCTGGCTACCAGCTTCCAGGTACTCAACACCTGCCTGCTCTGTTCCAAGTCCCCTAGGGAAGGTGGTGGGTCACTCAGTTGAAACTCAGTAAAAACCTCTGACAATTCTGGCTCCTCCACATCAAAGGAGCCAGATAATACTAAACCCCAGCCCATGCCCCTTACACCTTCCTTGTAATAAAGACAGGTCCCCAGGGCTCACTCAATCCTAGGGCTGCTCTGCCAGGGTGCCAGCTGGTGCCAACAAGGGTGGGGGCATTGGCTCGATCATGTGGAAACTGAGAGCTGGAGGGTACCCTCCACAGGCCTAAGGCTATCGAAGAAAAAGAAAGGGAGGAGGTTCTGTACCCGGGGACCTAGGTGGCACCAAGGACATTGGGCTTCTTTTTCTCTGGATGACAGAAGTCAGAATCCTGCCAGTCCCCTTTTCTGTGCCTTGGTCTACTAACCCCCAGGGTTGGTATTGAGTTGGCACAGGATCTTGGGGTACCACACTCTGCTGGTATTCCTCCATCCTGTGCCTCCCTTCCTCACTGAAATCACCCCTGAGCAAGGGATGCAGACAGGGATTTTCCCCCATCACCACCACTGCCACTACCACCTTCTTAAAGAGGTAGGGCCCAGCTCTCCCCCAATTTTCCTTTCCTCTTGGATTAAGGCAGGCGCAGGCTGAGCAGCAGTGCTGGGAATCTCAAAGCTGATGCCCCTCAGGAATGGAACAGGAAGCTCAGGGACCCACCTGAACCAGGCCAGGGGTGAGGAAGGAAGTAATGGAACATCGCCAACAGCAGAGGGGGAGGCCCAGTTTGGCGCCTGTCCCTGAAGCAGGAAGGCAACACAGCACCCAGCCGGCTCCCCACCCCCACTCCAGCTACCGTCCTCACTTGTGGCCCGCCCCCCCCCCCCCCCCCCCCGCCAACCCAGGCCCCGGGAGGTCACTCTCCAACACCCCATCCTGCTCCCGCCGCCACTGCCCCTTTAAGAGCCCTTCTCGGAGCTGCTGTCCCGGATCAGCCAGAGAGACCATTAAAATTTTATGCGGAATGAAAATGGGCCAGGTCTCCAGCTTCCTCGCTCCCATCCAATGATTTATTACTCGCAAATACCACAGAACTAATTAGTATAGTAATTAATTAATACACATTTGCATATTTGCATGTGCAATTAGTGCAGTGGAGTGATTACTGGGAGAATGAGGGGCCCCGGATTGTCAGATGTGAGTGTGAAGTGGTCTGGAAAGAGTTGGTAGAAATGAACTTTGCGGGGAGAGAGATCGTGGGGAGTAGGAGTGGGGGGGGGGAGCGGGCAGGGAGGGGTCTGGGGGGGGAGCGCGGGCTCGTCAGCTGGGAGGGGGCAAAGGGCAGGGCAGGGGGAGGGGGTCAGGGGCGGCCGGACGCTTGGGTCCGCGATCGGGTCACCGCTGCTCTCTCCCTCCCTGCCGTCCCCCTCCCCTTTCCCCCCCTTGGCTGGCGGGGATGGGAGGCTCCGCCCGCCCGCGGATGGCACGGCTCCAAGCGTGCCTGAGCCCGGCCTGATTGTTATGCATTGTGTTTCTCGTTGGTAGCGGTGCCGGGTGGGATGGGGATAGCGCAAGCTGTTTCTCTGCCACGCGGCGGTGGCACCTTAAAGGGGCAGCAGCCTTTCCCCGCCCTCCCGCCAGCTCTGCCGCCACGTGCCTCTTCCCCTTACCGCCCCCCTCCTCTACCCTCTCTCCCTGTCCCCCTTCCATCTCTCCGAGCAGCCCAGACTCCTTCCCCAAGGGAGAGACCTTCTACCATGCCCCAAATCCTATGGGGGGCCAGGGTGAATATGTGTGTGTGCGTGTGTGTGTGTGTGTGTGTGTGTGTGTGTATGTGTGTCCCAGTAAGCAATGGGACATGTGTCCGGTAACCTGGGGTGGGACTCAGGGCTGTAGGGGTGTGGAGGGGGGAATGGATCCCTCCTGGTTTCCCTTTCTAATACAGCTTCGGTCTGATCCTTGTGCCACTCTTTGCCCTCTGGCCTTGGGCTGGGGTGGGGCTCAGGACTGAGTGAATATGTGCCTAGTCACAGATAAGCCTCGGCACCATGAAAACCCATCATTCTACAAGCAGACCCTACCTCTCTCTCTTTCTAGTCTCCCTGCTGCTCTTTTCCAGGGCCCTGCTCCCGAAATCTATTTGTCTCGGTCCTACCTATGATTCGGAGGCAGCTAGATGGCGCAGTAGCTAGAGCGTTGGGCTTGGAGTCAGGAAGACCTGTGCTCAAATGCAGCCTCGATACTTACTAGCTGTGTGACCCTAGACAAGTCACTTAACCTCTGTTTGCCTTAATACATTGGAGAAGAAAATGTCAAAACACTCCAGTATCTTCGCCAAGAAAACCCCACGGACATTATGGTCCACGACTGAACAAAAACCTTTGATTCTAGGGGGAAGACTGCAACGGCTCAGTTTGTCCCCCTCTTCCCAACTCGCCACCTTGACGCTTCTCCCACTGGCAGTGTGGTATCATAGAAGAAGCCTTGGTCACACTTCTAGCTTTTCCACTAAACTGCTGTGCAACTTGAGCACAGTTATCTCCCTCTGTGGGCCTCAGGGTCCCTTCTGTATAATGGGAACGTTGGACTGTATGATCTGTAATATCTTTTCCAGCTCTAACTTCTTAGGGTTCTTTGAACACCAGGCAAGCCTCCTACTGGGGGAAAGGGGAACTTGCAAAGGATGCCCCATGAGCCTCTCACAAGATATTTCCATGTCCACCCTCTGGCCCCATAGGGTCAGCTGGCAAGAAGAGATAAGCAAAGTCCAGAGTTTGGACTGTACCACCCACTGTGCCAGCCGGCCATCTGTGAAGGAAGGGGAGGGTGGTGAGGGAAAGGAAGATGGTTTCACACTTGTTCTGGTCTCAACAACCCTCTCCCTCTCCACCTTAGGGACTGAGCCAAGAACTTTCTGGTTAATCTGTGACATACTGCTATGTCCCCCGCCAAATACACCACTGACTCCTGGCAACCACCCTCCTTCAGACTTTGAATTATCTGGAAGTGCTGTCTCCCAGAGGGAGAGGCAGCCCTAAACCTCTTCCCAAAGGAGTTTGTAGTGCTCCTTCCTTCCCTTGTTCTGAGCCATGTGTAACATCTAAGGAAAGTCAAGTGGAATTCCAGAATTGCACAGTGTCAGAATTGGGAAGGCCCTTAGAACAACCACAACAAAAAGATATTAGTGCTAGAAGTGACCTTAGGAACTAGAACCTAGAATATCAGAGCTGGAAGAGCCCTGAGAACATAGAATGTCAGAGGTGGGAGGGACCTTAGAATATGTCAGAGCTGGAATGGAGCTTAGAACATAGAATGTCAGAGGTGGGTGGGAGGGACCTCAGAATATGCCAGAACTGTGAGGGAGCTTAGAACATAGAATGTCAGAACTAGGAGATCCCTTCGAAACATTGAATATAGAGTGTCAGAGTTGGAAATTATCTTGGAACATAGAATGTAGAATATCAGAGCAGCAGAATGTCAGACTGTTGGCAACTAGGTATTGAAGTGGATAAAGTGCTGGTCCTGGAGTCAGGAAGACTTGAGTTCAAATACAGCATCAGACATTTACTAGCTGTGTGACCCTGGTCGAGTCACTTAACTTCTGTTTGCCTCAATTTCCTCAATTGTCAAGATAGAGATAATAATAGTACCTACCTCCCAGGGTTTATGTGAGGTTCCAATGAAAAAATCTTTGTAAAATGCTTAGCAGTGGCTGGCACATGGTGGGTACTATCTAAATGTTAGGTATCATCATCATTAGAGCTGGGAGGATTCTCAGAACATAAAATGTTAAAGCTTGAAGTGTTTTAGGAGTCCATAGAATGTCAGAACTGACTGTCCCTTATATCTGGGTGTATGGAGGGGGAGATGCTTTTCTTCCTCACTTCCACCTCACAAAATCCCTTATTTCCTTCTAGATTAAGCTCAATTAAGGTCCATATTAAGCCTTTTCTGTCAACCTCCCCCCTACCTGACCCTCCTTCCATCTACCTGAAAAGGCAGTATATATACTGCCTGTGTGACCTTGGGTAAGTCATTTAACATCTCAGTACCCCCAGACTCCTGCAAAAAAGATGCTAATGGTATTGACAGAAGTTCCTAACAGGGAGCTTTCTATACTGATGAAACCACAGGTCTAGTTTAAAAAACATTTCTGTACATATTTATTTATGTACATGTTGTTTCTGGGACCATTTCATTTTTGTCTTTGTTGCTATCCAAGGTGCCTTGCCCAGAGAAAGTGATTACTAAGTTTGTGTTGGTTGACTGGGAGGGACTTTGAAACAGAATGTCAGCACCAGAAGGGACCTGAAAACATGGTGGAATGAGCATTGTATTTTGAAGTCCAAGGACCTGGGTTCAAATCCCATTTTGTCTTTCTTATTAGCTGACTGACCTTGAGTTAGACATCTTACTTCTCTGCACCTATTTCCTCCACTGTATGATGAGGGAGGTGAACTAGGTGGTCTCTAAGGTCTCTAATTTCTAGCTCTAAATCTTATCAAGAAATTTGCCAAAGGCATGAAATATTGCCCCCTTTAAACGGGAGCAAGGAAATAGCCTGACTAGCAAGAATTCCATACCAGTTCTGACCCAAGGCAGTCCTTTACTTAGAAAAAAATATTGCTGCTGGTTCCTTGTTGACTTTTCCGAGGCCCTGGAGAAATCCCTCACTTACTAAATTGCTGAATCTCTCACATCTGGATCTTTACTTCTGCTCACCCTGTCACCTTCCTAGTTTAAGCTTCCATCACCTGTCCCCTGAACTACAGAGATAGCTAGTATTCATATCTGAATTTACATGTTACCCTATTTCATTACAGCAACCCTGGGAGATAGTTGCTAGTATTATCCCCATTTTGTAGCTGAGGAAACTGAGCCCAAGAGAGGTTAAGTGATTTACCAAATGTCCTAAAACTAGTAATTGTCTGAGGAAGGATTTGAACTCAGGTCTTCCTAACAAGCTTTGGAATAGTCACCTCCTATTTGGTCTACCTGGATTGTCTCTCTTCTTTCCAATTTATCCCCTGAATAGCTACCGAAGTGATTTTCTTTTTTCCTTCTTTCTTTCTTTCTTTCTTTCTTTCTTTCTTTCTTTCTTTCTTTCTTTCTTTCTTTCTTTCTTTCTTTCTTTCTTTCTTTCTTTCTTTCTTTCTTCTCTCTTTCTTTGCAGGGCAATGAGGGTTAAGTGACTTGCCCAGGGTCACACAGCTAGTGTCAAGTATCTGAGGCCAGATTTGAACTCAGCTCCTCCTGAATCCAAGGCCAGTGCTTTATCTACTGCGCCACCTAGCTGCCCCAAGTGATTTTCTTAAAATGCAAATTAAACCATCATCTTTCCTATGTAGTAAACTCCAGTGATTCCCCATTATTCCAGTATAAAAATCTACACTCTGCTTGAAATACTTTACTTCCTAGCCCTAGCCTTCCTTACTAGCCCTATTACAAATTACTCTGTTCTTTCTCCAGCCTAATTTATTGGCTTTCTTGTTCTCCATCCACCTCTGCAACTCTGTCCTGTGTGTTCCACAGGCCTGGAATGGAATCTCTTTTCATCTTTGCCCCCTTGGAAGCTCTTGTTTTCTTCATTACTAAGCCCAAGCAGCAGCACCAAAACCTTTCCTGATTTCCCCAGCTGAGAGTGTTCTCCCAGAATTACCTTGTGTTTATTTTTCTAGAGAGGCAGTGTTGCGTAGTGGATAGAGCACTAGTTAGGAAGACCTGGGTTCAAGTGCTATCTCTGACATATACTAGCCATATGATCTTCAGGAAGTTTATCTCTCAGTGCTCAAGGCAGCTCTTTGATTGTTAAGTGCACTATGTCTGTATCCCAAAGAGATTAAAAAAAAGGAAAAGGATCTATAGGTACACAAATATTTATAGCAGCTCTTTTTTTTTTTTTTAGTGAGGCAATTGGGAGGTTAAGTGACTTGCCCAGGGTCACACAGCTAGTAAGTGTTAAGTGTCTGAGGCCGGATTTGAACTCAGGTACTCCTGACTCCAGGGCCGGTGCTCTATCCACTGCACCATCTAGCTGCCCCCTATAGCAGCTCTTTTAATGGTAGCAAAGGATTGGAAATTGAGGCGATGTCCATCACTTGGAGAATGGTTCAACAAATTCTATATAATTGTGATGGAATACTATTGTGCTATAAGAAATAATGAGCAGGATGCTCTCAGAAAAACCTAAATGAACTGATGCAAAGTGAAATGAGCAGAACCAAGAGAACACTATACATGGTAAAGGTAATATTGTATGGTGATCAACTGTGATCAACTTAGCTCTTCTCAGCAATACAATAATCTGACACAATTCTGAAGGACTCATGATGAAAATGCTATCCATAGACAGAGAAAAAATTGATGGAGTCTGAATGCAAATTGAAACATTTTTTCTTTGCTTTCTTTATTTTTTCTCTTTTTTGGTCTGTATTTTCTTTCACAACATGACTAATGTGGAAATGTTTTGCATGACTGCACATGTATAACCTATATCAAATTGCTTGCCTTCCTGTGAGGGGTGAAGGGTAAGGAAGAAGGGAGAGAGTTTGGAACTCAAAAAAATTTTTTTATGAATGTGAAAGATTGTTCATGTAAATCATGAAAGATTTGCATGTAATTGGGGAAAATAAAATACTAAATCTTTTTTTACATCTAATTTATTTATTTATTTTAATTTTTCTCAATTACATGTAAAGATACTTTTTGAGTTCAAAATTTTTTCCACCCTCCCTTCCTTCCCCCCTCCTGAAGCCAGTGAGCAATTTGATATAGGTTATACATTACAATCACATTAAACATATTTCCATATTACTCAGCACAAAAGGGAAAAATGCAAGAAAAAATAAACAAGAACAATAACAAAAAGGCAACAACAAAAGTTAAAGTAATATGCTTCAGTCTGCATTCAGACAACATAGTTCTTTTTCTGAATGTGGAGAGTGTTTTCCACCATAAGTCTTTTGGCATTGTCTTGGATCATTGCATTGCTGAGAAGAGCCAAGTCCATCACAGTTGATCATCACAAAATGTTGTTGATACCGTGTGCAATGTTCTCTTGGTTCTGCTCATTTCACTCAGCATCAATTCATGGAAGTCTTTCCAGGTTTTTCTGAAATCCATCTGCTTATCATTTCTTACAGTGCAATAGTGTTCCATTACATTCATATACCACAACTTGTTCAGCCATATTCTAAAGGATGGGCATCCCCTCAATTTCTAATTCTTTGCTACCACAAAAAGAACAGCTATAAATATTACTAAATCTTTTTTTTTTTTTGGAGGCAATTGGGGTTAAGTGACTTGCCCAGGGCCACACAGCTAGTGTTACGTGTCTGAGGCCAGATTTGAACTCAGGTCCTCCTGAATCCAGGGCCAATGCTCTATCCACTGCACCACCTAGCTGCCCCTAAATCATTTTTTAAAAATAAGTTTGTAAGTGCAGAGAAGGTGCTGACCTCTATCCATAGAATCAAGACAAGAAGCCTTTATTTATCACCAACTATTTGTCAGGTCCTGTGCTAAGTAATGAGGATACAAAGAAAGGAAAAAAGATAGTCCCTGCCCTCAGGCAACTCACAGTCTATGGAGAGAGACAATGTGCAAATAATTATGTACAAATAAGATATAGACAGGATAAATTGGAGATAATCAGTAGAAGGGAAGCATTAGCATTAATGGATATAGGATAAGGCTTCTTGCAAAAGATGAGATTTTAGCTGGGCCCTGAAGAAAACCAGGGAAGCCAGGGGTCAAAGATGAGGAAGGAGACAGTTCTAGGCATGGTAGAGTGAAGTTTTGTATCTATTTACTTGTGTATAAATCTATTCGTGTTCCCCCTACCCACAGAATGGAGGCTTCTTTGGTCAATGATAAAAAGAAAGATATGATACATTTAAAAATATTTATAACAGCTTTTCTTAAAGAAAAGGATTACAGGGGCAGCTAGGTGGCGCAGTGGATAAAGCATCGGCCCTGGATTCAGGAGTACCTGAGTTCAAATCCGGCCTCAGACACTTGACACTTACTAGCTGTGTGACCTTGGGCAAGTCACTTAACATTGCCCCACAAAAAAACCCAAAAAACAGAAAAGAAAAGGATTAGAAATAGGATAGGTGTAGCCTCCTTTGTAGCTAATGACTATCCATTGAGGAATGGATGAAAGCATTGTGGTACATGAATGCAATGATTTCTGTTGTAGGGAATGATGACTATTATGAAGACACTGAAACCTAGGAAGATTTTCAAACAGATGCAGAGTGAAGTAAGGAGAACTATGAAAACAGTATACAAAATGATTACAATAATGTAAATGAAAGAACAAAACTAACAAGACAACAAAATAATCTAAATGGAATACTGAGAAAGTATAATGACCACATTTGCCTCCAAAAAAGAGCAGTGAGAAGGCACATCTCTGCAGATATGAGAGACCAAGAATGTATATGATGTCACACTTTTACATGTATTGATTAGTTTTGCTGAACTGGGTTTTTATTTCTTTATTTTTTGTGGGTTCGTTTGTTTTAGGGGCAATGAGGGTTAAGTGACTTGCTCAGGGTCACACAGATAGTAAGTATCAAGTGTCTGAGGCCGAATTTGAACTCAGGTCTTCCTGAATCCAGGGCTGGTGCTTTATCCACTGGGCCACCTAGCTGCCCCCTATTCTTTGTTCAAAGGGACAACTCTCTGGGAGGGAAAGTGGGAAAGAGAGATATTGGGAAATATAGGTGATATGAAAACAAAGGAGATTGACACCAATTTTTTTTTTTTGGCCAGGCAATGAGGGGTTAAGTGACTTGCCCAGGGTCACACAGCTAGTAAATGTCAAGTGTCTGAATCCGGATTTGAACTCAGGTCCTCCTGACTCCAGGGCCAGTGCTCTATCCACTGTGCCACCTAGCTGCCCCACCAATTTGTTTTTTTTTTAATTAATTAATTTATTTAAGTTTTCAACCTTTGTTTAGATAAGATTTGCAATTTCAAATGTTTTCTCCCTCCCTCCCCTCCCTGCCCCCCTCCACTAGACTGCAGGTAATCTGATATATGACATTAAACATATTTTTGCATTAGTCATGTTATACAAGAAGAATCAGAGCAAGGAGGAAAAACCTCAAAAAAGAAAAACAACAGCACCAAAAACAAAAGATAGTATGGTCCAATCAGCATTCATATTCTACAGTTTCTTTTCTTTTCTTTTCTTTTCTGGATTTGGAGAGCCTTTTTCATCATGAGTCCTTTGGAACTTTCTTGTACCATTAGATACACCAATTTGTTTTTGTTTTTGTTGGGTTTTTTTTGGTGAGAGAACTGAGGTTAAGTGACCTGCCCAGGGTCATACAGCTAGTAAGTGTCAAATGTATGAGGTCAGATTTGAACTCAGGTCCTCTTGAATCCAGGGCCTGTGTTTTATCCACTGCGCCACCTATCTGCCCTACACCAATTTGTTTTTAAAGCTCCTTGAGGGAAGGAATTTTTTCATTTTTGTCTCCTGTATTCCTAGGACCTAGCACAGTGCCCAACATACAATAGGCTTTTTATAATTTCATGTTAGTTGATTGATTAAACATGAGACACAGACAGTAGATTGCTGTCCCTCCCTTGAGGACAGAAACTGATATTTTTAAATCTCTAGGTTCCTAGCACATAGTAGATACTAAATAAATATCAAATTATTTACCCTCAAAAAAGAGAAGAGCAGCTAGGTGGCACAGTGCATAGAGCACTGGCTCTGGATTCAGAAGGACCTGAGTTCAAATCTGACCTCAGACACTTGACACTTACTAGCTGTGTGACCCTGGGCAAGTCACTTATTGCCCCACAAAAAACAAACCAAAAAAAAAAAAATGAGAGGCTTAGGTTAAGGGGATAATAAGGTGCAATTGAAAGAACATTAGATTAGGAGTCGGGGTTCCTGGGTTCAAATCCTCTCTGACCATTGGCAAGATACAGCTTTCCTGGGCCTCATTTTCTTCATCTACAAAATTAAAGGGTTGGTCGAGAGCAGAGCTTCTTAAACTTCTATTCACGATCCCTTTAGAAATTTTTATACAACCCCAAGTTTATTTAGGCATATAAAATCAGTATACATAACCTTTTACTTTTATAAAATTTTTCGTGACCCCCACATTCAGTTACTTGACCTCATATGGGAGATCCACAGTTTAAGAAGCTTTGGTCTAGATCAGAGGTGTTAAACAACTCAGGCAATTGTGAGGTGAAATAGATTAAAATGTAACTGGGAAATATCTAACAAAATACTTAATAAAAAATTAAAATATAATGGAGCATAGATAATGTTAATATGTGGCCTTCAGAGATCCTTATGTATGGGTTAGCTGCCCCCTATTGCTATTTCAGTTTGATATTGCTGGTCTAGATGACTTTGACTTTGAAGGGAGATGGGGCAGTGGATAGAATACCAATGCCTGGAGTCAGGAAGATCTGATTTCAAATCCTGCCTCAGACACTTACTAGCTGTGTGAGCCTAGGCAAGTCACTTGACCCTGTTTGCCTCAGTTTCCTCATCTGTAAAATGAACTGAATAAGGAAATGGCAAACCATTCCAGTATCTTTGCCAAGATAACCCCAATTGGGGTCACAAAGAGTCGGATACAACTGAAAAATGACTAAACAACAAAAAACTCCAATTCTAAGTCTATGCTTTGATTAGATGATATCTAAAATCCCTTCTAGTGCTAAATTGTATGAACCTATCCTCATGTCTCTCAAATAATAGTATTTCTTCAGGAAATGGTCTTGCCATGAGATTGTGAGATAGGATACCTGGACTCATCTTCTAGTTCTTCTACTTTCTTGCTCAGGGAAGATCACTTAAACCTCTCATGTATAAATTTAGGGCAACACAAAGATTCCCTGCTTCATGGGGTTTGCCAGAGAGTAAACTATAAGGTGAAATAGAAATGTGAACTGTTATTAGGAATGATGCTTCTGGGCAGCTAGGTGGCGCAGTGGACAGAGCACCAGCCCTGGAATCAGGAGTACCTGAGTTCAAATCCGGCTTCAGACACATAATACTTACTAGCTGTGTGATCCTAGGCAAGTCACTTAACCCCAATTGCCTCACTAAAAAAAAAAAAAAAGGAATGATGCTTCTGACAAGGTGTTGGAGGTGGAAGATTGGAAACTTTGATAACAGAGGTAAGTGCTAAATAAATGGTTTAGACAGAAAGTCATTCAGAGAAGTTGTAAATATACTAAAGGCCAAGGTAGTCAATCAAGAAGGGCTTCCTGGAAGAGGTGGTACTTGAAGGGTTTGGCGGATTCAGGGAAGTGGACAGGAATGGGAGAGGGCATTCCAAGCAAGGGGAACAGTAGGAATTCAAATGGTGGCACTCTCCCTAACACTTGGAGAGGAAGATATTCATTCATTTATTTACCAAACACTTGCTAATCAATCAATAAGCATTTATTAATCACCTGCTGTGTACCAGGCACCAAGGATACAAACACAAAGGATGTAAACAATTGCTACCGACAAGGACCTTACATCCTAACCTTTTAAAGATTAAAAATGAAATCCCTATTCTTTGTGTGTGTGTGTGTGTGTGTGGGCAATGAGGGTTAAGTGACTTGCCCAGGGTCACACAGCTAGTAAGTGTCAAGTGTCTGAGGCCGAATTTGAACTCAGGTCCTCCTGAATCCAGGGCTGGTGCTTTATCCACTGTGCCACCCAGCTGCCCAGTCCCTATTCTTGATAACTTTACAAGATAAGGGATGGGGAAGTGATTTCCATCAGCAAATATGATACAGAATAATACCATGTGATAAAAAGGACAGAAGATAAGGGTATTGTTGTTCTGTTGTTTCAGTAGTGTCTGACTCTTCATGACCCCATTTGGGGTTTTCTTGGTAAAGATACTGAAGCAGTTTGCCATTTCCTTCTCTAGCTCATTTTACAGAGGCAGAAACTGGGCAAACAGAAGTTAAGTGACCTGACCAAGGTCACACATCTAGTAAGTGTTTGAGGCAGGATTCCAGCCCAGGCCTTCCTGACTGCTGCCCAAACAAAGTACCATAAGAAAATACAAAGAGGGAGAAATCATTTTCTGCCAAAAGGAGGGATTCAGAATGGCTGAGCTCACCCCAAACCAACAAACATTTATGAAGTTTCAACTATGAGCCACTTACTATGCTAGGTTCTGGGGATACAAGAAAAAAAAATAACAGTTTCTGCCCCCAGAGGAGCTTCCCTTCTACTGGAGGTCATGCCCTTGCCCACTCACTCACCTAGATGTACGACCCCAACCTATATAATTTAGAGGAAAGAACATGAGACCAAAGTAATAATAATAACTCACATTTTTTTTTCTTGAGCTAAAGCTCTACTTTGAGGTAGATTGGTGTTACAGTGGATTGAGCAGGAGAGCTAGAGTCAGGAAGATGAGTTAAATCTGATCTCTCTGACTAGCTATGTGCCTCTAGACAATTTCTTTAACTTCTGTCTGTCTCAGTTTCCTCAGATGCAAAATGACAATAAATAACAGCCCTTTACTCCCAGGTTTGTTGTAAGGATCAAATGAGATATCTGGAAGGCACTTTGCAAATATTAGTTATTATCTCTTTCTTTTACAGATGGGGAAATTAGGGCTCTAAAAGACTAAGTGAGGGCAGCTAGGTGGCACAGTAGATAAAGCACCGGCCCTGGATTCAGGAGGACCTGAGTTCAAATCTGGCCTCAGATACTTGACACTTACTAGCTATGTGACCCCGGGGCAAGTCACTTAACCCACAGTGTCCCAAAAAAAAGGAAAAGAAAAAAAAAGAATAGACTATTGGAGCTCCACAGTATTTAAATTCCTTTTTTCTAGCTGCTTGCAATATTTTCTCCTTGACCTGGGAGTTCTGGAATTTGGCTATAATATTCTTGGAGGTTTTCCTTTTGGGATCTCTTTCAGGAGGTGATCGGTGGATTCTTTCAATTTCTATTTTAGCTTCTGCTTCTAGACTATCAGGGCAATTTCCCCTCACAATCTCTTGGAGGATGGTGTCTAAGCTCTTGTTTTGGTCATGGTTTTCAGGTAGTCCAATGATTTTCAAATGATCTCTCCTACATTTATTTTCCAGGTCAGCTGTTTTTCCAAGGCGATATTTCACATTGCCCTCTATTTTTTCATTCAATTGGATTTGCTTTACTGTGTCTTGGTTTCTCATAAGGTCACTACCTTTCATTTGTTCAGTCCTAATTATTAGGCAGTTATTTTCATCAGACAGTTTTTTAATCTCCTTTTCCATTTGGCTTTTCAAACTGTTGACTTTTTTCTCATGACTCTCCTGCATTGCTCTCATTTCTCTTTCCATTCCTTCCTCTCTTTCTCTACATCTTCGTTCTATCTCTCCTACTTTCTCTTCAAAGTCCCTTTTGAGAGCTTCCATGGCCTGAGACCAGTTCATATTTTTCTTGGAAGCTTTGGATGTTGGAGCTTTGACCCTGTTATTATCTTCTTCTTCTAAGGATGTATTGTGGTCTACCTTTCCCCCAAAGAAGTTTTCAATGGTCTCTGTCTACTCATCCTGGCTTACTATTTCTTGGTTTTTTACTCCTTCTTAAAGTGAAGCACTGCTTCTAGGACACACTGTTCATGCTACAGCGTGGCCCAGGGGGTGATTGGGCTTCTTCTCAGCCTCTCACTATCAGTCCTAAAAACCTGTTCTGTTATATATTGCCCATATGACCTTGGGCTCAGTTTCTTCTAAGTTCCCTCACCAAATAAAGGGGTTAGACAAAATGAAATTCGTTTCAACTCAACAAGCATTCATTAAACACCCACTGTATACCAAGCTCTGGGTATATATATATATTTTTTTAGTGAGGCAATTGGGGTCACACAGCTAGTAAGTGTTAAGTGTCTGAGGCTGACTTTGAACTCAGGTACTCCTGAATCCAGGGCCGGTGCTCTATCCACTGTGCCACCTAGCTGTCCCTGGGTATTTTTTTTTAAAGGAGCAATCCCTGTCCTCAAGATTATATTCTGTTGAATGGTCTTTAGCTCTCTTCCCATTCTGAATTCTACAGTCCCTTCCCACCTTGCCCTTACAGGAAATAAAGCTAAGGACCTCATCCACATATATCCCTTGGAGTTGAACTGCCTCATTGGGGATATTTAAGGTACATTAAAGGTTGTGAAAAAAGTAAGGGAGACATCTGTTTTGGACATATAACCCAGGCATTCTGGCTCGTATCATGGATGATCAAGGCCCTTTGTTGAAATAAGACACAGGTTCTCATCACTGACAATAAGACTAGGAGGAAATTGCTTTATGATCTGGAGGGTTAGGGTTCAGTGCCTAGAGCCAGCCTTATGCACAGGGCAGGCCTATTCAAACATGGATTTTAATGCTGCTCTTTCCACCCTCAAGTCGAGTCACCTCCCTTCCAAGTCACCCTTCTTACAGGAAATATGTTACCTCCTCACCTTGGTCTTCCAGACAATGATCTGAACATGAGGCAGGAGGGACAGCCCTGAGCTGCCCAAATTGGACAAACAGCGGGTGGCAACTCACATAATAACAACAGCAATAATTCAGAATTATTTAGGGCTTTAAGATGTAGAAAGTGCTTTCCCTATTAAAACCTTATGAAGGTGGGGCAGCTAGGTGGCACAGTAGATAAAGCACTGGCCCTGAATTCAGGAGGACCTGAGTTCAAATCTGGCCTCAGACACTTGACACTTACTAGCTGTGTGACCTTGGGCAAGTCACTTAATCCTCATTGCCCCACAAAAACAAACAAACAAAAAAATACCTTATGAAGGAGGTTGCACAAATCAACACAAAAGTCAAGTCAGACACTGTGTCAGGCACTGTGTTAAATGCAAAGGACATGAATACAAGAAGGGAAAAAAAGGTAATGCCTGTCTTCAAGCAACTTACATTCTAATGAGGGGAGAGACACATAAAAGGGAACTGAAAAGTTGGGGGGGGGATGGAGGGGATGGGAGGGGGATGGGAGGGGATGGGAAAGGTAGCATGGGGCAGGGTCCGGAGAGTCAAAAGCAAAACCACAAGAAGGGCTGGTCTGGGGCTTTCTTCAAAATGAAGGCCTCGGGAGAAACTCACCAATGAGAGAAGGGGGTGGAGGATGGAATGTTCTAGAGTGAGAAGGATACAGGCACTGAGGGAACTTCTAAGAGTTCCTGGAAGGAAAGGGAACTGAGCCATTGTGGAAAGTCCTGAGAGTCAGAAGCAAAATTGCACATGGAATGCCAGACTAAAATATTTCACTGAGGAGGAAATGGAAGCTCAGAGAGAAGAAATACTTTCCCTAAGATCAAATGGTTTGAGGCAGCTAGGTGGCACAGTGGATAGAGCACTGGCCCTGGATTCAGGAGGACCTGAGTTCAAATCTGACCTCAGACACTTGACCCTTCCTAGTTGTGTGACCCTGAAATGGCTGCTAAGGGGAAGGGTGGGAATTTGAACCTGTTTCCCACTTCAAATGGTATAGGGAGGAGGCTCTGTTAAAAATTGTTTTGTAAGGGGCAACTAGGTGTCGCAGTGGATAGAGCACTGGCCCTGGAGTCAGGAGGACCTGAGTTCAAATCTGGCCTCAGACACTTAACACTTACTAGCTGTGTGACCCTGGGCAAGTCACTTAACCCCAATTGCCTCACCAAAAAAATTGTTTTGTGGGTCCAAAAATACTGAACAGGAGAAAGAAATCTTGGAGCTCACAGGCATCAGGAGGAAAAATGCTTCCCTTTCTTAGAGAGTTTTGGCTCCATATCCATGAGTCGGAGGTCACTGGGGACAGAGGTCATATACCCCATCCAAGGCAGGAGACTTCCTTGTTAATGGACTGTTCTGCCCCATTTTTTGTCTTTCATTGATGGGGTTGGGGGAAGAGGGAGCTTGCCTTGTTTGTCTTTTTCCATGGAGGGAAGGAGGCAGCGTGGCTGCCTCCCAGAACACTCTGCCCAAGGGCCTGGCATCCTAGGGGTGTGCTCAGCCAGCTTCAGGATAGTGTCCAGCCCCAGAGCAAGTGGCACAGAGGTCAGAGAGAACAAATCAAGGAGGGCCTCTGTGGGATGGGCACCCTGGTTGGGGTCAGGAGACAGGGGGGAAGGGCTCAATGATGTACGTGCCCTCCCCCTCCAACCCCATGGCACCACAAGGCAAGTTGCTGCTTCGCTCCCATGCCAGCCCTCACCTCCCGGCAACGTCGCTGCGTTCCCAGCCACGCCATCTGGTGTGCCCGCCGCTCCCTAGCACACTGCAATGGGCGGGGGGTGGGGGGAAAGGAGGGAGGAAGAGAGCCCGGCTGGCGCCCACCCTGGAGCAGAAAAGGCACTGAAGGTGGGTGTCCCTCACCACCTTACTGGAAGACAAGGGGGCAGATAGAGGTAGAGGAGTGGGCATGCTCTGCCAAGGCATCAGGAGGAAGCTTAGGGGCATTTTTAGTTTACAGAATGGTCACAGGCTGGACAGTGCCAGCCTGCCCACCTCTCCCTTCCCCCTTGCCTCCACATGCCTCATGCTAGGGGAATAGACCTTTAGTCTGGACATGCACAGGACTCTGACTCTGGATCTCAGTTCTGCCTCTATGGTGGGAGAAGGCTGACCTCTTCCTCCCCCCACCTCCACAATCTTACATGCTAGATGCCATGAACACAAAGACTGGCAAATGCTTAGATATTTGGAACTGAATAATGAGGGCTGGAAATGAGGTGATAGGAGATTATTTCATAGTAGCCTCATCCTCCTTGTGAAGCAACAAACATTCCCCTAGCTGACCAAGGAGTCCACCACTGTCATCCCTCCCTTCCTCCCTCTCTCCCTCCACCACACTCCTGTTCTGGTCTACTCCTTACCCCTTTGCCCTCTCAGAGTCCCAGTTGAAACAAAATGGCTGTCACCCCCTCAAGGCAGCCATCTTAGGCGCCCAGAGATCTATTTCCCTTGGGATAGGGGCTGTGTCACCATAGGAACACAAGGCTCTCTGAACACTGGTCCCATGTGGAATGGGAACCTTAGAAAGGGCCCTAGCCTAGTCTGAGTCTCTGCAGCTCCCTTCACCTTCCCCCCCCTTTTTAACCAACTCCCTCCCTCCAATGCCAGGGGGAGGAACAGATGGTATCTCTGGGTGTCCTGCCTCTCTCAGTCTCTTTTTCTCCATTTCTGTCTCTCTGTTCCTCTCTCCGTGTGTGCTTGTGTGTCTGTGTCTTTCAACCAATCACGGAGACAAGCTCACCCTAAATCTCCCTTGGCTCCAATTCCTCTCCTGTTTTTTTTTTTAATGTTATTTCCTTTAAAAGAAAAGGTCGAAATGTGTCAAGTGAAGAAAAACTTGCTCCATTTTTTGAAAGGAAGAGGAGATGGAGACTAAGAAAGAGATAGAACTGAAGACAGGCAGAGATTCCCCTTTGCCACTCCCATTCTGTTCTCTCATTGGGCAAAAGGAAAGGGAGGACCAGGGCAGGTTAACAGCAAAGGTGTCTACCCTGGGGTCATTATAGGGACAAGAGAATGGCAGGTAGGGGAGCAAAAGGTGGGGGGAGGCAACGGAACCAGCTAGCAGTTGTTTGAAATTTGGGCTCCTGTCTCCCCATCCACCTGAGGACGTCCCTAATCCAAGAAATACTGATACTACTGAACTTCGCCTGAGGGGTCAGAAAGAAACTGGAGCAGAAATGTATTATTTTCCCAAGATCCCTTTCTTCCTCTCCTTCCCTTCATCACCTCAGAACTCCCCTTCTAAAGGGCTCAAAGAGAGTTTCAGGCTGGAACAGGTGGAAGATTTGGAGGCAGGAAGAGAGATGTAACAACCTCTGATGGGTCCTACTTATCCTAGGATGTTCTGGCACCATTCTTATTCCAGAAAGCATTAGTAGCTCTTTTTTCTTCCAGGGGTTCCCTGAGGAGAGAGCATGTGGTTGGGGGTACCCACCAAAAATAACTCAGCGAACAGGGGCACCTGAAAACCTGGAGAGAACATACTCAGGGAAGCAGGTGTGTAGCCTTTCAATCCCCAGGGGAAGCAGGAGGTTAGTGTTTGATAGAGCCTGAGGTGTTATCCCTGGAGAGACAGCAGGGACAGAATGTCAACTAGGACAGAACTAATCCACCTATTCTCCCTTCTTTACTTCCATTCTTCCTTTCTTCCTAGGGCAATGGTGTCTGTTCTAAGATCTGGTGTGTGTGTGTGTGTGTTTGTCCAAATGCATAATTGCTCTGTTTGGCCCATGATGGGGCTGGGGGGTGGAAAATAGTATAAATCACAGTGACCTGAGGCCCTAGATATTCTGCCCCATAGTCTGACATTCTGGAATGTACCTGACTGGCTTTGGGGAAGAGAGAACCTTTCTTCAGATAACAGGCATCTTTTTCAAAAGAGTGGAGAAATCTGGGATGGGGGTGGGGACAAAAAGAGAGGGGAAGTAGGAGGCTTCTTTAAGTCCTGAAGAAGCTAAGGAGACTGTCCCTTGGGATGGAGAAATTTCTGCAGCTCTTGGCTGCCAGTTCTATTTCCTGTCACATACCTCTCCACCTGGACCTGAACAGAGCTGGCTTCCTGGAATTTCAGAAAGGAGGGCAGAGAAGTGGACTCATGGGGGTGGGGCTGGGCATCTTTAACAGTAATCTCCCTCCTACAATCATTTGTCTCTTATGCCTGTCACCAAGGCAAGTCCTGGCATAAGCGTTTTGGATACAAAGAGTGTGAATATCTCCTTTTCTCCCTGTTCGAGTTGTCCCCGTTCTCCCAGACCCGGGATCAGTGAAAAGAGAAATTGAAGGATGTCTATTTGTGTGCATGCCTATGCGTGCACAAGTAGAAGAATAAGTGAAAGTAAGTGTGTGTCAGGTTACGGAGGTACAAATGTCCAGGTCTATGTACAGGTAAGTGTAAATACAGGAGTGTGCTTGTATGATTGTGTGTGTGCAAGCACATATGTATACATTTGACATATACATTGAAATATTTATGCATGTGTAGCCACTACATCTGTATCATTGTATAAGGAATAGCTGTGCATGTGTGTGTATGTGTGTATGCATGAACATGCAAAACATCCCTGCCTCTGCTCTCTTTAGGATGTTTGGGCCAATGAGGGGGGAAGAGGAAGGCACCTGCCTGTACCCTCTCAGCAGCCCTCTAGGGTAGTTAGGAATAGCTCTGTAGGGGTTAGTGGAGTCTAACTACTTGAGTAACACTTGAAGGTCCCCCCTCCCCTACCTTAGAGCTTCTACTCAGCCCCCTCACCTTCTTGAAACAGGATTAGTTCCCAAGGAGGGGCACTGACTGCCCCTGGAGTGACTAGGGCCTGGGGAGGTCTATGTTAGCAGTCCATACCCATACCCTTCCCAGATGGCTGATGTATATGGACCCAGCCAAGGGACTTCTTCCCAACCCCCACGCCCCCACACACAATCAAACTGGGAAGCTGGATACAAACACGATCACAGAATCACACATGGTCACATTAATTCTTCCATAGTCTCACACACATGTAAGCAGAAGCACAGAAATGCAGACAGAGACACACCGAGGCAAATCTTTCTCTTTCTCTGCTTCTCCTTTGGTTGAATTTCATTCAGCCACATATGTTGTGTGTGTGTGTGTGTGTGCGCGTGTGTGTGTTGTATGAGGGTGGGTGGAGGAGGGGCAGCTAGAATGAGGATTGGCATGATGCCAACACCTACCTATGGGGCCTGGGCTGGGGACACCCCCTCCCCACCCACCCAGGGACTTCTACCCTGGGAAGGGGGCCTCAGCTGTCCCTTTGTGGCTTGAGGGGGGCCCTCTTTGTAGGTGGCAGCAAGAACACAGCCCCTTTTGCCTCCCCAGCCCTGAGTCTGGTCCATGACCCACCTTGGGGGCTTAGGGGGTGGATGTGAGGAAGACTCCAGGAAGGGAAGGGGGAAGGGCAGATTAAGGGGCCACGGCCCCCCCACAGTCCTTCCCTTTCCAGCTTCCCCACCCTATTGTTCCGTCTGGGGGGACATGCCCCAAGGGATCTATTCCCCCACCCCCACCCCTATCTAAAGCCCCGCTTTTCCCTGTGCTGGGAGGGGAGGGGAGGACCGAAGAGATATTTATTTATTTTCTTTATTTATTTATTTAATTTTTTTTTTTTTGGGAGTAGAGAGTGACAGATGGCGGCTGGTCCCGGGGGAGCCGGCTCTCCCCCAATGCAGACGCATGCCAATCACCGTCTCTCATGTGATAGCTGCTGCCCGTGACGTGCCAAGCCCATATGGCCCTGGCATAGAGGCTGGTACCCCCGCCTGGTAGAGATGCCACACTCGCTCCCCGCTTCGCATGGCGCTCTGAAGACGCCGGCGCCCGCCGCCTTGAGGAGCCGCTGCCCCCGCTCCTTGAAGATGGGGAAACAATGAAATAGACAGGAAGATTCCTTCTCTCCCCCTCTCTCTCTTGCCCCCCTCCCCCCTCCCCTCTCCCCTGGACTCCGCTTCGAGGTAAGTTGTCCGAGGGGCAGGGAGATTTGAACCGCCAGCTGGGGAGGGCTTTGGATGTGGGCTTTAGAATGGGAGGACCAGGAAGTCCCCAAATGCCCCGTTGGCCTCCTGGGGTATGGTCCCCCTCCATAGGGTGGGGAATGGAGCCACCCTGGGATCCCTGCCTCCCCCCACCCCCACCCGGGGTCTGCGGCTCTGGGGCTTGGGCTGCGGAGGTGGTGGCTTTGGTTTTTGAAGGGGCTCCGGGTAAAGACAAGAAAAGCGGGCTGGGGGATAAGGGGCTGAGACAAGACAGACATCCTTCTCCGCTTCCCCATGATTCCCATGCCGAACCCGAGATGTCCCTCAGCAAAAAAAAAAAAAAAAGGAAAAAAGAAAGAAAAAAGAAAAAACGGATTCTCACCAAATCCCAAATATAACGAGATTCGGGGAGCCATTCGGTGGGCGGCGAGGTTTAGGGGTGTCCCGGGTGTCTTTGGACGCTGGGGTGACGGCAGGAGCTTGTTTTCCTGGCTTCCTAACGCGCACCCCGAGTCCCCTGTCCGAGACTCCCCGAGCCCTGAAGCCGGGAGTCCGAGGGCAGAGCCGATGTTGGCCTGGAGGAAGAAGCTGGAGCTGGAGCCGGAGACAGGGACCGATTCGACTCTAAGACTGGGGGCAGCTGGGGGCGGGGGCCGGGCCGGGCTGGGGGCGGCTCGGGGCCAAGTTGAAAATTGGATTAGGGCTTGAGGGCGGTGGAGCGGCTGGCAGCGAGGGTGGAGAGAGGCACAGAGGGGGCAAAGCAAAGAGAAGTCGGACCCACCCGGCCCTGGGCACGAGGCACGACCGGGAAGCCGGACGGCCAGAAACACTCAAAGTCTCCGCCCGGAGGGAGAAAAGAGAATTATTTCGGGGCGTGCCCCCAGCGGAGAAATTCGTTCTCTAAAATACTCCTCCACCCCCACACCCCTACTCATAGAGAAAATATGCAGAGAGAAGGGGGAGGGGGTCGGTCTCAAATCCCACCCAGGATAATAACAAGGAGGTCGGAGTTGGGGGTTCCCGGCCTAGGAAAGGGGGTCGCTGGTGTGGCGGGGAGGAGAGCAGCACCTGATCCCCAATACCAGAGAATCTGAAGGCTCCCAAGCCGGGAGTAAAATGGACCTTTCTAGATAGGCTTGCGGGGGGGGGGGGGGCGGGCAGAGTGTTCCTCCGAGGCAAGGAAGGAGGCCTTGGAGGGGGTACCTCTTCCCTCTAAGTGCCCCAGGGGTGGGTAGAGGTTACTATGGGGCAAAGGGTAAGAGAAGGCAAGAGGTTGAGAGGGGCACTCGCTCCACAGTCCATTCCAGGATGCATGTCTGTGAAGATAATGGGGATGGGAGGCTTGGAAGAGGTCACCTGAGGGAGAGGTTTAATTTGGGAAGGGGGGGGGGTCTGGAAAAGGGGATCGTATGTGTCTGTGTGTGTGCGTGTGAAAAGCCACCACTAACAAGAGCGCAGAACTTGGGAGGGTTGGCTGCCCTGTCTCCTCTGCCCCAAGCTCACCTCTCTGTCTATGTCTGTCTGTCTTCCCCCTCCCCCAACTCTTCAGGCCACCATGCTGACCCGCCTGTTCAGCGAGCCCGGCCTCCTCCCCGACGTCCCCAAGTTTGCCAGCTGGGGAGACGACGGCGACGACGACGAGCCCAGGAGTGAAAAGGGTGACGCGCCGCCCCAGCCGCCGCCTCCGCCGCCTGGGCCTGGGGCTGGAGCTCCGGGGCCCGTCCGCCCCCCAAAACCGGGCCCTCTTCGTGGCGAAGACCCCCCGGACCCCGCGCTGGGTGAGGCCAAAGACGACGGCGAGTTGGGGGGCGAGGAGGAGGAGGAAGAAGAGGAGGAGGAAGGGCTAGACGAGGCGGAAGGCGAGCGGCCCAAGAAGCGGGGGCCCAAGAAGCGGAAGATGACCAAGGCGCGGCTGGAGCGCTCCAAGCTGCGCCGGCAGAAGGCCAACGCGCGCGAACGCAACCGCATGCACGACCTCAACGCGGCGTTGGACAACCTGCGTAAGGTCGTGCCGTGCTACTCCAAGACGCAGAAGCTGTCCAAGATCGAGACGCTGCGCCTGGCCAAGAACTACATCTGGGCGCTCTCGGAAATTCTGCGCTCGGGCAAGCGGCCGGACCTGGTGTCCTATGTGCAGACATTGTGCAAGGGCCTGTCGCAGCCCACCACCAACCTGGTGGCCGGCTGCCTCCAGCTCAACTCGCGCAACTTCCTCACCGAGCAAGGCGGCGAGGGGGCCGGACGTTACCACGGCTCGGGAGGCCCGTTCGCTATGCACCCCTACCCGTATCCCTGCTCGCGGCTGGCGGGCGCGCAGTGTCAAGCCGGTGGCGGGCTGGGCGGCGGAGCCACGCATGCCCTGCGGACTCACGGCTACTGTGCGGCCTACGAGACGCTGTACGGGGGCGGCGGCGGGGGCGCCTCCCCCGACTACAACAGCTCGGAGTACGAGGGGCCGCTGAGTCCTCCGCTCTGCCTCAACGGTAACTTCTCCCTCAAGCAGGACTCGTCTCCGGACCACGAGAAAACCTACCACTACTCTATGCACTATTCCGCCCTGCCCGGCTCCAGGCCAGCTGGCCACGGCCTGGTCTTCGGCTCCTCGGCCGTGCGCGGGAGCGTCCACTCGGAGAATCTTTTGTCTTACGATATGCACCTTCACCACGACCGAGGCCCAATGTATGAGGAACTCAATGCATTTTTCCATAATTGAGAACTCTCCTCCCTCACCCCTTCTTTTGTTTGTTTTTTCTTTTTTGTTCGTTCCTTCCATTTTAATTTATTTACTTTTTTTTTCCGGAGAAGGTGGGCCACCCCCCACCGTGGCAGGGATTTGGGTGGCAGGGCCACATTAACTAGAGGCCACCCCCTCCTCCAGGCTCCCTCCGTTCCCCTCAGCTGTGCAGTCGGGTTACCTGTTGATGTCTCCCCCTTTTTTCGCCCCCCTCCCTCGTCCCTCTTCCTTTGCCCCAGAAGCTTTCCTTCCCCAGGGGGAACCCCTCCTAGGACCTCTCCCATGGGGTCCGGCTTCTTCCAGGAGCGCCTTCTTCCCCAGCCCTTCCCCTCGGGTTCTCTGCCCTCATACACTCTCAACTCCTTCCCTTAATTTCCTCTTCGCATCCCCAGCCCCCAAACAGTACAGTCAGCTCGGGCCTGGAGAAGGGGACCGGGGGAGGGGGCGGCCCAGCGGCCGGATTCCATTTCGTTTGTTAAGTTCTATTTTTTAAATGCCAGAAAGGGGGTTGCAGAAGCGGTGGGGAGGGGCGGGGTGGAAGATAGTGGGTTCTCTTTCCTAAAGAGGACATACTAAGTTCTCCATACCTGGGGCCTTGAATGCCTCCCACCCACCCGGTCTCAGCACTTTGGAGTCCTGATATGAGTTGGGAGGCGTAGAAGGGAGGAGGAGGGGGAGGAGATGGGGATCCGAGAGGAAAGAAAAAGGTCAAGACCATTGTAACCAGATTCCGACTTTTTTCTTTTTTTGTTTTTTTCTTTCTTTTTTAAAAAACACAAAAAAACAAACACAAAAACGCAAAAAGGCGACGGAGGCCGAACGCAGAGTCCGGAGCGGAGAGAAAACACAGTAAGAACTTTTAGAAGCAATAAAAGGCAAAAAAAATAAAATAAAATAAAATAAAAAAATAAAAAGACACAAATATCTATGCAAGGAGGTTCTGACTGAGCCAAGCGGCCCCGCCCCCTGGCCCCCCGGGATCCCCCCCACCCCTCCTCGGCTCTAGGGCCGGGGCCGGAGCTGCAGAAGCGGATATGTGCACTTTGGTGAAGTTGGGGACGTGGCGCCTCCCCTCTCTCCCTAGTCCCCTCTCACCCCTTCTCAATCCTCCCTTCCCTCGGTTCTTACAATCAGTGACTCCGAGATTTGGGACATCAGTGTCACTTTCCTCACCCTCCCCTTTCCCCTCCTCACCCGTCCCCATTGTGCGTCATACTGTTTTTTAAACCTGTTTCCAAATTTGTATGAAATGGCGAACTGTTGGGGGAGGGTCGGTTTGGGGAGGGGGGGGTTGCATGATAAAGACACACACTGACACAGCACGCACGCACACACGCACACAGTGACACAGCGACATGCACAATGACACAGAGGAACACACACATAGCCACACGGTAAATATGCAATGCTACTTGGGAAAGAAGGGAGCTAGCTATAGCCTTTCTCGGGTCTGGGGAATCGAAAGAGGAAAGGAAACATTGCAGGCCAGAGGCATCCCTTTAGCCCGGGTCTCCCTTCAGACCTCCCTCCCTTCCACTTTCCAAGCCGGGTCAATCAGTTCCCTAGGGCTTTGTTGCTGTGGTCTTCCCCTGTTGACGCCTGGGAATAGACAGGAGGATGCTTGGGCAGATATAATTCCTGGGGACGAAACTTTTCCGAGGGGTCCTTCTGGTCCTCATCTGCCCTCTTCAGCACCCAAGGCCCGGAGGGGGCAAGGATCTCCGCTTTGTTCTTGTCACAAAATAGACAGAAGTTAAGGAGAAACAGGTACTCGAAGAACAAGTCCGCAACCAAACAGGCGAATAGACACATGTTGACACAAAGCAAAAATGCAAACACACACGCAGACACACTCAATCTCTCTCTTACACTCAAACACACGCAATTTCACCTTCACATCTTATCGAAGCTGAAACTCCCGTTGGACACCCGAAGTGCATTGCGTGTTTCTGTTCAGTTTAATGACGATTAATAAATATTTATGTAAATGAGATGCAAAGCTGGACGGCGGTTTCTCACGGTGGCGTCATTTTATTTGGGGGCTATTGAGTTTGGGGATCAGGGGACTGGCGGGGTTGGGGTGACGAAGCAGGTTTAAAAGAGGTCGGAAAAGGGAGGTGGCACCTTGGGTTAGCTATAAGGCGGCCAGGGGTCCCTGGGTCCTGGGCAATTATATCCTCCGTGTGGAGATAGAACTCCACAGAGACGTGCAAGTCAACACCCTTAGACAAACAGGTACTCACAGATAATGCATTTGCACAGACACGTACAGGCGAATGCAAGAACATAGGCACTTACTTGACAGTCACACACTCAGACACATGCTCACATAAGCACATGCCTTCTCTCTTAAAACAACAATAACAACATACATCTGTTTCTATAGCTGGTTTCAAAGGGAAAAAAGTCAAGCCACAGGAGGGGGATCATCTGCACCTGATGACAAGAGAGACTCGTATCTTCATGTGTCAGACACGAAAAGGGGGTGGGGGAGAGAATCCTAATAAAGAGCCAGTTGTCAGGGGCAGAGCAATACATTGTTTTTAAGATCATAAGGAAGAAAAAAGGAGAAAAGTGTTCTTTTTAAAACCAGAGTTTTAGACCGATCATTTTCAGGCTCTGGGATTTGGGCCGTCAAGTTTTAAATTTGTGCCCTTTGGGGAGAGGGAAGAGGTCAAGGGGACGACTCAAAATATTGAGAGTTGGAGATTGGTTCTGGATAAGCCTTTGCAAATAGACCAAACAAAATCCTCCGGATTTTAAACACCGAGAATTTTAGAACTCAGCGGCAGCAAATACACACTCAATATCCCTATATTTTTGAGTTAGCAGTTCTCTCTTCCATCTCATACTATTCAGAGAAGAGAGGACTCTGAAATAATGGGGGAAAGGAAGAGAACACAGCAGATGAGATGCTTCTGCATCACTTCATTATACTCAAAGATTTCTCACAAAATTCCAGTTCTCCTAAAAATCAGTGCCACATTTCTTTGAAGCTTGTCGCCTATGTTGTCTTGGACCTACTTAACCTAACCTTAACACTAAGGAATTGGATAATGGGCACAGTCATATAGACAATTTTCCCGCCATACATACTTCTCAATCATGGAAAAGGCAAGCCTAATTTTCTCTAAAACCGCATGATTTTTCTTTTAAGGGGGAACTTGGAGGCTGTAGAGTTTCTGAGGTGTTGGGATATCAAGGGCAAAAAAAAAGTGAGAGGGTGGAGACAAGGGAGAACATCTTAATTCGAAAGTGGTGGGTGAGGCAAAACATATTGTCTGACTGTCCCTATAACCTACCTTTATTTCCTTCCCAATGGGTACAAGAAAAAGGAAAAAGAAAAACACTTCCAACACCTGAGCCGGGAAGAACTGTTACTGTGTTGAGCTGTCCATTGCCTTGGTGCTGAACTCAGGTTGAAGATCAGGCCAGCCATAGCTGTCCTCTATTGCTTAGTCCCACATTGCAGAGAGACAATCACAGTCCTCGCCCCCTCCTGTATTTCTCCCAGAATTCTCCCGCAGTTTTCAGGGAAAGTCACTGCAATTTTCTCAGAATTTCACAGAATTCTCCTGGGATTCTGCTCTGGGCTCTCAGTCATAAGTATTCTCTCTCAACCTTGGGATTTCTTTTTCCAAGATCTAAGTGAGATTCCTCCCAACCATTGTCCATGAGGCAGAAGAACCCTCCCTTCCTTTCCTCCCCCTCCACCTTGTCCTCTCTCCCATTTCTTGCCCTCCCAGGACTCAGGCATCCTATGGCTCAATTCAGTTCTGTGCAACTGAGCCTAGGGGCAGAGCAGAGGCCTGAGCAGTAGGATCTTGGAGGGGGAAAGGACTCAGGTGTCTAGATCCTGAGACCTGGAGATGGTTTAACTGGTCTTCCACAATCATTACTTTTTAGAAGAAATCAATCAGTCATTCCAAAATTTCCGGGAAAGGTCCACATGGAGAAGGAGGAAGACAGATCTCTTTTAAGACCCTAACTTGGCATAGCCCCAGTACTCTGCTTCTCCCAGAAACTGATTAGATATTGATTCCTGTTTCTTGGAGCTGAATTCCTAATCATTTGGAGGGATAGATCATGTTGTACAGAAGCTTTGTCTAGGGGCTGGTAAGGTGGGGGATGACTGGGTTGGGAAGAGTTGCCATCCCCATCCACCATAATTCTGAGCAACTCTGCTTCCTACAAATCTTCAGAAATCACCCTTTCTTGTCCTATCCCTCTTCCTTTACTTTCCCATACCAATACACAACAGACGATTGTCTTTTGCCCTTTCTACTCCATCCTTAACTTTTCCAGTGAAAAGGAGAGGTGAAAAGAAGATAACATGGAGAAGCCCCAAGATTCTCCTCTCTCACACACAGAGTCATACAGAGCCCCCAGAAAAGTCATATCAGCAGAAGAAAGAGGATAGGGAAGAGGAGAAAAAAAAGACCAGCATTGTGCCCTAGGGGCAAAGGGGAAAGGAAAAGATTTTCTTCCTCTTCCCTCGATTCCCATATGAAAAATCTCCAAGTGCAGAAGTGTTCAATTTACTCTAACTCCAGAAATCACTGGGACCTTCTGGGGTTGGAGTACGTGGTTAAACTGGATTTTTTTTCCCCTTCGGTTTTATTCTTGTCCCTGTCAACGCCCTCCTTCCCCCCAGACCTACCAAAACAATTTATGTTTTGAAATATAGAGAAATATACATGTATATGTGTATGTATATGCATATATGTATATATTTCACTTCCCTTCCAATCATTTTTCTAGTTGTCCTGAGTGAAAAGGGGGAAGTACTGATCCGTATGCTAGTATTCCTGGCGTCTTCTCCACCTCGCCTCCACTCTCGCCTGCTGGTTGGGCCCTCTCCCTTCTACCTCCCACCCCCTCCAAGTACAAGGGATAACACCCAGATAAAATACCCAAATAATACCCCTCCCAAGCTCAAAGAAGCCTAATAGCCACCCGTAGAGAGGCAAAGTGCTGGCTCTGTGGCCCCCGCCCCGCCCCCCCTTCTTTTTCTCTTCTCTTATTTTGCAGAAATCTAGCAAAACGCCCAGTTTCTGGTACTTAATGGGTAAGGATCGACGATTTCAGTTTCCTTCTGTCTTCGTCTTTCCCTTCCTCCCCTGAGAATCTAGAAGAACCCAGAAGCTCCAGAGTTAGCACTTTCTAAAGATTCGGGAAGAATCTTTTTTTTTCCGAGCGATTTAATTTGTGTCTGATTTTTTTCCCCGTTACCAACTAAGGAGAGAAAGAATCCACGAAACACCAGTCCAGAGAGAAGTCTCTGGCCCCACAGTCTTAACACACCTGGCGCACCTTTCTTTCACCCACTGTCTTATCCTGCTAGCCCAAGTCTCCAACCCCCAACTGATACCTTGAGCTGGAGAGCGCGGCTGTCTGTGACCCGAGTATTTTCTCAAACTCAAAAAATTTTTTTAAAGGAAGTGTGTGTGTGTGTGTGTGTGTGTGTGTATGAGAGAGAGAGAGAGAGAGAGAGAGAGAGAGAGAGAGAGAGAGAGAGAGGTAAACACTAGTCCCGGACTTCCGACCTGCGGTCTTTGCCTTCTGTCTCCTTTTCTGTTTCTGCCTCTCTGTGTCTCACTGTCTCTGTCTCTCAGTCTGAATCATTTTTTGCCTTCCTCCCTCTGGCCCCAGCTTTTGGAAGGTGATGATGGGGAAGAATGGGAGGTAATAGGGACCAGCGAAAATCAAACTTGGAAATTCTAAGAATGAGACTTGGAGCTGTGTCAGTTCAATCCTTGTCCAAATTCTCACTAAATACCATAGTGGGGTCAGAGGTTGGGATAAGATGATGAAAGGTGGGGATGAAGTTTGGTGCTACGCCTGGAGCACGCTCTGAGTTCGGAAACTTTCTCAGCCGTGGTCCTGAGACCAGAGAGAGACTTTCCTGGGCGCCAGGTCAGGGCGCAGAGGGGGTTCTGGAATGAAGTGCGATGGGACTGGAAGAGGTCTTTGGGTAGGCGGCCAGAGTGAAGGCTTCGGACAGGGAGTAGATACCGTCACACAACCTTGGCACATTGCAGGAGCCCCATCCCACACCGCAGGAGGGTCCTCGAGCCCCAGAGGAAGAGTATATAGCCTTAAATGAGAACCCTAATCCATCCTTTCTCGGTAGCTCCAGAATATGCCAGAACTCAGTCCCAGAGCAGTTAACCCTTCTGACCAGGTCTGATTGTCCAACAACTAATATCGATTCTCGAGCCGTATTATAAACCTGACTTAGACGCCAGCTTGAAAACCGTGTGGCTTATTCTACTGTTGGGGACGACGCCATAGCACACGAAACTAATGTAATATTCTTGAAATAATTCGATGTGGCTCCGTCTCTCCAGCGCTCTCTTTTCCGGAGAGCCCCAGGACTCCCAGTCGTGGCTGCCCTGCGCTCGGAGTGAGTAACTGAGATGGCAGGTCGGGTCCTGGCTGGAAGCTCGGAGTGGGCACCCCATCCTTCTCCACGACCATCCTTTGGGGACCCTCGTGCCAGCTACTATCCTGAGCCAAGTCACCGCCAAGGGCACAGCTGGGCGGGTCTGGGCAGCCAGCCCGACTCCGGGACATCTGTTCTCGCCAGAGCCGCATTAAAGAGAAAGCGGACTGCGTTGGGGGGGGGGAGGCGAACCAAGGCCCAGAAACTCCCAACTTCAACCCCATGCCCCAATCTTTACATTGTGGAGTGAGAAAAGAGGTGGGAGCCTTGGATTTACTTACACTCTTCAGTCATCCCCTGAGTGAGGGGGAAAGAACTGAGATGGGGAGGGTTTGAGAACCATCTCTCCCCCCCACCCCCCACCCCATGACCGGTAGCTTCCCAGGTTTTGCCTGTCCCTCCAGGGGACGTAAGGTTCACCCTGCTTGGGACCAAGTTACAGCTTTAAACAAATTCCCCAGGGAATTAGGGAGGGTTAAGACTAAACTGGGGGCCTGGTCCTGCTGGGCAATGAATGAAACCCGCTTTCAGCGAACTCGGGCTCCCGTAGGGGCTGGGATACAGACTGAGGAGAGAACCGAGGAAGAAACTGGAGTAGTGGTGGTAAGGGGAATCGGTCGGTCAATATCAGCTGAGTTAGCATCACTAAAATCTTGGCTTTCATGTTCCGAGGTGACGAGGTACGCGAATTGGACTGTGTCTGTAAGCACGTGTGTTTTATCACTACGGACCTAGGAAGAAAGCTCTCAAATCCTGAGTCACCTCGTAGAAAATGAAAATCTCTCATACCCTCTTCACCCTCCAGCGCCTTCCCCTGAGTATCGCCCCCCCCGCCTTGTGCCCCACCCTAGAACCCTGGCGAGAAGCCGGGGTGCCCCGTGCCCACCCTTCGCCTCGGTGGCTGTGCCAATCGATGCCACTCAGCCGGTGCCCAGTGCCCGGTGCCAGGCGCGGGGGGAAGGCGGGGAGGAGCCGAAGCTCCAGCTTAAATTCCATGGCATCTGTTCATTATTATACAGTGAGGATTTTTATATGGACAGCTAAATTAAAGACAGATTTTTGCCAGAATTGCAGATCCCATAAAAATGATGACACAGGATAGGGGGGTTTAATCTAAAAAAACAAAAAGCAAAAACCCAACATCAAACAAACAAAAAATAAAAACAACAAAAAAAGACTCATCATAACGAACCACGAACCCAGAACCCTCTCGCCCCCATTATCCATCCTCAGAGGTATCACCTCTTTATAACACCCAATACCTCTTCCAGGAGGTTAAAGGTTGCATGAGAGGGACCAGACCCCTTTTGGAGGAGACAGTGACCTTCTTCAAGAAATGCATAGAAGTCAGACCCGATAACCGCCTGGCAAGGGGCAAAAGAAAAGCGATGGGAGGATGGGCAAGTGGAAGGGAAGGTCTTTGGCCCAGAAGGGTTTGGGAGGAGGTCAGTGAAATTGACCTCCTTTTGTTTTTAATTTAAGGACTCATTTTATTGGCGTTCCTACCCCCTACTCAGGGTCCAATAGGCAGCACTTGAGATCCAGGAGCCCAGGGCCCTCCACTCTTATGCTTATTGCAAGAATGTCTCTCTACACTCCACTGGTATAAGAAAAATAGGGTATTTGGCTATACCGCGGTTCTGCTTCACATACGGCTCCCCCACCCTCTACAGCTGTCAATTAGAGGTTTCGAGTAGAGAGATTCTAAAATCCCAAAATCATCAGGTTCTGACATCCTGGAATTTGCATCTTCAAATGAAGAAATACTGAGAATTCTGATATTCTAGAATCCCGGAATTCTCCAGTTTGGGAATTTGTACACTCTGAAATTCCAGAATTTTGTGCGTTTGTGGAATTGTGCGAATTCCCTGTTCTCCGATGTTGATATTCTGGAATTATGGGCTTTGGATGGGGGGGGGGTAGAGTGATGCTGTTAAAACTCGCTGGAAGTGGAGGAGAGCAGCGAGATTGAAGTGGAAAGAAGAGAAAAGGGAGCAGAATGTCACTGATCTACCCCAAGAGTCTGCAGAGACTTTTTCTTTCTAGGGGAGAAGGGGCGGGAGAGAGGAAATACACCTGGTCTTGTCTTCTTCAGGCAATTGTTCTATTCCATTCCGTTTCTCTGTCTTTATCTCTGTCTCTGTCTCTGGGTCTCTCCCCTCTTCGTTTCAGAGCTGACAGGATTCATATCACAAGAGTTAACGCGGGGACATCTGTGTGCGGAATGACTGTGCCTATCCGAATCTGCCAATCGCTGCTGGCACCAGCCAGGGAACAAATGCCTTTTACCTCGGAATGCGGGGGCA
This sequence comes from Dromiciops gliroides, assembly GCF_019393635.1. Classification (NCBI taxonomy): domain Eukaryota; kingdom Metazoa; phylum Chordata; class Mammalia; order Microbiotheria; family Microbiotheriidae; genus Dromiciops; species Dromiciops gliroides. The sequence continues at coordinate 184,063,233 of NC_057864.1, forward strand.
GGAGGTGGGAGGGGGTGGCCAAGCCCGGCCGGCAGAGTTCCTGCCCGGGGCTGGGCATCGGTCTCCTTCGGTCCGCAAACCGGAGTTCAACTGGATTGGATTATTAATGAACTAACTAACGCTGATGAGGGAATTAGGGTGTTTCTCTTCTCTGCCTCATTCTCTTGTCGCCTCCAGCTCTCTTCATCCTCTTCTCTCCCCGACTCGCACCCACACCTCAATCTTATCAGTGCTTTAGAGCTCGCAACCCAGTGTATCGGAGAAGGGGCAGGGGACACGGTTTCCTAGTGCCAAGGGAAAGGGGGGATTTGGAGGAAAATTAGATTAAAGAGAAGGGGAAGGTGTATGGGAAGAGAAGGAGATCGGCTGCTGCTGATCTGCCTGGAGGTGAGGGGCCTGTATGCCGCAGTTGGCGAAATCTGACTTCTCTCCGTTACTATCTGGGCACTGGGGTGGGGCAGAGAAATGGAAAGGCAGAGACTGAGAGAGCCACAAGAGAAGGAGAAAAAGAGACAGAGAGGGTAGAGACAGACACAGACACAGATCAGCAAGAGACAGAAACCTAGAGATAACAGAGATGGTCAGAGAAAAATAAAGACAAATACAGAGACACAGCCACATACAGAGACCGAGACCTACAGAGATCGCGTTGCAGGCTCAGACTGGATCCGCCCAGAGGCCTGTCTCCAGTTCATCCCCTCCCGCCTGGGCTAGCTGAACCCTGCAGCTACTTCGACCCCGCCCCCGGGCCCCTCCCCGCCTCTGGCCGGAGTTCCTGCCCCAACCCGGCCTGATCCACTCTGCCTGCCCTCAGCCAGCCCAGCTAGCCCGGCCGCCGACTCGGTCCGTCAGCCACTTCGGCTGCCAGGGCTCCGAGGGGAAGCAGAAAGGTTGGGGGGGGGGAGGGAGCGCCACGCCGCAGCCGGTGCCAGCTGGGGGGGGGGGTTATAGCGAGGAGGAGCGGGGAGCGCATCTAAAATTCCGAGACATCTGTTCACCCAGAGAGGAGACACAGAGCGGGAGAAGGCTCCGACAGTTTCCACACACCCCCACCCAAGCCATTTCTTCCACCGTTGAGGGCCAGGGACCCCCACCCAAATTCTCTACGCCAGCCCACAGAACTAGGAGCCCGCCACTTTTTGCCCTGGTTGGGCACGTTTGGTTTAAGGGACAGAGAAGGTGAGGGTCAGGGACAGTGGAGGCAACCTGGACTGGGGAGGGAAGGGACTCCTCACACTGAATACAGAGCCTGAACTGGGGAGAAACAGGATGCCCTCACTCATCCACGCTAAGGGTCACTGATACCTCACAGACCAATGATGAGAGAGAAGGCGACTATGGGGAAATGGTTGACTTCGAGGGCAGATAGGGGGGAGGGCCTTCTGGAGCTGAAATAGGGGTTGGGGAGCGGGGGAGATGAGGGGGCTGTGTTGTGACTGTGACTGTGAGGATGGCGGGTTGTGACTGAACCGGATTTCCAGCCCTTAACACACATATACACTACTCATACACACATATAGACACATATCCCTATTCCCACACCAAGTGGTATACAACTCTTAGGATTACACAGGTGCCCCCCCTCCCATAGATATCATTAGATATGCATGCAGAAAAACAAATTTGTTATCATCACACAAACCCCTCCCAGCCCACAACCTCAGAATTTCATATGTAGTGGCACATTTTCCTCCCTACAATCATGTGTTCAGGAGTCACTGACATGCTTAATTTTAAATGTTCTTGTAGTAGCAATATTCTCCCCCCCCAACTCATGCACAGCCCCACAAATACCTTCCCTTCCCTAAGCATGCACAATAATAGTATATCCAGTGACATGTAGTCTCACATTCCTGTCCTGCCCGACCAAAGGCATACAGACACAAACTTAGACAATCATACATATAGAGAGTCCTATTATTCTTTCCCCCTGCCCCTTCTCCAAGTATCCATGTACTACATATTCCCTCCCAGTTCCAGACAGGCATACAAACACGAACACACACACACACACACACAATCATATAGATTTCCTCACCTAGTCTATACAACCCCCTCCTCAAATATGGGCACATCTATACACACACAGCCCTCTCATGCCTATTTCCAATCTGGAGGGACAGTGGGGTGGAGGAGCTGAAGGAAGGTAACTGGGCCAACTTACTAGAATGATTTGTTTTTTAAAGTGACCTCTGGAATAGCTGAGTTTGGGTGAACCAAAAGTCCAGGAAGGGAAGGGTATGTGAATTCAGGGCTTCTGAAATTCAGGTTAAGGGGTTCTGTCCCTTTCTTCCATACACCTGTTGCCCCATCTTTTTCCTGCCCACTCATAGAAGCCCCTAAATCACTCCTAGGTCAGGATTGAAATCAGCCCCCCCCCCCCATTCCTGACAGAGCTGGGCAACTCCCTCCCTTAGGAAGCCCTTGGCTTTGGAACTGCATCCCCCTCCCCCAAACCTCTGCCAGGCTCGCTCCTGCGTAGGGCCGGCAGAGGCTTGGACTCTCTCAGCTGGGAAATGTCCATTTGGTTGCTACTTAAAAACTGATTTATGAGGCCGCCGCGGCTGTGGAGGTTTGGCCTGCGGTCCTGGTAGTAATCAAGGGCATATGCCCATCTCAACTGGCACTGCCCAGCTCATGTGCCCAGCTCTGGCCTCTCCTCTCCTATTGGGAAGGGAGGGTGATAAAGAACTACCAAGTCGCCTTTCTACTCAACTTGTCCCTTTCCTTCTTCATCTTCTGTTCTTCCTCCTCCCTTTTCTCCCTCTTTCTTCCTTCCTCTGTTTCCCTCCCTCCTTCTCTCCCTCCCTCCCTTTCTTTTCCTTCTCTCCCAAGTGGCATGGACCAGCCTGTGTGCCGTGCTGGCGCTCACAGCTGCAACCCATCTGCTATGATTGAATGGTGACAGTGATGAGACAGGAGCTGGAGAGAATGTTGGAAATATGAGGGGGGTGCCTTTGCCCCCATGGCCCCCTTACTCTTCTATTGCTGAACCAGGACACCCATTTCATCTGAGATCTCTCCCTTATAGTATGTGAAAACTCCCCTCCCCCTCCACCACCCTGAAGCCTAGGACTCAGAGGGGAAAAGATAGACAAAAGATAGGAGGTAAGTTGGGGGAAAGAAGAGAGATGGGAGAAAAGAAAGGGGTAGTTGGGAGTTGGAAGGAATCTGAGGGTGAATAACCAGTCCATACAATCTCCATAAATCTCCTAGAAAGTTCAAGTATTGGATTCAAAGTGGGAATTTGAACCCTAGGTTGAAATATGGAAAAGGGTGGTAAGGTTGGATTTGGGGTTGGAAGTCAAAGACTAAAATCTTAGCTTCTTCATCAATCAAGGGGCACCCCCCCCCCACACACACGCATATACCTCCTGCAAAGGGTAATTCTAAAGTCCAGATATCAGTGGCATTTCTTGCCTCTGTACCATGGCTTCCTCTTCACCCCCATCCTTCTTCTCTACCACCACAATCCCCATAGACCCCGGGTTAGAAGAGGAGTAGGTCATGACCTCCATATTCACAGCAGTCTAGAAAAGAGTAATGGGTCTGGAACTGAGGTAAGGGGGTAAGAGGTTAGATAAGAATTTACCAGTCATGAGAAGTGTGAGATCCAGACATAGGGCTAATTTAGACATGTACACTTTCAGAGAGATGAGCATACACATTAAGAAAGTTTCATTCTCATGGATATATTTGAAAGTATGCCCACATATATACTTACAAACACACAAAACATCCTTGCAGAGAAGCACACAAATTGCCACACACAGGCAGTCACACTCTAGGATGCCCACACACTCACAGAGAGATATAATTATGCCCCATCTTTCTTGCACTCACCGAGGGCAGCTGCTCCTTCACACCCATGACCCTGGCTGCCCTGGGTGGAGTCTCAATGCCCATGGTTCAAAGAGGAGGATGCCAATGTGAACAGCTGCAGGACCAGTCTTGAAACTCAGCCCTAATCTGGGGGCTGAGAAATCTGAGTGATGCTGCTTTTCCCACCTGGCACAATCCACCTGCCCCCTCCCTAGACACCTGACACAGAAGCCACTAAAACTGGCTGGGTCAACTAATATCATGCCAGAAACTGGCAGCACCATGTGTCCACCACATATCTGACTGGTGGAGGGGGTGGCCCCCACCTCTCTCTAGTCCATGGATTTCCCAATGCATTTGAATATCCTTTCATTCTGCTTTCCCCTTTTCCTCTCAGCTCTTTTGCCCCTCTATTTCTCTCATGTGTTCTTTTCCTCCTCTCCCTTTCCCTCTGTACTTTTCTCCTCTAATCATCCTCTCTATTATAATTTGCCCTTTTCTTCTGTCTTTCTCTTTCCCATCTTTTTTCTTTTCCCTTCTCAGTATCTTCCTCTTCTCTCCCTTTGCTTGTCAGAAGATCCCCAAGGCACATATTCTCTCTACACTCTAAAGTGTTAAAAAAAACCCCCAAATGACCAGGAGAGTAAGCATTCCCCTAGTCTCAGAAGGTTAGGGATTTTTATATAGGCTGATTGGGGGTTTGTTGTGGGAAGAGATGTACTGGGATATGATAGATAGATAGGTAGGTAGGTAGGTAGGTAGGTAGTTGTGTCTTGGATTTCAAGGAGAATCAAATAACTAACAATCCAGTATTATATATGAACACTGCTAATTGGCTTAGCTCCTGCATCCTCTGCAGAAAAAAATCTATTTCAGTATTCTTTCTTATTCACCTGTTATAAATGGGGATAAGGAGCCAAATGAGCAGCTATTTGCAAGGTCTGTCTTATCATACCTCAAAATTTGACCCCTTAAGGTAAGCACTCCAGTGAAGAGGGATGGATCTGGGAGCAGCATATAACTAGGCCCTCGATGAAGGTGCATCCATTTGATTAAATTGGACAAATATTCACTGAATATTTGCTGGGCACTATTGGGGAATATAAGCATGGATGAAACTTAGTCCCTGTATGACTCCACTCTCTGCATGTGGGGTGGGAAAAGACAAGACAAGGAAACAAATGGTTATAATAGAAGGCAAGATGTAAAAGCTTCCATAAAAGGTAAATGTAAAATGTATGTTTCTTTCAGAGAAAGGAGAAATCGTAGCCATTTGAGAGGGTCAGGAAGACTTATAGGATGAAGTGACATTTGAGTTGGTCCTTGAAGTATGGGTATTCATTGGCAATATCATATCCACTAGACCCTTCTAATCTCTGGCAACACAGATAGAATTCCCCTACCTGCCAGTCCCTGGACTTCCTTCCAGAAGCTCATAGAGTTGCTCATTCCTATTTTTCATCTTTACCCCTTTGTCCCCTCTTCCACCTCTCCCTTCTTCCAGTCTTTCTTCTCTCTCATGTCCTCTTCTTTTCTCATCACCTCCTTATCATACATTCTTCATTTACTTTCTCTCTCTCTCCCTCCCCCCTTTTTTCCCTCTCATTTTCCTCTCCCTCTTCTCTCCCCTCACCCTTTGGAGAGAGCAGTCTGGCGCTCCGTTTTCAGCACAACGGACAGCGACAGAGAGTAGGCGTCTGCCTGGTCGTGGGAGCCAGTAGTATCTATGTTTTCCTGTGTGCATGCTTTTGGTGCGTGCGTGTGCCTGTGCGTGTGTGTGTGTGTGTGTGTGTGTGTGTGAGAGAGAGAGAGAGAGAGAGAGAGAGCGAGCATGTGTGTCTGTCTGGGTCTCTGTGTGTACAAGCACGTGTTTCTCTGTCTGTGTGTGTGTGTTGGTGTTTGTGCTGGTGTCCCAGCTTGCTTCCCCCACATATCTGGCTTGGGGAGAGATCGGGAATGGGGACACTCCGTTCTGGAGCTAGGAGAGGCATGAGTCCCCTAGCCAGGGTCTGGGGGCGTCGTCCTTGCACAGACGCTTCACAGGAGCTATGTGGCATGTGGTGCCAAGCGCACAGACTGAGGGCATCTTGCCCGGCTCTGGGGGTTTGGGTGGAATAAGGGAGGAAGCACCGAGTGAAGGCCAAGAGAGCTGTGTGGATGAGTCTGGAACTCAAACTCAGACCTAGTTATCCTTTCCTTTTCATCCCTGCTCTCTATAAGAAATACACATTGTACACACAGGGATACATACTTCATGCACTTCATGCATACACTCAAGAGTACATAGTGAGCATGATTGCCCTGAAGACCTCTAACCCTTTCCCACTAAGTCTATGGGGAATGCACACACAAACATGACAATAAACAAAGATCATGGGATTGATTTTTTTAAATAATAAACATTTTTATTTATAGGTTTGGGTTCCAATTTTTATCTCTCTTTCCCTCCTTCCCCTTCCACCTTCATGAGATGGCAATCATATATGGGTTATATGTATGATTATGTAAAACATACCATATTTGTCATTTGTACAAGAAAACTTGATTAAAAGAAAAAAGTGAAAAATAGCATGCTTCAGTCTATTCCATCAACATCAGTTCTTTCTTTGGAGGTGGATAGTATGTTTCATCAATAGTCCTTTGAGATTGTCTTGGATCATTGTATTGTTGAGAATAGTTAAGTCATTCACAGTTCTTCATCAAACAATATTGCTGTTTTTGTGTACAATGTTCTCTTAGTTCTGCTCACTTCACAATACATCATTTTATATATGTCTTTCCATGCCTTTCTGAACATCCTGTTTGTCATTTCTTATAGCACAATAATATTCCATTACCATCATATACCATGGTTTGTTTAGCCATTCCCCAATTGATGGACATTCCTTTAGTTTCCAATTCATAGCCACCACAAAAAGAGGTGCTAGAAATAATTTTGTACAAATAGGTCTTTTTCTCTTTTGGGGGAGATCAGGGGATTTAGAACTGGAAGACCCATTAGAGGTCATCTGGTTCTATTCCCTCATTCTATAGATAGAGATTGGGTCCCACAGAGATTGGATTTTGTTAAAATCACATAAGCAGTAAGGCTTAACCCAGGTCTTCTAGCTCTAAATCTGGGATTGTTCACCATTCAGAACACATCAGTCTCTAGAGCACCCACAGACATGACCTTACCCACAAGAAAACCAACCCCTGTGCATCACATGGGTGCTCAGTCAGCAAATATCCACAACTGAATGTGTGCCTATCCCCACTTCAATTTTATTAAAAAAAAAAAAAGAAACCAATCCAAACCAGAAATAGGAGTTAAAGGGCTTGAGTCACTCCTCCTACTTTCCCTCACCATAACTTGTAATCCAGACCAGGGTCACTCTTGTTGGAACTGTTAAGATTCTCTATTCCCTGGAAGTCCTCTTTTTCATTGAAGTTCCATTTTTTTCCCCTGAAACATTATACTCAGTTTTGCTGGGTAGGTTATTTTAGGTTGTAGTACCAGTTCCTTTGCCCTCCAGAATATCATATTCCATGCCTTCCAGTCCTTTATTTTTTTGGGGGTTTTTTTGCAGGGCAATGGGGGTTAAGTGACTTGCCCAGGGACAGCTAGTAAGTGTCAAGTGTCTGAGGCCGGATTTGAACTCAGGTACTCCTGAATCCAGGGCCAATGCTTTATCCACTGCACCACCTAGCCGCCCCCTCTTCCAGTCCTTTAATGTAGAAGCTGCTAAATTCTGAGCTATCCTGACTGTGACTCCACAGTATTTGAATTCCTTTTTTTCTAGCTGCTTATAATATTTTCTCCTTGACCTAGGAAGCTCTGGAATGTGGCTATAATATTCCTGGAAGTTTTCCTTTTGGGATCTCTTTCTGGAGGTGATCAGTGGATTCTTTCAATTTCTATTTTACCCTCTGCTTCTAGAATATCAGGGCAATTTTCCCTTACAATTTTTTGGAAAATGATGTCTAGGCTCTTATTTTGGTCATGGTTTTCAGGTAGTCCAATGATTTTCAAATTATTTCTCCTGGATCTATTTTCCAGGTCAGCTGTTTTTCCAAGGAGATATTTCATATTGCTCTCTATTTTTTCAGTCAATTGGATTTGCTTTAGTGTCTTGGTTTTTCATAAAGTCACTAGCTTCCATTTGTTCAATCCTAATTCTTAGGCAATTATTTTCTTTAGAGAGTTTTTCTATCTCCTTTCCCATTTGACTTTTCAAGCTGTTGACTTTTTTCTCATGACTCTCTTTCCATTCTTTGCTCCCTCTCTCTAAATTTTCCTTCTATCTCTCTTACTTTCTCTTCAAAGTCCCTTTTGAGTGCTTCCAAGGCCTGAGACCAATTCATATTTTTCTTGGAAGCTTTGGATGTTGGAGCTTTGACTCTGTTATTATCTTCTTCTGAGGGTGTATTCTAGTATATCTTTCCCCCAAAGAAGCTGTCTATTATCTGCTGTTTTCTTTGCCGACTCATCTCAAGCTGTCTAATTGAAATCTGATTCTTGGAGCAGCTAGGTGGCACAGTGGATAGAGCACTGGCCCTGGAGTGAGGAGTACCTGAGTTCAAATCTGGCCTCAGACACTTGACACTTACTAGCTGTGCGACCCTGGGCAAGTCACTTAACCCCAATTGCCTCACCAAAAAAAAAAAAAGAAAAGAAAAAGAAAAAAAAAAAGAAATCTGATTCTCTATTGTTGGAAGCTTGGTGAGCCTGTGCCCCTCCCTCACTGGGCCACCACTTCATTCGGCCCACTGGTTCAGAACCAGGGTGCTTCACCCCAACTCCAGCAGAGACTACAGCCACTTCACCCCAGCCAACCACCGAACCCCATCACTGGTCTGTGAGCTGAGCCTCAGAAGGGGCCACCGGCGCTGAAGATTCAGATGCATCTGTTCCTGGGTGGGGCCGGGCCAGTGCTATACTCCTCTTTCAGCCTGATCAGCAGGTGATCTCAATTGCCATTTCTGGCTGGAAAATAGTCTCACTCTGTTCTTATGTGAGTTAGGCTGCTTTTTAAAAATGGCATTATTTGGGAGTGAGTGGACAGTTTATTGGGAGCTTGTCACAGCCTCTCCTCCGCCATCTTGGCTCTGCCTCAAGACTCTCTATTCCCCTCACCCATTTCCAGGTCAACACTAATGAAAGTGTTTGGGGACTCAGTTCATTCCTGTTCATCTTTCTTGGAGAGGAATTATAGTAGAGTCAAGAGATTGGTGAATTTAGAGTCATAGAACCTTGGTTCAAATCCCCACTCTGCCACTAACTACCTGCATGACTTTGGACAAACCATTTAACCTCTCTGCAATACAAAATATAAAATGAGAGGGTTGGACTCCATGACTTCTAAGGTCCCTTCAAGCTTGAAATCTAATCCTGTGATCCCTGAGAAAATGAAAACAGGACAGGTTTTGCCCAGGGCTTTACCCTTGTGACCAGATAGGGATTGGGAATTTTCTATAATTGAAAGCTGGGAAGGAACTTTAGAGATCATCTATTTACTTTCATTTTATAGGAGATAAGCCTGAGGCTCAGTGAAGTCAAATCATTTGCCCAAGGTCATGGAATAAATGAGTGGCAGAGGCAGGATTTTAACCCAGGTCTTCTGACTTCAAATTTAGTGAATTCCCATTGCACTATTCAGCCTTGTAAACGATAGTCCCCCATGGGAGTAGAGATGAAGGAACCTAGAAACTCCTTTTTCCTCCTTCAACCAACAAATATTTATTAAGCTCCTATTACATTCCAGGAACTGTGCTAGGCCCTAGAGAATACAAGTGCAAAGAATTCAATGATTCCTAATCACAAAAAGCTTATATCCCAGGAATCCAAAATAAATTGACAACATGATTATGGAGTCATTGTCAATGATCTCTGAAAGCTCCTTTCTTAAATCAAGTCACTCTTCATCCTGTGGCAAAGGGAAAAGAGAGACAGCCAGTGAAACACAGACAGTCAGAATTAGAGAGAATGGTAAGACATACAGTTTGGGAAGACTCCTCCTCCATACTGCATGCCCAACCAAAGTGATTCTTTTGTTTTTGTTTGGGGTTTTGTTGTTGGTTTTTGTGGGGCAATGAGGGTTAAGTGACTTCCCCAGGGTCACGCAGCTAGTAAGTGTCAAGTATTTGAAGCCGGATTTGAACTCAGATCCTCCTGAATCCAGGGTTGGTGTTTTATCCACTGTGCCACCTAGCTGCCCACTCAAAGAGATTCATACTATGACATCAAAGATCACAGTTCCTCAGTTCATGAAGGGAAAGGTGAGGGAACTGAAGTATGAAGGGAAGCATATAGAATAAGGCAGTTCCATGGGGAGAAGCAGAGTCAAGGGTAGGACTCCATGAAGGATCAGGGAGAGCCTAAGATCTCTGCTCAAAGAGAAGATAGTTTACAAGGTTATGGATAGCAATGATGCCTTATCAGCTGAATGCCACCTTCCAGCACTGTGGGTTTTTTTTTTTCCTAAAGTACTTCCACATAGATGATCTCATTTATTTTTTTTTCAAAATTCCAGCTTTTTATTTATTTAAAAATATGAAGAAGAGGGAAGAGGGAAGGGGCAGCAAGGTTTATCCTGAGAAAGTGCCAGAGCCTCTGCCCCTTCAGGGCCCAGGCAGGGCATGGGGACACATTTTTTCTTGGAAACAAAGATTTAGAAAGAATTCTAACAGATTGTTGCACAAAACACCCCTGAAAATGGAGAGAATCTTTGGTCGTTGGATCCCCTGGCCAAGCAGTGCCTATGGAGCCCCTTCTGGGAAAGAACAGACCCCAGAGCCCGCAGTGCCCAGGGCAAGCTGGCAGAGTCCATCCACAGTTTTGGCCGCCCACTCACTGATGCAGGGCAGGAAAGCTGACTCAGTCATCCTCATCCTCCTCGCTGTCCTCCCCCTTGTCGTCAGCAGCTCGTTTCCTTTTCTCTCCATGCTGGGGTTCTTCTCCTTCTTCCTCTTCATCCTCCTTTCCATCATCATCTTCATCCTCCTCATCCTCTACCCCATCGTCTTCTTCTTCCTCCTCCTCCTCTTCCTCATTTTCTTCTCCATCAACATCTTCATCATCATCCCCTCATCATCATCAATCACATCCTCATCAAGCTCTTCCTCGTCCTCGTCCTGATGATCTCATCTATGTCTCACAAACCTCTAAGTAAGCAGGGTAAGGGCTTTTCCCCCCTCGCTCCCATTTTATACATAAGGAAAACTGAGAATCAGAAATATTTTGTTTTGTTTGGTTTGGTGAGGCAATTGGGGTTAAGTGACTTGCCCAGGGTCACACAGCTAGTAAGTGTTAAGTGTCTGAGGTCGGATTTGAACTCAGGTCTTCCTGACTCCAGGGCCCGTGCTCTATCCACTGTGCTACCCAGCTGCCCTGAAAATCAGAAATCTTAAATGGCTTGTCCCAACTTGTCCCAGTGGCTTGTCAAAACTAGATGATGGCAGAGGATGGACTGCAATCCAGATTTTTTTTATCTGAGTCTAGGAACCTTTCCATCACACTCCAATGACTTTTTCTTGAGGCTACCTGAGCACAGAAAGTTGGGAGCTGGATGAAGTGGGGCTTTACATGTCAGTTTATTGGCATAGGGAATTCCCAGAGAAGAACCTCTCTCTACCAAAGCAATGTAGTTTGACAACTTCTCTTCAATTTATAATCTTAGGGAGTTTCCTGGAGCATTGAAAAATGTTAGATTACTTACTCAGGGTCACACATCCAGAATGTATTGGAAGCTAGACTTCAAATTCTGGCCTCCCTGATGCCCTGGCCAGGTCTCTGTTCACTATATGACATTGTCTCTGCAAGTGTTGTTATTTCTATTGTACAGAAGTTCCAAGGGCACATGACTATTTCAATTTTAGTAGTGTTCAAATTGGAAATTTTTTTTCTGGGTGGGGCAATGAGGGTTAAGTGACTTGCCCAGGGTCACACTGCTAGTGTCAAGTGCTTGTGGCAGGATTTGAACTCAGGTTCTCCTGAATCAAGGGCTGGTGCTTTATCCGCTGTACTACATAGCTGCCCACATTAATTTCTTAATCAGGAAAAATGAGAGAGCTTGATTGGATAGTCTTTAAAGTCCCGCCTTCCTTGCTCTAAACTTAAGCTCTTCGTTTATTTATTTATTTTATTTTGGTGGAGCAATAAGGGTTAACTGACTTGCCCAGGGTCACACAGCTAGTAAGTGTCAAGTGTCTGAGTCAGGATTTGAATTCAGGTCTTCCTGAATCCAGCCCCAGTGTTTTATCCACTGTACCACCTACCTGCCCCTAAACTTAAATTCTTTTGACCTCAAGGAGGTACAGCTTGTGGAGACTCCTACCCATTAGGGCTAGCTGCTTCTGTGCTTTGAGATCATAGAAAATAGGTGGGGAACAATTGAGGGTGGTCGCTAGCTGAGCTCTGTTAAAACTCAAGAAGGGGGTCAGTGTAGTTTTCTCTAGCCCACTCCCCTCATCCTCTGCAGAGCTGTGTGTCTCAAGAGTCCCGTCCTCTGGCAATCTCCTAATTAAATTTCACTTGACTGTAAATCTTTTCGTTAAATATAATTGAAACACACACCTTTCATATCATTGAATTAACCCAGCAGCCACTTTATGGCAGTAATTAGGGGCTTCCTAAAGTTCCTTGATGATTGGGGGAGAATGGGAGTCTAGCTAATCTTCATCATCCCCCCCCAAGGCATCATAGCACCCTCTTCTCCAGTACATGTGAAAAAAAATATTGACCTGGACACACTAAGGTGGGGGGGGGGTGAGAGAGAGAGGTGGACAGGAAGTGGAAGAGTCTTGTGGGCTGATGTGTCCTACATTAGAATATCTCCTGCCTCCTTTACCTTGAGATCCAGGCTTCTTGGGAATAGGAGATAAGGTTCCCTAGCAGCTGCCCAAGGAAGATCACAGTTACTTATCTATAACATTCTTCACAAATCAAGCTCCATTCCTTGGTTTTTCTGTTCTGAACTTCTGAATTCAGTGGTATGGTAGAAAGAGCACAAGACATGGAATAAAAGACATGACTTCTAGTGGGGCAGCTAGGTGGCACAGTGGATAAAGCACCGGCCCTGGATTCAGGAGGACCTGAGTTCAAATGTGGCTTCAAACACTTGACACTTACTAGCTGTGTGATCCTGGGCAAGTCACGTAACCCTCATTTTCCCACCAAAAAAAAAAAAAGACATGACTTCTATTCTGTCAGTCACCTACAATATGCCAGATACTCTGGTAAACACTAGGGATGACAAAGGAGACAAAAGATAGTCCCTGCCCTCAAGGAGCTCACAATAAGCAAATAAATGTAAACAAGTTACATACAGGATATGTAGAAAATAATTAACAGGGGGAAGGCACTAGAATTAAGAGGGGCTGGGAAAGACTTCCTGAAAAAGATGGGATTTTTGTTGGAACTTAAAGGAAACCAGAGAAGCCAGTAGGCAGAGATGAGGAGGGAGAACATCTCAGATATGGGGGACAACCAGAGAAAATGTCCAGAGTCAAGAGATGTAGTGTCTTGGTCATGGGTCAACAAGAAGGGCAGTATTACTAGATCAAGGGTATGTATGGGAGGTGGGTTTAAGGTTTAAGAAGGCTGGCAAGGCAGGAGAGGGCAAGATTATGAAAGGCTTTGGATGCCATCAGGATTTTGTATTTGATCCTAGAGGTAATAGTGAGTCACTGGAGTTTACTGGTGCTCTGCGTGTGTGTGTGTGTGTGTGTGTGTGTGTGTGTGTGTGTGTGTGTGTGTGTGTGTGTGTGTGACATAGTCAGACCTGCACTTTAGGAAAACCACTTTGGTGGCTAAATGGAGGGTGGATCAGAATTTGTAGAGACTTCAGAGATGCAGAACCCCGAGAAAGCTACTGTAATAGTCCAGGCATGATGTGATGAGAGTCTGTAAAAAGGTTGTGAAAGGATCAGAGAAGAGAAAGGGGCATATTAGAGACATGTTGCCAAGTTGGAATTGACAGGCCTTGGCAACAGATTGGATATGGGGGCTGAGAGGTAGGAGTCTAGGATGACACCTACATGAGGGCCTTGGAATATGGAGTTGCTCTCTACAGGGTCTGTCAACCATGGGCAAGCCAGCGTTTCTGAGTCTTAATTTTCTCATATGTAAATTAGAATTTGTACACAACCTTCATAGGGTTATGATGAAGAAAGAGCTTTGTAAAGTGCCATATGCATATTAAATATTATTAATATTATTATTACCTCCCTCTTCTTACTTAAGTATAGTGTATTGGAAAGGGTGTTGAAATGGGGATCAGAAGGCCTGGTCCTGACTCTTCCACCAAACCAGTATGATCTTGGATAAGATGCCTTCACCATTAGATTTGTAATCAGATGACCTGGGTTTGGATCCCTGCTCTCTTACCACCTGAATTGAAATGGGTAAGTCTTTACTTCCAGGGAATTCAGTTTCTTTGTCTATAAAATGAGGGGTTTAGACTAGATATCTAAGAACTTTTCCAGTTATAACATTCTTTGGTTTCCATCTTCAGCTTCCTGTTTTTTCTTTCCTCTTCTTTCTTTTCCTAACCCCTTCCCTGACCCCACTCTTAGTTTTAGTTCCCCTTATGGACTAGGCTAGATGGAATTCTTCTGAGTGCTTTGGAAGGTCACAGTCTCACCAGCCTTCCCTAAGGCAACACTCTGCTCTGAGTTCATCTTTTGATCTCTGGTGTGTGTGTGTGTGTGTGTGTGTGTGTGTGTGTTTTCTATGAATGTAAGGGGGGATCACTTAAGACTCCACTAGGACAGGGAGCAGCTAGGTGGCACAGTAGATAAAGCACCAGCCCTGAATTCAGGAGAACCTGAGTTCAAATCTGAAATCAGACACTTGACATTTACTAGCTATGTAACCCTGGGCAAGTCCCTTGACCCTCATTGCCCCACCAAAAAAAAAAAAGAATCCACTAGGACATAGGAGTTTATTTACTGACCTTTATGATTTGCTCTTGAGAACTCTGTATTCACAGACAAAGTAGACCTTCACAGGGGAGGCTAAGGAGAACCTTCCCTAGTAAGGTGTTTCCAGCTTATAAAGTGGGAGAAGTAAAAAAAATGCTAGAAGGAATCATAGACTCATAGATTTGGAGTTGGAAGGAAGAAAGAAATATCTTTCCCTTTAGACCAGAAGCAGAACATCTTTCTAGAGTGCTGAACTTGGAGCTGAAACAACTGGGTTTGAGTCACATCTCTGTGTCTCAAGTCCCCTTCTTTTGCTGACTCTGAGACCTAAATATGTACATGAATAGAGAAACACAGAAAGAAAGAGAGACAGAGACACACACACACACAGAGTATTTATTGTTTACTATGTGCCAGGAACTGTGCTATGTACTGGGAATATAAATACAAGAAAAAAGGCAGTCCCTGCCTTCATCAGGCTTACATTCTAATGGGAGAGGATGGTACATGAAAGGGAGATGAAAAGTTGAGGTAGGGGAGATCCAGCAGAAGTCATGGGCTGAACGAGGTTTGTAGTAAGCATAATTGGCATGGATACTCTCTCAAATGGAGGTTCAGGACCAAATTCTCCAATCAGAGGAGGAGATTGTAGAAACCCCCAGGACAGAAGTCCAGAAGGGGTCCATTGATGGCCATAAAGACAGCCTAGTTGTCCTATTCCATGATTCCAGGCAACACTCTTCCATTTCCTGGGTCTCCATTTCCTGGTTTGTAAAATGGGGCTTTTCATTGTCAGATCCCATAGAGGTATTCTGAATCTCAAATAAGACACTGTATATAAAAATGTGATATAAATTTATTTTAATACGTATATGAATCTATGATCTCAGAGATTTGGGAACTGTTACCAACACTGTAGATCAACAACCTGTCCTTAACCTGTTAATCAGTCAGTCAATAAACATTAATTAAGCACCTTTTGTGTGCCAGGCACTCTGCTAAGTGCTGTCAGTCAATAACAAAGAAAAATAAAAGATAGTCCCTACTTTATTGTTTACAATTGTTTTTTGAGGGGCAATGAGGGTTAAGTGACTTGCCCAGGGTCACACAGCTAGTAAACGGCAAGTGTCTGAGGCCAGATTTGAACTCAGGTCCTCCTGGGTTGACAGGGCCGGTGCTTTATCCGATAGTCCCTACCTTAAAAGAGTTCACAGTCTAATGGAAGAGATAACATGTAGACAACTATATATGAACAAGCTGTGACTTTTGTCCATGTCCTTTGATAGATCCTCCAAAGAAACTTTTGTCTAGATCCCTTAACAGATCTTTGTCACTTGCTCTTGATATGTGACAACTGGACCATCTCCATTATTAGCATACTTCAGATTCTCACATGAAATTTGTCATTACTGTAGCCTACATCATAGTGGACCAAGAGCCAATCTTAGAGACAAGAAGATCTGCCTTTGACTCAAGTTATGCAGCCCTGAGCAAGTCATTTAGCTTCTCATGAAAATTCCTGAAGACTAAGTTGAAAAGAAGGTGCCAACCTCTTTTGGTATGGGGAGCGTCCTCATTGGGCATTCTCTATAAGACAAAATCTCATGTCTAGCCCCCTTCCTCTGTACTCTCTGTTGTCCTTTACTGCTTATGATTCAAAGTCTTCGAGTATTACCACAGGAAAATTGTGTTTAAATGATGTCTTTTTTTTGTTTCAGGGGAAGTTTTAGTGCAGTTGAACACACTGCCCAATTTCCCAAATGCAATTCAATCCACTTTCTTCCATCTATTTAACCCCGAATTATCGTGTGGTTTTTTTTTTTCATTCATCTGTGACTTATTTTGATGGTTTGAGGTGCTGTTCTCTGTAGAAGTAAAGCTAAGTTTATAGATCAAGCCTGTATTGTTACTGTTTTTATTACTGTTATTGTTGCTTATTGTCTCCTGCAACTATAAGTGTAGCAGTCCCTTTTGGGAGACCCTTTTCCAAAGTAGATGAAATTTTAAACTTAGATATGGTTTCTTGATTCTTCCTTGCAGGGTTCACAGATTTCTTTGAACACTGGCACATGTAGCTTCATAAATTTGCTTGTCAAAAATACACCATATTTTTTGTTCTTTTCTCCCAACTTTTCTACGAGGTTTTATACCCCCTTCTTCCTCCCTCTCTCCCTTCCTCTTTCTCTCCCTCTCTCCCTCTCCCCCTCTGTCTCATAACAACAGCTTTTTTTTTTAAGTGAGGCAATTGGGGTTAAGTGACTTGCCCAGGGTCACACAGCTAGTAAGTATTAAGTGTCTGAGGCCGGATTTGAACTCAGGTACTCCTGACTCCAGGGCCGGTGCTCTATCCACTACGCCATCTAGTTGCCCCTAACAGCTTTGATTAAACATTTTTTTTTTTGGTATGTCTATTAGTATCCACGATGAGTGGATTCCCCATACTGAGATAACCTGCATTTCCCACTGCTGTTGACCATATACCATCCTTAGATGAATTGTAGTCACCAGAACATCATAGGTTTCCCTCCTGAAAACAGGCATTTACATCTGAAGCTGCTGAAGATTAGAGACCAATCATGAGTCCAGAAAGAACTGTAGCAGAACAATGGCCAATTAGTGTTCAGAAAAAGACTGTTCATGAACTCAGACAGACAGTGCCTGGTCCAGCAACACTTGTAAATCTTGCAGAACATTTGCAGGGCCAGAGTCCTCATGGATAAGGCTTATGTCAGAAGCTTTTTGATTACATAAACAGAAGGAATCCTGATATACAAGACATCTTGTGACCCTCACTCAAATTCATGGTTCTCCTCCTGCTTATCTGCCTTCTCCTTTTCAGTCTCCTTTGCTGGATCTTCATCCAGGACTCACTAAGCAGGGAGTGTCTCAAGGTTGTGTACTTGGCCCTCTTCTCTTCTTCACTGATATTTTGGCTCCCATAGATTCACTTATCATCTCTATCACTGCTGCTTCTCAAATCTACTTATCCAGCTCTAACCTCTCTGCTGCCCTCCAGCCTTGCATCTCCATCTTCCTATTAGACATCTTGATCTGTGTGTCCTATTGACATCTTAAACTCAATGTGTCTAAAACTGAACTCATTATTCTCCCCTCCCAATAACCATTCTCTCTTGCTAATTTCCCTATTACTATTGAGGGCACCACTCATCTCCCAGGAACCCAGGCTTGCAAACATGGTGTCTTTGACACCTCACTCTCCTTGACCCCCATCCCCTTCCAATTTATTGTCAAGTCATGCTGATTATATCTTTATAAGCATATGCACCTTCTTACATTGCCACCACCCTGGGGCAGGCCCTCACTACTTCATGCCTGGACTGTTGCAATAGCCAGTTGATTGATCTCCTTGCTTCAAGTCTCTCCCCACTCCAATCTAACAAATTCTTTCAGCTATCAAATGTATCTTCCTAAAGCCTACTGTGTCACTCTACATTCAATAAACTCCAGTGGCTGGGGGCAGCTAGGTGTCGCAGTGGATAGAGCACTAGCCCTGGAGTCAGGAGTACCTGAGTTCAAATCTGGCCTCAGACACTTAACACTTACTAGCTGTGTGACCCTGGGCAAGTCACTTAACCCCAATTGCCTCACTGAAAAAAAAATGAAAAAAAATAAACTCCAGTGGCTCCCTATACCTCAAGGATCTAATATCTAACATTTAGGGGTATATGGGGTTTTCAAGGAGGACTAGCACCTCTGGTATGGTCTTGCTGAGCCCTTTTCAGGGCTGTTCTTCCACCTTTGGTGTCTACCTGGGACTCGACTCTCACCTGTGGCTCCAAGAAGCTGTGCCATGTACAGTGGCCACACCCTTATAAACAGTCTTGGCAGATGGACTAAACCAAGTTGAGGGTAACCGATGGGCCTCAAACCCATCAGTGAATTGGAGGGGGTAACTACCCCAAGCATGTGAAGACTTCCCCCAGTAGAATGGGAGGATGAGAACAATTTGTTCAGTATTCATGAAGGCAGCTGAAGCAGGTACTGTGGGGTACTTAGAGCTTGGTCAGACTTCTAAGACACCAATGTCATCCACTGTATCTCAGGCCATTGCCAGTCATCCTGCCACATAATCTGTGATTCAGTGATACATTTCTGGACACATTAGGGAGAACATTGCCTGAAGGCCGTGTGTTTGACACTTCTGCTTTACCACTTCACAGGAGTTTGCCCTTCCTTTATGAGAAAGTGTCCAACAAGGGCTGAAAGCAGCATTCACACTCTGAACATGGGAGCTCTACAGGAGATCTGGACAGTTGCTACTCATCTTTGCAATTACTTCTATCCTTCAATAAATCTCACCAGAATATGTAGGAGTTGTATGCTGGATTTTGCTTTCACCATTTAGTGATATAGAAGTAATGTTTACCCCTTAACTATTCATTTAGAGAAATGCTACATATTAAGAAATGGGCAGGAGGCGGCTAGATGGTTCAGTGGATAGAGCACTGGGGCTGGAGTCAGGAGGACCTGAGTTCAAATTCAGCCTCAGATACTCACTAGCTCTGTGACCCTGGACAAATCTCTTCAGTTCTGTTTGCCTCAGTTTCCTCATCTATAAAGTGAGCTGGAGAAGATGGCAAACCATTCCAGTATCTTTGCCAAGAAAACCCCATAGAGGGTCCCAAAGAATCATAAATGACTGAAAAATGACTGAACAAGGAGAGCCTGATCTCTGCTCCAGCCCTCAGGATTGGCCCTGAGAACCTAGAACACAGGGCTCCTTCACTGTCAGTGTGCACTGTCTATTCCAAGATGTATGTCGATGCAGCTGAGGGAGCTCTCCATGGAGCCCTATGTATGATCTGGACAATAGGATATTCTTCATCTGCTTGGTTCGTTCTGTGCAAATCGTTAACCTAATTCTCTTGAATGGTTGTGACTCTCATTCAAGCACTTGATGCAATCAGCACAACTGCAAATAGGAGCAGCTGGAAGGCTTCACCCTTTTTCTTCCATTTGGACTACATGCTGGACATCCTCCATAATGAAGGCAAACACCTTTGACAAATGAAAATGCCCCCAGCGAAATTTTCAGCCACTGGAGTAACGGCACTGGGCAAGCTCCCATTTCTCAATGTCCTTCTGCCTCCTCCTCCTTCTCCAACCTTACTTGCCTCAGATCATCACCCTGCTCCACCCCAGTTATAGTCCCAAGAAATCCCAAAGCCTTTTCTACCTCCTTGCATTTACACGAAACATCCCCAGTGCCTGGGTTGCACTTCTTCCTCATCTATGTCTCCTCAGGTTCTTAAACTTTCTTCCAAGCCTAGTTCACCCTGGCAAAAGACCTGGACCTGGGAAGCAAAGTGTCCAAGGCAGCTAGGTGGTCCAGTTACTAGAGCGCTGGGCATGGACTTAGGAAAACCCAGTTCAAATGTAGCCTCAGATACTTTACTAGCTGTGAGATCTTAGGTAAGTCCCATAACCTCTGTCTGCCTCAATTTCCTTAACTATAAAATGGGAATAATAATAATAGCACCTACTTCCTAGGGATGTTGTGAGGATGATCCTCACAAATAAGTGTAAAATGCTTAGCACAGTTTTGGGAATATAATAGGCACTTAATAAATCCTTCCTTCCTTCCTCCATGAAACCTTCTCTGATTCTCCTATTTGTTACTGTTCTCTCCTACCTCAGGGTGGTGCAGGGAAAGAATGCTGTATTTGGAGTCAGAGTATTGCCTGTGTGATGTTAGCAAATCACTTAACCTCTCTGGGCCTTATCTTCAAAATGAGGTGGTTAGACTACATAACCTCCAACAGCTCTATATGGCCCTGAAATTACCTTTATAATTAAATGTGTACAAGTATCCAGATCTCCCCAAGCAGAATATAAGTGTCTTGAGGGCAGGGACTGTTTTGTTTTTTGACCAGGGCACATAGCATGGCCTAATAAATATTTGAAAATTAAGTTGAAGGAGTGCTGGAAGCATCGATTACTTTTCAGGACATGTGCTAGATTTCCTTTAAGTCTCAGGAATCAATAGTGTTTTGTTTTGTTTTTTTTCCCAGCCCCAGCAAACGATAAGTGGGGACTATAGGCAGGGGATAGACATTCTGAGCCCCCTACCCTGAGAGTCTGCCCTCTAGTGGAGTGTCACATACACCAGATGGTAGGATGACATGCTGGTCTCTCAGCTCCATAACTTTGTAATCTGAACTCCCGTGCTTGGGATGCGCTCCTTTCTCACCTCCCCAGTGCCCAGATTAATTCATGGTTTAGCTCAAGGGCAGCCTCCAACACAGAATCTTTTCCAATCACTCCAGTTGTTAGCACTGCCCCCTCCATTACCTTGTACATAGACTGTATTTATTATCAGTGCACTTGTCATTTCCCCAAGGTAAAATAAAATGTAAGCTCTCTGAAGACAGGGACAATTTGGCTCTTGTCTTTGTATCCCCAGGACCTAACACAGTGCCTAGCAGGTAGTAATCACTGAGGAAATGCTTGTTGAATTCAATTCCTTTTTCTAAGCAGGTCTTCTTTTCTTTAAACCCGGGCTGTCTTGGAAAATCCAGGACAGATGGTCTGTTCGTTGTAGGTGTGGGGAATGAAAAGACAGCCTTTATGGGCCTGAGGAGGAAGGGAGGGAGGCAGAGAGGGAGAGAGGAGTCACCCAGATGACCCTTCCTCTTCCCTCCTTCCTCCCTCAGGCTGGTAATGAAGGGGATGTTTTGGGGGTCTGAGGTTGGAGAAAAGGTTGAACCTCAAAGTGCCCAGATCTCCAATCATTTTCACACCCTAGGGGCCAATTCACAAATCCTATGCCACCCCCCTTTCCTGGGCCCTTTGCCAACACCTCCCTCCCCCTGCTCTACTGCCCCATTGTCACAAGAAGACAATGGCCAAGGACCCAGACCATTGTGAGCGGGGTTAGGCCAATTAATCTCTGGGCTGGGCTACCAGGCAGAGGGGATGAGGAGGACAAGGCTGGGGGTGGGGGTGGGGGTGGGGGTGGGAGGGTCTGGGGAGCACAGTCTCCCAGCAGGCCTTGGGGAACATTTCCTCCGAATGTAGATTTGAGCTTCTATTAAACTTGCCAAAAATTTGTGTTAGCTAATGGATTCTTAATTCTGTCTAAAATGAGAGGGGGAAAATTATGCTATTCATCTTGTATTGGTTTGAAATTACATCTGACATCTAATCGATCATACTGTGGAACATTAACTCTTTGGAAAGGACCCAACTTTTCCCTCTCTCTCTCCAGTGCTCTCTCCTGCACCCGCCCCCCCCCATTCCTTCTTTTGTATTCTATTAACTAAGCAAAGCTCTGGACTGGATAGCTGGGGCTCAGGGAGCAAGGGGGGCCTGTGTGTAAGTGGAATTAAAGTGGGGGGGGACTCGCTTCCTCTGTTTATCACCATCTCATATGTAAGCCTGATCACCCTCCTAACCTTCATGTGACCTCACTATCTCTGTCTTTCCTCTTCCCAGGACAGTCGGATTTCAGGAAAGGCAGAACGGAAGAGCTGGGAGGTGGGTAGGAGTAGTGTGGGATGATGGAGGGGCATTTCTTCCTCCCTTCCCCAACTACGGAAATAGGGAGGAGGAGGAGCAAGCCTTGATAGTGGGGCATGAGCCATGATGGCATGTGAGGGTGTATCAGCTTGGTGTCCGGGAGACTCCATCTTGCCTGGCAGATGGGTGAGAGTGCTGGGGACAATGCATTTTGGCTTGGGGAATTTCAGTAAACTCTTCTTGAAAAGTCAGCATAGTTCTTTTTTCTAGGAAGGTGTTTTTGTTTTTTAAAAATACAAGAAATCCCCCTTCATGCTGTGAACTCTCTCAATGCTCTCTCCACAGTAAAAAGCAGAGACTAGAGCACTGGATCCACATCCATTCAGCAAGACCAGAGCTCAAATCCCACCTCAGGCACTTATTGGCTATGTGACCCCAGGCAAGTTTCTGTCTGCCTTGGTTTTCTCATCTGTAAAATAGGGACAATAGTGCCCTCAGAGTTCACTGAGATTTCCCAATGAGGATAAAGGTGTTGTTACATAGGACATTAAGGTTTGTAAAACTGTATTTGAGTGAATTTGCTCCTTACAATGATCCCATGAGCAAACCAGAATTATGCTCATTTGACAGATAAGGATGATTAGGCTCAGAAAGGTTAAGTGATTAACCTGTCTCCCACAACTAGATCCCAGGTCTCTCTTGACTTCGGGCCCATCTTCTCTCTACTCCCCAGCTCTTCCTGTCCAGTCAGTACTCTGACCATGCCTGTTAGGGTTTCTCCTGGCCTCAGATTGTCTTTCTATGATCTTCTTGTCAAGGGATCCCCTTCAGGGTCTCTCCGGGTTTGAGCCCTTCTCTGTGGCACTTTTCTGAGTCTTGGGTCAAGCCCTTGTGAGGTTTCTACATCCAGAGCTCCTTGTGTTGTGTTTCTCTGAGTCTAGGGCCCCCTTTGTGTCATGGGGTGCAGAGCACCCCAGAAGTTCTCTGGGGCACATCAAGGAATCTTCTCCTTGAGAAACTAAACCAGAGGACAGATAACGCCTAGAGAGATAAACTGAACCAAAACGGACTGAGCTAGCCTCGGATTCCTACCCTTCATTCTGGTCTCCCTTACCCTGGGGAGATAAGTTTGGGTGTGGTTTCGGCCTTTGTGTTCTGAAGAGAGATCCGTAGCCACCCCTCACCCAATTCCTTTAGTCACTACCAGTGGGGAATGGTCCTCCACTCCTCACCCAATTCCCCCAGCTACCACCAGTGGGGGATGGTCCTCTCTCACTAAAGGAACTTTTCACGGGCAGATGGTCCACCCCCATCAGTCCTCTATAAAAGTACCTTCCAGTCTCCTGTTCGAAGAGATTTGGTACCTCTGAGCCATGTGCTTTATGCCAAATCTCCCCATGAAAAGCCCAAGGATTTCTTTCATGGTTTCCCTCCCCCCACCTTTCCCTTCCCTTGCTCCTAAATAAACTATCACCTTATTCTAACTATGTTTTGTGTGCAAGAGGGTGTAATTCTTTAAAGAGGAATTCCCAAGAACCCCAATCCCTAACACAATCCGTACCCCATTTTCCCACCATATCATTTGTCTCTCTCAAGGACAATAAAGAATCAGAGAGCCAACATTTCCAACTGTTCCATGCTTTGCTCCATCTAAGGTTTTCCTTTCCTGTCTCTCTACTAGGCCACATCACAGACCTACTGCTACCTCCAATCCCAGCCTGCCTTTTTCTTTTCTTTTTTTTTTTTTTAGTGAGGCAATTGGGGTTAAGTGACTTGTCCAGGGTCACACAGCTAGTAAGTGTTAAGTGTCTGAGGCCGGATTTGAACTCAGGTCCTCCTGACTCCAGGGCTGGTGCTCTATCCACTGCACCACCTAGCTGCCCCCCAGCCTGCCTTTTAAAAAAAATCTTCTGGGGCCAAGAGGCCTCCTGTGGGTTGTTCCAAACCTTCTTTATTTAAGTCTCTCCCTGAAAATTCAACTACAAGTGGCAAGATTGCCACCGTGGGTGTTGGCAGGAGAAAAGCTGGTGCCCTGAGATAGTCAGTCCTGTGCCTGCTGAATTTAAGAGAGGTTTCCATCTCACCCCCAGCCCCACCCCAAGCTTTGTCAGTCTCTACTTTGCTAGGACCAGGGGTCTAGTGGCCCTGAATTGTATATACGTTATGGGTTCTAGATTCCCAGAAGCAGAGGCTTAAAGCTGCAATAGACCTTGGAGTTCGACGTCATCATGCTGACAACACTGTCCCCCTTACTCATCCTGAGGCAAGTTGGGAAAAGGCCATCAAAAGTGCTGACAGTTGTCCTGGTGGTTTGAAGGGGAAAGGTATGGCAGAGTCAGGAAACAGAGTAGGACACATGGAAGGGGACAGAGGCATTATATAGTACTGGATTTGGAGTTAGGCAAGACCCGAGTCAGAATCCTATCTTTGATGTTTACCATCTGTGTGACCATAGGAAAGTCATTTAACTAATCTGTGACTTAATTTTCTTATCTATAAAATGGGAATAATATCTGCACTACCTAGCTCCCAGAGCCACTGATAGAATGATATGCCCTAAAGTGCTACATAAATGTCATCATGGGGCTGGTCCTGTTTGATGTAGGTCTTGGCATAAGGGAGAGGGATGGGAAATTGTCAGCAAAGTACAGTTCCTGCCCTCAGGGACCTCATGGTCTAAGGGGGAAGACACCAGATAAAAAGGAGATGAAAAATCATCGGAGATAGGGTGGGGTGGGGTGGGGTGGGGTGAGGAAGGTCTGTGAAGGAAGCTGATGATGAAGTTCTGTAGCCAGCTGAGAAATGACTTACTTAACTGGCTGGCCTGGGGTCCTCTCCTTAAATGCAGAATCTGGAAGGACCTCTCTGATGTCCACCTTTCACCTTTTCCAATCAGAAGGGGGGTGCTGTAGGAGTTGGGTGGGGATGGGGAGGAAGAGGGGACTGAGAAAGTATAAAGGATCAGAGTAGATTTCCAAAGTTGCTTCCAGCTCTGATATATCATGATCTACAGTAACCTGAAACCCAATGGGGTACCACTATGATCCCTATCTCACAGTGGCATGGGGTTGAGTGTTGGAGAGCTGGAGAAAAGGAGGCTTCAGGGTCTACTAGCCTGTATTTAGGAATTCCTCATAGAAGGGATGGGTACCTCCTTTGGGAGTGGGATAGGCTCAGACTGACCTATACTCAATTATGAGGCACTTCATTGAACTCTCTGAACTAATTTTGTGCACATCTTATATTTGTTGATCTGTATATGTCTCCTCTACTCCTAGTTGGCAGAGACTGCTGATTCATTTACTGTTTGTATTCCCAAAGGCAGCTAAGTGGTACAATGGATAGCATTCTGAGATGGGTCAAGAAGATGAGTTCAAACCTGGCTTTAGACCCTAGTTGTGTGTCTCTGGGCAAGTCATTTAACCTCAGTTTCTTCAACTGGAAAATGGGGATAATAATAGCACCTACCTGCCAGGGTTGTTGTGAGGAACACATGAGATAATATTTGCAAAGTACTTGGCACTTAATAAATGCTTGCTTTCTTTCTTCCTTCCTACCCTGAACCTATTACTATCACAGTGCCTTGAATTCAGTATGTGCTTAATAAGTTGAACTAAAGGCAATACTTAACCAAAGGAAATGGGAATTCTCAAGAATCCTTCAGCCCCTGGTTAGCAGATCGAAGAGCAGTAATAAGTACTAAGTAAAAGACTGAATTGCCTGATAAAGAAACTGAGTCCCACAAGCAATTCCCAGCTGTCCAAGGTCATTTTTTTGGCCTTTCTTTGAATCTCCAGCACAGTACCTAGTACACAACAGGTGCTTAATAGTTGTATTTTGACTAACAAAGTTGTCATTTTCCCCACTGAGAAAACTGTTTCAGTGGAGAGAGACTAGAGTTGGAGAAGGCCATAAGGAGAGATGGATGGGGGGGCCTATGGGTGGGGAGAAAGGGAAAGGCTGGGACAGTTGCTTAACCTTCTCACTCCTACCCCTCTCTCCATTGGCAGGCATCCTATCTCTAAATGCACCCCCCCCCTCCCCCGGAAACCCTATTCCCCCAAGGACGAAGGATCAGAATCCTCTCCTTGCCAGGATGCTCTACAGCCACTAGGTGGCTATTGCTGCTTCCCAATCAGAGACCGTTTTCTGCCTGGAGACCGGCCCCAGAAAGGGTCCCACGTGGTTTGTATTAATAGGAAGCAGAACCTCCGCCAAGAGGCACTGAGAACTGGGGATGGGCCGGCAGGGGCGGGGGAGAGGTGGGTGGCTGAGGAGGGGGGAGGAAGCCGACTTGGGGTGGGGATAGAGGGGATTGTAGGAGGGTCAAGGGAAGAGTATGACAGAAGTAGGGGCACATGCCATGCCCTATATCCCTGAGCACTTAGCCCCTCCACCCAAGATGTTTTGAAACTGTTTTCAATGACACAATTGACATCTGAGGGGAAAAAAACAAAATCAAACCAACCACCACATTTTAAAAGCCTCAGCCCCAGGACTAACAGCACCCTTCCCCTTCCCCTTCCTCCTTCACCCTGCTTTCACTCCCCAATACCCAACACAATTAGCCTGTGGACGGGTGGTGTCCTAGAATCACAGAAATGTCAGAGCTAGAAGATCAGTTCGACTAACTCCCTCCCATGTGGCACTGCCTTGTATGGAAGTTATTTTGTCTTAACCTCCCAGCTGGACTGGAAGCTCCCTCAGGGCAAGGAATGTGGTTCCTTTTTGCAGCTTCTCCACTACTGGGAGCATAAAAGGAAGAAGGGAAACAAGTTTTTTTGAAGTGCCTATTATGTGCCAGGCACTGTACTAAGCACTTTACAAATATCTCATTGGATCTCTCCATAAATATTTATTGAATGAATGACTTTGTAGGTTGTAAAATTTGCTACCAAAGAAACAAGTGCCTTTATTTTTCTTTGTAGTTCATGGTCTCACTTATACCTATTTAGAACCACACTATCCCAGGCTTAAAGAATCTCAGAGTCGGGGCAGCTAGGTGTCACAGTGGATAGAGTACCAGCCCTGGAGTCAGGAGAACCTCAGTTCAAATCCGGCCTCAGACACTTAACACTAGCTGTGTGACCCTGGGCAAGTCACTTAACTCCAATTGCCTCACCAAAAAAAAAAAAAGAATCTCAGAGTTGGACAGCTAGGTGGTATAGTGGATAGAGCACTGGCCCTGGATTCAGGAGGACCTGAGTTCAAATCCGGCCTCAGACACTTAACATTTATTAGCTGTGTGACCCTGGGCAAGTCACTTAACCCCAATTGCCTCACTTAAAAAAAAAAAAGAATCTCAGAGTTGGGCAGGACTTGAGAAGTTCATAGATAAAAAGGATCTTTGTCCCTAAAGGGCATTTAGTTCAACTTCCTCATTTTTCTTTTTCTTTCTTTCTTTCTTTCTTTCTTTCTTTCTTTCTTTCTTTCTTTCTTTCTTTTTTTGCAGAGCACTGAGGGTTAAGTGACTTGCCCAGGGTCACACAGCTAGTAAGTGTCAAGTGTCTGAGGTCTGATTTGAACTCAGGTCCTCCTAAAGCCAGGGCCGGTGCTTTATCCACTTCGCCACATAGCTGTCCCTTCTTATTTTTCTGAAGACAGAACTAAGGCCTTCAGAAGTTAAATGACATGTCCAGGTCACAGAGGGGAAGCTTGAACTGGTACTGGAAACCTCTGGTACCAAATCCAGTTGTAGTAGCAGCCTGGTAGGCCTGGGGTCCAGTTAGGGATGCTCCGGCCCTTAGAGGGAAACTCTGACCATAGAAAAATATGGTTGGTCAGCTTGCTGGGGTCAGTTAGAGATTACTCTTTCCTTGGAGAAGCAAAGTAGTTAATTAACCAGGTAGTGGTTAGTTAAACAGATAATAAAGCAGACATGTCAGGGACACCCAGAAAGCTGGGTGCCTTGAATTTACAGCATGAGCTTAGTTGGGACTTATGTGATTAAGACCAGGTAGTGACAATAATCTCAAGTTAGAAACATGGAATTTTTATTATTCATGTATCCAAATAGCTAACATCATCATTTTCCATACTGCTGCAACTTTTCAGTGTTGTCTCTCCCCCCTACCCCGTTCTTGCCTCTATAAAACTGTCATGGGGCAGCTAGGTGGTGCAGTGGATAGAGCACCGGCCCTGGATTCAGAAGGACCTGAGTTCAAATCCAGCCTCAGACACTTGACACTTACTAGCCATGTGATCCTGGGCAAGTCACTTAACCCCAACTGCCTCACGAAAAAAAAAATTATAAAATAAATAAAATATGGCATCCAGAATTCCCTATAGATTTGCTCTGACCAAGAGAGTGGAGCAGGATTATATCTTCCCTCCAGGTGTATGCTATCCTTCTGATAATGTAGCCCAAGACTGAATTAGCTTTTGTTGACTTATACTGTTTGTAGTCCCCTAAAACCCTAGGTCTCTTCTTCACAAATGACTTCCTAAATGTATCTCCTTTTTTTTTTTGTGTGTGGGGCAATGGGGGTTAAGTGACTTGCCCAGGGTCTCACAGCTAGTAAGTGTCAAATGTCTGAGGCCGGATTTGAACTCAGGTACTCCTGAATCCAGGGTGAGTGCCTTATCCACTGAGCCACCTAGCTGCCCCCCTATCTCCTTCATTTTCAATTTATACAATTGGGTTTGGGTTGATTTTTTAAATCCTAACTGTAGGAACTGACATTCAGCACACAGTAAAATTTACTCCTTATTAGCTTTGGCCCATGCTTCTAGCTTGAAGAGATCTTTTTGGATCCCAATTCAAATGCAAGAATGGTTAGCCAATCAGTTCCAAACCCACATAACCACTCTATCCCAGCCCACATTTCCCCATCTTGTCAACAAGAATGGCTGGAATGATTTTTTCAAATGCCTTCCAGGTCCCACTCCAATGCCACTTCCTCCAAGAAACTTGCTCTGATTCTCTCGACTAGAAGTGTTATCTTCCTTCTCAAATATCCCTTAAGATTTTGCTTGTTTTTCTTCTATGCAGTTTTCATATTGTAACTGATATTATAGTTTCTCACCCCTACAAGAGTCTATTCTTTCTTACAGGAGTCTAATCTCACTCTTCTTTGTATACTCTCACACTATACATTTCACATAGATGGTTGCTGCATTTTAATTTCTTCCAAACCAGTTTCCCAGTCAAGCTATGTTGTCCCCCAATTCCAGGGGTTGATACACTAGAACAAATAGACTCTAATGAGCTGGAAGGGACCTTGGTCTAACCTAATTTACAGATGAAGAGGGGCAGCTAGGTGGCACAGTGGATAAAGCACTAGCCCTGGATTCAGGAGGCCATGAGTTCAAATTCAACCTTAGACACTTGACACTTCCTAGCTGTTTGTCCTTGGGCAAGTTACTTAAACCTCACTGCCCAGCTAAAAAAATAAAATAAAGAATAATTTACAGATGAAGAAACTGAGGCCCAGAATGGTTAATTTGCCAAAGAGACTAAGTATTGGGGCAGCTAGGTGGCGCAGTGGATAGAGCACTGGCCCTGGAGTCAGGAGTACCTGAGTTCAAATGTGACCTCAGACACTTAACACTTACTAGCTGTGTGGCCCTGGGCAAGTCACTTAACCCCAACTGACTCACCTAAAAAAAAGAGAGAGACTAAGTATTTGGGCTAAGACTCATATCTAGGCCCCTTGATTCCAAACCCAGTGCTCTTTCCACTCTATCAGAATGCCTTGTACATCTTGTCTTTCTCCATCCTCTCAATCAGTTGGCCAATAAGCATTTATTTAAGTATTTATTTATGTTAAGTGCTGGAGATAAAAGTAAAAATAAATACAGGGGTCCCTGCCTTCAAGGAGCTTGAATTGTTTTTTTTTTTTTTTGCGGGGCAATGGGGGTTAAGTGACTTGCCCAGGGTCACACAGCTAGTAAGTGTCAAGTGTCTGAGGTTGAATTTGAACTCAGGAACTCCTGAATCCAGGGCTAGTGTTTTATCCACTGCACCACCTAGCCACTCTAATTTTAACATTTTTGAGTTACAAATTCTCCTCCTCCCTTCAGCTCCTCGCTTACCATTGAGATGACTGGGACTGAAACCAAGTTTCTAGCCTTAAAATAATAATTTTTAAAACCCAATTAATTAATTTTAACATTTATTTAAAAAATTTTGAGTTCCAAATTCTCTCCTTCCCTCTCCCCATCCCCCACTGAGAAGCCAAGCAATACACTACTCATTATATACGTGAAATCATGCAAAACATATTTCAATAGCTTTTGTTTGAATCCTGAGGATATCACTTACTAGCTTTGTGACCTTGAGCCAGTCACTTCTCTGATATTCTATTTTCTACTCTATTAAAATGGAGATAATAGCACTTGTAGCTCTTACCTCAGTGTTATAGAAGTAGCCCTATAAGGGCTATAGAGAAATGTTGGCTATTATTGTTATGAGTTATGATTTGCTGCCAGACAATGCCTCCAGCATTGCTGGTGACAGTTGTTCGTTCAGTCCTGTCTGACTCTTTGTGACCCCATTTGGGATTTTCTAAGCAAAGATACTGGAGTGGTATCCTCCAGCTCATTTTATAGATGAGGAAACTGAGGCAAACAGGGTTAAGTGACTTGTCTAGGGTCACAGAGTTAATGAATATCTGAGGCTGAATTTTGAATTTGAACTTAGGAGGATGAGTCTTCTTGACTCCAGGCCTGGGGCTCTATCCACTAAGCCACCTAGCTGGTGACAGGGTGACAGTATATTTTATCTTTGTGTTTATGAAAGAAACCCAAGAACCTTGAATTTGGAGTTAGAGGCATATGGGTTCAAATGCCTTCTCTATCACTTAGCTGTATGACTTTGTCTCTCTCTCTTACTGTATATCTCCTCTTCTGTAAAAGAAAGGGTTGGGGCAGCTAGATGGTGCAGTGGTTAAGCACCGGCCCTGGATTCAGGAGGACCTGAGTTCAAATCCGGCCTCAGACACTTGACACTTACTAGCTGTATGACCCTGGGCAAGTCACTTAACCCCCGTTGCCTGCAAAAAAAAAAAAAAAAAAAAGAAAGGGTTGACTTTGTTGTTGGTTGTTGTCTTCTTTCTCATAGAGGATCAAAATGACATCACTATGCCACTGGGGTCAAGGTCCAGTGTGTCTGACTGTGGTTCATCAGACCAATATGAGCTCAGAAAGCCCGACCACAGGTCGGTTGTTCCTTCTTTGATCTGGGCACACCATGCTGGGCAGTACTGTGCCGGTGTCTTTCATATTTCACAATCAATTCTAACAGAGAGACCTTGAGAGTGTCTTTGTATCACTTCTTTGGCCTTCTGTGAGTTCTCTGTAAAACAGTCTTTTAGGCAAATGTATGTTTGGCATTCAGACAATGTAGCCAGCCCATTGGAGTTGTGCTCTCTGCAGTGGTCTGAGTGCTAGGCAGTAGCTAATCTCCAAGGTTTCTTCTAGCTCTAAATCTATGATTTTAGAGTGAGAGGGAGGGCACTGGATGTTTCTCTTGAGACACAGAGAAGGTGGTGCAGAATTACAGCAGGAGGATACGTTAGCCACAAGTAAAAGAACTTTCTGTCACTGAGATGGAAAAAGTACTCAGAAACAATCAACCAAGGAGAGATGGTGGTATCTCTTACTCTGAGGGTCTTTAAACAATGGAGAGATTCTTTTTTTAAATTATTATTATTTGCAGGGCAATGAGGGTTAAGTAACTTTCCCAGGGTCAAGTAAGACCAAGAGAGCTAGTAAGGCCTCCCAATCCCTGGATTTCCTCTTTTCTACAACTCAATTCCCATCATCCCATCTATAATGCCCAGGGAGAAGTCATTCCTTGCTCTGGCTGGTGGCTCTGTTACTTCCCTTCTCCTAATCTTAGGGGTCTTACAAGTTATCGTGTAAGTTAGAGTGAGCTTGTGATGCAGGGAGTGGGAACACCCCAGTCACCACCAGTACTGGAAATAGTGCACCCAGGAGACACCACACCAAGATACACCAGACTCACAACCTAATTGTTGTGGTTTGTCCTTCGATCTCTAAGAGGCCCATGACATGGAGAGGTAATGTCATGACTTGCAGTAAATTGGATTTAAGTGAGGGAGGGCTGTGCAAGGTCACCAGCCTCACTCTCTCCTCCAGAGCCACCTGGGTCCAGTGCCAAGATATCCTTCAGGATGCCTGGAGATAGCCCTGGATACAACCTAATATGTAGCAAAGTGGTGAATCCTTTCCCAGTAAGAGTGGAAAAGGGGTGCATTAAAGAGGAAAAGATATAAACCTGGAGAGACCTGAGTGTGAATCCTGGTTCTGCTGCTATCCTAGTGTGAACTGAAGCAGTTAATTTTTCTTCAGGCAGTAGTGTTCACTGGAGTAGATGATCACTGAGGTCTCTTTTAGTTCTAAATCTATGACACTTTATCAGGTTTTCCTTTTTTTTTTTTGCAGGTCCTATCAATACCACCATGCAGGAATATGTTGGATCCAGCTAGCTGATTGTTAAATTTTCAGTGTGAGCATTTACACATCAGAAAGAGGTAAATGCTACAAATCAAGGCATGATTTATTGTTCTGTTGATTGTCTATTCTTAAGAAAGAGATGGAGAAAATGTTAATAATGCAGACTAAACTTAAAAAGTTTGTCTGGCATACTTTTCCATGCACCCATTCCATCCCCAGAATCAGTTGTGAAACATTTAGAAGCATACCACTGCCACCACAGTCTTCCATCACCAAGTCACCTAGTAAATTCCCCAACCAGTTGTGTGTTTTTCCCTCTGCCCTTGGGCCTGATACCCTCTTTTAAGGATTATTCACATTTCTGAGTTGATTCATAGTTTGCACAGTGCTTTTCTCACAACAGACGTGTGACACAAGTATTACAGTGCCCATTTGACAGATGAACAAACTAAGGCCCAACAAAGTCAAATGATTTGGCCAAGGGCACATGAATGGAAGAGTCAGGATTTGAACCCAGGTGCAGAATCAGAGAACAAAGTGGGTCACTGCTCCTTCTATTCACCACCCCTGTTCTTCCTACAAGAGCTATGACTTTAGCACCTCCAGTAACTAAAACAAAGCTCAAGGCCAAGGCATTTCCCATTTGAAGAAAGGGGGAAATCAGGCCCCGCACTGGGCGAGGGCAGTGGGCAGAGGGGGCAGGCACTTCCCATGCCCTGTGTACCCTTTGCTTAAGTAGAGGGGGTAGCCCGAGAGAAGCCAAGCCTGGGGGAGGAGGAGAAGGGAGGAGCACACAGATGCCACCTCCTTTTCCTCCATCACCACCCCACCCCCCCAGACCACAGCCCCCATGGCGGGCGAGGAGCAGGAGGAATCAATCAGGGTAATGAAGCCACAGCCTGCCATGCACCGCGGGGGCACCGAAGAGCCGGGGCCGGTGCCAACTCTGCCAGACGGTTTGGAGGAGCTGGCCCAGGCTCGGGCGGCGGCGGCGGCAGCGGCGCGGCGGCGGCGGCGGCGGCGGCGGCAACAGCAGCAGCAGCAGCAGCAGCAGCGGAAGCAAAGCCGTCCCGTGCTGGTGGCGGCTATGCCGAATGTGAATACCTAGCAACTGCACCTTGACAACACCGAGACTCGAAAGGGGATGATCTTAAAGGTGCAGGACTCGCTTTCTTTACTTTCACTACCCCCCACCCCCACCCCGCTTCCACTGCCACAAGCAAAGGCGGAGGGAAAGGGGATGGGGGTAGGAGGACTGGGGCAGAGGGCAATGGGGTGGGGAAGTGCTTGGGAGCACAGACAGACTGCCCTCCCGGGAACAGCAGTGGCCCGGAGTCCTCAGACATTCAACCTAGCGGCATGGAATCAAAGCATGATGAGTGTAACTGTCTACCATACCCATATTTCAGCTCACACAGGGGGTCAAGATGCTCAGCTGCTCCTGAAGGTAGCAGTGACCTGGGCTCCATCTTCTCAGAAGATGGGAGGAGGTGCAACGAGAGGCTTGGGGCATCAGACCTAAGAAGGGACTCCCCACTCCAGAGGATTGTGATGGATAGGAAGAGCGATCAAGCGATCAGCAGTCCCTACATCAAAGTGACATTTGATCTCTCCATCCTTCACTCCCATCCTCATCTTTGGCAGGACTGTGGTGTAAGAATAATGATTCTCATTGTTAAATGGATCTGCAACTGAATTAGCTGTGTGGCCTTGAGCAAGTCACTTCATTTTGTTGGGCCTTAGTTTACTCATCTGTAAAATGGGTTCCCATTTACAAAGGTTTACAAAGCATATAACAAAAACCAAGGAATCAACTCTTGGAGAAGTTAAGTCACTTGCCCAGAGTCAGGGAGATAGTGTTAGAAGAGGGATTCAAATCCAGGTCTTCTGATTCTAAATTTAGTACTCTTTCTTCTCCATTGGGGGTGGCGGGGAGGTGAGAGGGAGGTAGGAGTGGAAGCTGGAAGAGGTGCTGGCAAACTATGCCTGAGAGCCAAATTTACCCCAAGGCCTTCAGTCAAGAATGGCTTTTATATTTTAAAATACTTGTACAAAAATGGGCAGCAGGCCAGATTAAGTCCAGGGGCCATAGTTATTAGACACCTGCTCTACACCAAGGCTTCTTAAACTTTTTCTGCTTACAACCCCTTTTTGCCCAAGAAATTTCTAGGTCACCCCAGGCATATAAGTATATAACATTTTTCAAGACCCCCCCACATTCAGTTACTCAACCCCATATGGGGTCTCGACCCACAGTTTAAGAAGCTTTGCTCTATACTATGCAGAGGGATGGATGATTTTTGAAGGTTCCCCAAAGCTTTGTGACTCAATAGTACTCACCCATGGTCCCAAAAAGGCACCACCAGACTTTCCAAGCTTCAGTAGTTAACAGGGGCTGTATTATTTAGGTGTCTTCCAGGCATTGGGACAGGAGGAGAGGGTAGGGTGGGAGTGGAAGGGGGCAGTGCTGCCCAGTGGTGTTATGGGCACACCGATTTGGGCAACGGGGGAAAGAAGCAGGCAAGGGGCAGCCCTGCGTTTGTTGCTCCCACCTCCAGCACCACCTCCTAAGACAGTTACCTCTGTGCCCTCTGCTTTCTACCTCCCCTTCCACCAGGCTTCTGGGGAACTAGCAGGTGAGTTCTTCAGAAATTCCCTAAGGGAACTAGCTGGTAGCCCAGCTCTGGGAGATGCTGACTGACCTCTCTAGCTTTTCCCCAGTATATTACATATCCAGTATCTCAGAGAGCCTGGCTCACAGCCTTATTCAAAAAAGTGCCAACGCTATTGACTCCACCTAAGAAAAGCTGATTTGCATACTGTTTGCACATTGCTAATTAAATGTGAGAGGCAGTTATTCTCCCAGATCTGCCCCCTCCATCTCTTGGTGTTCCCTCAAGTCCATGTGCCTCTCCCCCAAGTCCCCATCACACTCTCCCTGGGGTGTGCTTAGCCCCTGCCTCTCTTCTCTTGAAATTCCCTTAGCTTTAGCTCCTCTCCCCTAAATAATCCCCCAACCTCCTTTCCCTTCTCTCTAGTGCCCCCTAGTCCCTACTGTACCAAATGAAGTCTTTTCCCAATGGGCTTTGTGACCATGCATGGCTTGCTCCGATGGCTGAAAATTATAGGAAGATACACATGCACATATGAGTTTGGGCACACATGTGTACACGAATGTGTCTCCATCCACTATACATCCATGCAGTCAAAAATGAAGACAAAGCCCTAGGTGTGTCCAGGTGGCACAGAACCCCTGCTTACATTGAGAGGAAGTGACGCATCTATGGGCCCAACTGAGAGGGGCTTCCATAGTGATGGTGAGAGGCGCAGCCTGCTCTCCAGGGCCCAGCAGCTGCCCTTGCTCCCTCTCCGGAAAAGGCAGGACGAATCAGGATCAGTCCCCTGGCTCCTACCATGGTGGGGTGGTGGCTAAGCCCCAAGTTGTATAATAACAATAGCTAACATCTATACAGCGCTTACTATATACCAGGCATGATTACAAGCATCAGTCCTGAAACTACTCGGATTCTCTGAACAAACTTCTGGCTAGTCTGTAACTCCTGGTGTTTGACCTAGATTGGGATTAAAAAATTCTGTAGGCAGTTCTGGTATGAGTTATATATGTTGGGGAGGAGGACAGAGATGGCGGGTAGGATTAGTGTGGGAAGGAGGCAACCCCTTGGAGCTGACCAGCTCCAGGTTCTAGCTGGGCACAGGGAGGGCCTATTCTCTCTGCTCTGTCCTCCTACAAGCAGGAGTCCTCTGAGTGGGGGGGGGGTTCAGAGGGGGAGGGGAATGGGGTATGTCTGGGGGATCTGGCCAGCAAGTGCCAGCTGCACGCCCCAGGCCTGCCCCGAGCCTCTTGGCTGGCAGCCACACCAACCCCCAGAGGAACTGGCTTGTTCTTTGAGGGAGGGGTATGTTGGGAGGGAGGTCAGGGGTACATTTCCTGGGATGGCAACCCGTAAGGTAAAGTAGAGGTCACCAAGTCAAAGGGTCTTAGATGCCTCTGCCTCTAAGGGAGTGAGGGGTGGGGCTCAAGGTGCACAGCATGATATCCCACACAGAGTAGGTATTATATACATGTTTCTAAGTGCTGACAATGGTTTGCTATGCTCCCCCTCCAGTTGGGAAAGACCGGCCCAGACTCCCCTATCCCCTGAACCTGAAGCCTAAAGCAACCAGGGTCTGCCCTTCCCTGACATGTTAGCAGGGACAGGAAGATATCTAAGCCTGCTGTCCTGGCAGCCACCAGCTAGGCCATCACACTAGGCTCAAGGCTGATACCAATGCCCAGGTCTGGATCCAATTAGGAGCTCAGGTGCCACCCTTCCCTGGCAGAAACCAGTGTACTGATCCTGATGTGTCCTGACTTACCCAAAGAAGGCACGCTGATGAACGAATCCTGGGGAGCAGACTGTGCATGGTCATCATGGAGGCCCACTGGAAAAAGGCCTGGGATGGGCAGAGATGCGCCAACTTGTCTGCATGCAAGAAGGTGTGCTGTGCCACACGGACACACCCAGGCCTGGGTCTGCTTTTCCCCATTTTTAACTACAGGCATGTGTCTGGTTTGAGAATGTGCGTGTGTTTGTAACCACTTGTGCATGTATAACCAATGCTGCCCATGCATGGCGATTCATGCGCTTGCGTGGGCCTACATTTATGTGCCATAGATTCTTAACCATCCCTCTGCCTTCTTCTGGGGATTCTTTTCTTCCTCACAGGGAAGTGGAAGGGGGGTGTGGAGGGAAAGGGGGGGAGGGGAAAGGCGGGGAGGACACTGGTGGGTTTGGCAGCAAAGACCTTTGGCAGCTGGACCACCAGCTTCCAGTTCCCTCTTGAGGGCTGGATATTTGCCATGGTTGTGGATCCCTTAACCCCAGAAGATCCCTTCTCCACCTTCACTGAGAAGAGGGGGTCCTAGATGTACTGGACCAGTAGATCCCCCCTTTTCCCCACAATAGAGTCCCTCTTTCCCTTAATTGTTCCCTCCTTCCTAGTTGCCCTCCCTACCTCCCTCCCAGCCCTTCTAAAGCCTCACGTTCCTGCGGTCCTTCCTGCCCATACAAGAACTGAAAGGAGGGAGCTGGGAAGAAGAGGCTTGAGGGGTGTGGGGTTGTTGGGGGGTGGGAAGGGCAGGGTCAGATATTGTTCAGCTTTTGCCCGAGTCCCCCTAGAGCATGGCTGCTCATTTGAAATTCCGATTTAAAGCCGAGCAAGCAAGCAGCTCTTTAAATTTCTGCATTAGCATGCCGCCCGGATGCCAGGCCAAGATGTTGGGATGGATTTGGCAGGAACGCCTCCAACAGTGGCAGGCGGTGGTGTTTGCCAGCAATAAAACAACGAATGAATAAAAGAAGGCTCAATTGGCAGTGACTGAGGCCCAGGTAGCTTGGTGAGCGGGGAGGGGGGGGGGAGGCACTAGTATGTGCTGACACATGTATGTATTTATGTATGTGCAGAGAGGGCTTCTGTCTCTGTCTCTGGTTGACTCTTGTTTGCTCACTATCTAATCTAGGCCTGCAGTGGAATGTGGGGTGAGGGCGAGGGTTGGCTTGGGGCCCCCTTTCCCTTGGTTTCTCCCCTCCCACCTCAGGGGGCGATCTTCCTTCTTGGAGGGGACAGATGCTGCTTTTGATGAGGACATGGAGACTTGGCTAATGGCCTAGGCTGCCCCACTTCATTAGGGACTAGAGAACAGGTGGGGTCAGAGGGAGAGCGACACTCTGTTCATCCCCGCCCCTCCCCCCCCCAGTCCCCACCCCAGCCGCTTTCAAACGCATAGCTCCAGAGATTTGCAGAGGAAGGCAGGGCAGTATGGAGGGGACGTGGGGACTGGGGGGAGAGGAGAGGTGGTGATTGGAGGGGAGTGGCAACACCTTAACCGGCCACCTCCTTACCCAGTAGAATCGATCCTTCCCTCACCTTCTGAGCCTTGGGAGGCCACAGCAGATTCTGTGACCCAAAGTTAGGGTTCAGAAGGATGAGAGGGGCAAAGAACAGGAAGAGGTGGTGAAGTTGGTTGGAGAAAGGAGAGGGGGGAGGAAGAAAAGAGATAGTAGAGAAGGGGAGGAAATAGCCTAATGTGCCCCATCCCAAACCATCTAACTGCACTCACCCCACCCCCCCCAATTGCTTTTCCTGGCTCCTCTCCCTTCTCCTCCGCCCTAGCCAGACAGCCCCATCTTAATTGAAGGGTGTGTGGGTGGGCGGGGGAGGCAGTTTGGGTTGACAGAGCTCAGACTATAGGAGCAGCAAAGGCCTTGACAGAAGACTGGACGCCCTCCAGAGGTCAGCTGATGTGTCACTGTGAAGGCAGCCCAGACTTCTTGTACTTACCTCCTCAGTGCTTCTTCATATTCCCTTGGCCTTCCTTCTGCCACTCCTGCCACCCAGCTTGGGACTCAGTTCTCATCTCCCCAGACATCTCCGAGGCAACAGAGACAACTTGGAATGGGGCTGCGGTGAGGATGAGGGAGGGAGTTGTCTATTAGGCTCCGGCTTCTGGGAGCCTCCTGCAGAGACCTCCTTGGCATACATAGCCCTCACCCCATACAAAAGAAATCAAACAATGTGGGGGCTGAGGTAGGAGGATTGATTAGTTAACCTCAAAGACTGTATCCTAACTGAGGCTGCTGGGATTTCAGACTGAGCTTTCAGGATAGTT
The DNA here is from genome assembly GCF_019393635.1 of Dromiciops gliroides. Taxonomy (NCBI): domain Eukaryota; kingdom Metazoa; phylum Chordata; class Mammalia; order Microbiotheria; family Microbiotheriidae; genus Dromiciops; species Dromiciops gliroides. The sequence goes on from NC_057864.1 coordinate 184,102,525, forward strand.
TTGGGGTAAAGAACAGCTAGCCAAATCTTCCCCAATGGAAAATGGAACCTCTGCCCAGACACGGGAGGGGGGAGTTTTTGCAAGGAATTTATCTTCTTTTTTTTCCCCTGGAAAAATGACAGACTCTCAATATCCTGCCCAGTGGCGTAGCATCAAAGGTCCATGTCTGACCTGTTCTAGGTCAGACACAGCCAGAGGGGCAGGAGAGAGGTGATAGTGGTGATGGTGCTGGGTGGGGTGAGGGTATAGGTTTAGGCCAGAGACATCTCTCTTCTTCACATTCATTGCCTGCCTGTTCCTGAGATCTGTTATCCTCCAAAATCTGGGAAAGATAGGACAAAAAAGGTACAGTCACTGCTCTGAACTCCGCTCTACCCCAGACCCCAGGCTTAGGTCCCCAGCGTGGTGGCCCTGCAGGAGGTGAGGTGAAGCTCTTGTCTCTTGCTGCCTCTCTGCATTAGTCACGAGGCATTGGGCACCACTGTCTCCTAACCTACTTCCTGGCCCTGCAGGAGCCCCCTTGCCTGCCTGAGTACGGCACTTTCTCCAACTGAGGCCTAGTCCAGCCCAGGCCCTCATCAGTGGAGGGCTGGTTCTCCCCTTATCTGGGTGCTGGCTGGGGTGGAGAGCTGGATTTGAAAGCCACTTCTAGTATGACTAGTAAGTCCCATGTGGATTTCAGTGCCTTGGGTGGGGAGAGGGAGTAGCAGGAAGATGGAGGGGAGCCCTCCCCGCCCCAGGCGGCAAGGAGCCCAGAGCTTGTTCCATCACAGACACCCCATCTGTCTCCCACAGAAGGCTCATATTGGGGGAGGGGGTCAGACAGAGGAGGGGCGTGGGGGGTATGCACAGCTCTACAGACTGAGTGAACATGACAGTAATATGCCTGGCAAGGGGGAAGAACTTGGTGGGGAAGAGGGTGTCTGACTTCATCCCAGGTAAGGGTGAAGGGACATATACCCTAGCCAGAGTTAGAAATCAAAGGCCAACAACCAGGATTCAGAGGGCCAGAGATGAAGTGTGTTCTCTCATAGAGAGGCAATGCATTTAGGGTGCAGGATGAGACATATTTTGAGGCTATGGCCACTGAGGGAATCAGTTTGGCTTGATGATTCATGCTTGTTATAAGGGTTTTCTCTCTGTTTCTCTCTCTCTCTCTGTCTCTCTCTCTCTCTCTCTCTCTCTGTGTCTCTCTATGCCTCTCTCTCTAAAACAGATTTTTGTTCATTGAAAAAATGAATAAAATTTTTTTTCAAAAATCAAAAGCCAAGGAAGGAGCAATAGAAGGCATTACTGGGACCCTATTCCTACCAGGCAACCGTATGCTGGACTTTTGTTCCTATCTGTACTCTTCAATCCCCATACACCCACCTCCTCCACATGGAAGCAGGGAAAGTCCCCATTCCCTATTTGCCAATTTTTTGGAGGCAGGTAAGGAATGAGGGTTGAGCCTAAGAATGTCTGAGTTCAGGTCAGTGCTAGATTGATGTGACCCCATGGTCCCCTAGGATTCTGTCCTCATTCATCATTTTTAGTCACCTCTTCCAGGCCAGTCCCTAGGGCGGGGGTTCTTAACTTAGCCCTAGGTTAAGAGCCCTAAGGGGTACAAGAGTAGATTTCAAGGGCTGTGAACTTGGATGGGAAAAATTATATCCTCATCTCAATATAATTGGTTTCCTTTGTAATCCTATATTTTTTATTTGATGCATTTAACAATATTATCAAGAGAAGGGATCGATGGGATTCACCAGACTGATAAAGGGGTCTGTGATATAGAAAAGGTTAAGAACCTTTGTTTCAGGAGCTTTCTATGGAGGGCTCGGGAGAAATCTTAGCCCTTGTTAGAGATGTGTATATACTAGAAAAAGACCACTGGAAGTGTCAGAAAAGTTATGGAAAAACAGAGCCACTAATGTACTGTCCGGTACAACTAGTGACCATTTCTGACCTTTCTGGAAAACAATTTTCAACTGCAATAGAAAGTCACTGAACAGTACATACCCTTTGACTCATGATAGCACTACTGGACTTATATCCCAAGGAGGTCAAAGAGAGAAGGAAAGGTCCCACATATACAAAAATACTTATAGCAGCACCCTTTATGATGGCACACAACTAGAAACAGAGTACCAACTAGGGAATTACCAAACAAAGTGTGGTATAAGAATATAATGTAATATTATTGTGCCTTTAAAATGGAATTGTGTGGAGTGGTGACAGTGTGGTGGAGTGGTTAGAGGGTTGGTCTCAAAGTCAGGATAACCCAGTTATTCTAAGGCACTTAGGTTGTTTAACCCTGGGAAAACTATACAACTTCTCAGTGTTCTAGGCCATTTTCTAAGACAAGAAACTGCAGAAGACATGTTCACCTTCATTGGCAGAAGGAAGTTTCAAGTTTCCTCCCTGGGAATTCTTTTCACTAACAAAAAACAGATTCAAACAAACAAACAAACAAAAGACAATCACAAATAATTCAGAAAAATTTGTGAAGACTTGTATGAACTGATGAACCAGGAGCCGCAATCTATCCTGAGACCACAATGATGTCAAGGACAACAAGATTGAAAGATATCCATACTGTGATCACCGCAATGACCCAACTGTGACTTCAGAGGACTGAAAAATGAAGCATTCTTTTCTCTTCTCTGCAGAAAGATGGTGGCCTATAAGTATGGAATGAGGCACACATAGTTAAACATGGGCAATGTCTTGATTTGTTTTGTTTAATTATATGTCTCTGTTCCAATAGAGGGCTCTCTTTGGTGATGGAGAAGCAGCAGTTGAGAAGTAACACAGGTGGGGAAAAAATGATGACATCCAGGAATTTGTTTTTTAAGAGGACATGACCAAAAAAAAAAAAGAGGACATGACTCAGAGTCAGAGAACCTGAGTTTTAAGTCCCAGGTTTGTCATCAACTGTGTGATTTCTTCAGATTTGAGGCAAGTCAGTTCCCTTTTCTGGGCATTAATTTCTTCATTTTAAAAACAAGGTGGTTGAACCGAATGACCTCTAAATTACTTTCTGCATTTAAGAATCTAAATTTAATCTGGTCTTATCTTTCCACTGTAGGTACTCACTCAATGACCATTTGATTCTTCAAGCATAGCTTTACTCCCTCATTTCCAATGGCTGGACTTCTCTTAGGATTCCTGGGGGTAGGGGGGGAAGAGGTGGTCTCTATAGCAACAGATCAAAGACCAGGTGGTAGATTAGATGGAAACACAGTAGAAGAGGAGAAGTAAAGGAAAAGAGAGAATAGGAAGGAACATGCCTGATGCCTAGAACTGGTCTCCCTGCTTAGGGCATTTAAACCCTAAGGTCAGATATTCCCCCCTCCCACCTTCACAGAAGAATTCTCTATTTGTATGTGTTTACCCCAGCTACCAGAGACTGAATCAACTTTTTTTGTACTTTGAAGAGCCAGGGGGAGGAACTTCAGGCACTTGAGAACCACCCTAGGAGGATCTGAGCTTACTCATGGTCATCAAGTATCTCCTCCTTGAGAATCCCCTTTACCAACGAAAATCATAGGTTCTGACAAAAAAACCACAATTACAAAGATGAAGAATCCAGAGAAATTTGTGAAGACTTGTATGAATTGTACTCCATTTAACACCTACCCTAAGAAGAATCTAGGGGGTGGCTAGGTGGCGCAGTGGATAAAGCCCCAGCTCTGGAATCAGGAGTACCTGAGTTCAAATTCAGCCTCAGACACTTGACACTTACTAGTTACTTAACCCCCATTGCCCTGCAAAACAAAAAACAAACAAACAACAAAAAAAAAAACCCCACAAAAAACAAACCAAACTCAACATGTTCAAAACAGAGCTCACTATGTTTTGGGGCAGTTAGGTGGCGCAGTGGATAAAGCACCAGCCCTGGATTCAGGAGGACCTGAGTTCAAATCCGGCCTCAGACACTTGACACTTGCTAGCTGTGTGACCCTGGGCAAGTCACTTAGCCCCAATTGCCTCACCAAAAAAAGAAGAAAAAGAATCTAGATCTTCCCATTAGTGCTTTATTTAGTGTTTCCCGCCCTACCCTTTTGGAAAGTTCTTTCTTAGTTCTAAATTCATTCCTTCATGCTACAGCTTAAGCTCACCTTTCTCCCTCTTGGGGCACATAAGCTGATGCCTGTCAATACCTTCTAGGAAAACAGTGCCATGTGAACCTGAAGGAGGGGCTTTGATTATTAAAAATAAATAGGTGGTGGGGGGAGTGAGTGGGGATAAAGAGATAGATATATGCATGGTCCCTGTGAGTTATTAGAAAGAAGGCACTAGTGGTTGCTAAGCAACAGGTCTCTGAAGAGGACAAGGCACACAGTGTGGAACAAGGCACCATCAAATGAACATTAGAAAAATGGGGAAGGGGCATGGGCACCCACTGGGGCCGGAGAGGGGCAGGTACAAGTACAGAACCAGCTGGTTCAGTCTCAAGTCCGTCCTTTTCCCAGCTTGGCAGCTAAGGAGAGAAGACCTAATAGGCTCCACCCCTACTGTCCTTCAAGATTGGTGGTGGTGGGGTAACCTGGTTTCCATAGCTACTCATTTAAACCCCCAGATTGGCCTTGGGGTCCTTAAGTGTCTTTCCTACCCAACCCAGGGATGTACATTCTTAGGATTACTTCTCCCTCCCATCCCCACTCCTCCTACATAGGAAAGGGAAGAGCCAAGGTAAAAGGGGGTACCCCAGAATTCAGTTGGACTTGACCGGTCCTAAGGGGACCTGTCCTCTAGGGAGGAGGGGGAATGCTTTGTTGGAGGGGACATGAAGAATTCCTTACAGAGACACCACCATGGAAGTAGGGTGGGGAGGAAAGTGAGAGCAGAACCAAATGGTAGCATCAGATGTAAAGACAGAGCTGGTGATTTTTCTTTCTAGGGTGGTGTTTTAGGAGGCAGAGGGGGAGGAGAGGGCATTCATTGGGCAGCATCTCCTGTGTCCCTCTGGCCCACCCAGTCCCAGTCCCCTGAACCCAAAGTCCAGCATTGTGGAGACCAGAGAATGAAGATATAGAACATTAACGTATGTCAAATATAAGTGAGTGGCACCGAGGGGCATAATCTGTTTTTCTAATATGACCACAAGCAGAGTGTTAGAAGAATTAGGCCGACAGCTGCTGTGTTGTTTTTTTTTCCCTTTCTCTCTCGCTCTCTCTCTCTCACTCTCCCTTCCTCCTCGGCGTTTGCACACACCAATGGCAGCAGAGCCCTGCTCGAGATTTCTCTTAATCTTCCTCCTCCATCCTGCGCTCTTTCCGCAGGCGGTGCTGCGAAGCAGGCAGAGCCCAGCGTCACACCTTACTGCTCCTCAAGATTGCTCCACAGAGAGCTGAGGGAGATGGCAATTCGGCGCTGACGCCGGCTGGCAGCAGTTGGGAGGGGGGAAAGAGTAGGAGAGAAGGAGGGAGGGAAGGGGGAAGAAAGTTGGCACAGATACCAAGTTTTTCCCTAGAGAGAGATGGTGGGGGGAGAGGGAGGGAGAAAGGGAGGGAAGGGAGAAAGAGAGGGGGGAGGGAAGGGAGAAAGAGAGGGGGAAAGGGAGAGAGAGAGAAAGAGAGAGAGAGAGAGAGAGAGAGAGAGAGAGAGAGAGAGAGAGAGAGAGAGAGAGAAAGAGAGAGAGAGAGAAATGATGAAAGTTCTCTCTTGATTTCTCACACACAAATCCATTCGAATACCCCCTTTCCCTGCCCCCCAACCCCAGGCTCCCTCAACAATGTCTCTCCATAGACCAAACTCTCTCAGGGTTCCACCCAATCCCCTGCCAGGTGCCTGTACACCCTCCCACACTCCCAATCACCCCAGAGTCTAGACTGACTCACACATGTTGTGTGTGTGCCTGTACTTGTGTGTGTGTGTGTGTGTGTGCATGCGCGCGTGTGTGTACGCCTGTATGTTGTCTCTGTTTTGGATCGCAGTAGAATGCAGTATGTAAATGAGATGGTTATTACCGCAATGTTCATCAAGCTGAGCCGAGAAGACATTAATAGCCTGATGAATATGCATGTGAATTTGTTAATTAAGTTAATTATTCTGCTGAAAATGCATTCGTCTTCCAAGGACATTTTCCCAATGATTTTTACATGCTCTAGCCATTAGTCATGCTATATTTTATCAGGGAAATGAGTTTGCTTAAGTTGTTAAAAAAAAAAAAAGAGAGAGGGAGAAAGAGAAAGAAAGGAGGAAAAAATGGGAAAGGCCGAATTCTGTTGGAGTTGAGCGTGGGAAGGTGGCAGAGAAGGCCAGCCCCAAGTCTGAGGCCCAGCTGGGCCTTTGAAGCCTGCCCTAGATTTTTATGGGCATTTCATTCTACATTTTTTCCTTTTTTTTTTTTTTTTGATGACAAACTTTTTTTTCCAGTGCCAAATTTCCAACACATTAATTAATTGTTGTAGCCAATTAACTGTAGTTGTGCAAATGAGTTTAGCACTAATTACCATGCAGTGCCTGTAATCACATAAAAAACTTGCTGAGAGAGAGGGAGAAAGGGAGGAGAAGATAAAGGAGGAATAAAAAAAAAGGGGGTAGTGACATGAAAGGAGGGAACCAGGAAGAGATGTCAAGGAATGGGGCAAAATTGGAGAGGGGAGAGTGTCTTGTCCTAAGGAGAGCTTGCCACTACTATTTAGAGTCTTTGAAGTCTTTTCCAAGGGAACAGCAGTTATTCTTGCCTTCCTCAAGATCAAGATTGCCTCTTTGTGATGGTGGTGTTGGGGGTTGGATAAACTCAAGGTGCACTGAGAGGGGTCTTTCCTTATAGATGAATGTCTAGTCAAAGAAGTTCAGGTTGGGCATCTATGCTTATGAAAATAAAAGTGTCCTCTCCAAGGTCTCTAGAGATCTCAGCCTCCATTCCCTCCACTTTCTAGGGCAAGAATCAGGATGTATCAGGTTAAAGAAGAATCATATTTGTACCAAGCATTCCCTCTGTACCACTGATGACCATGTCATTTACATTGTCCCAGGATGATGCTAAGTGCTGGTGGGGGAATGATGTAACAATACTTAAGGCCTGGGCTGAGGCTGCAAGTCATTTGGCAAGATTGGACTATTTTGCCTCCTTTGAGATTAAAGTGGCCCAGTGGATAAAGCACTGGGCCTGGCCTCAGACACTTACTAGGGTGTGTGACCCTGGGTAATTCATTTAACCCTATTTGACTCAGTTTCCTCATCTGTAAAGTGAGGTGGAGAAGGAAATGACAAACTCCTCCAGTGTCTTTGCCAAGAAACTCCAAATGGGGTCATGAAGAGTTATACACAACTAAATAACAACTTTTAGGAAAGGAAGTCTCAGAATGGATTTTTACTGATGAAACACCAGCCAGTTAGCAGTGTAGACACAAGAATGGTCAAAAGGAATAGTGAAACTATCCTCCTTAGGATCTACCTCTATAAGGGTGAGGGAAGCGATGACATTTGGCCAGCTAGAGATCAGGAGGTAATTGAATATGGCATCTCTGTACCAGCACCAACTCTAGGTTTTCACATGTAGGCCTCAAGCCATGCTCAGAGGCATGGGTATGGACAGGGTGGTTTCCCCAGTTCCTTGAAGCTTCTATCTTGCCCATGGCTCCATTTGTCATGGGAATGGGGGGTGGGGTGGTCATGGAGTAAAGTGTAAAGCTGGATGTTGTGTTGGATGGTATCCCATTTACCACATTCAGAAGTGGGAGCTACTTCACTTGTTAGGTAGAAATAAACAAGAATCCCCAACCCCATGTAATCTCTCCTTTCTTCCTTCTTAGTCAAGAGCTCCTCTTATCTTTAGGACCTACTTCCTAGTCACTGTGAGTTTACTTTCCTAGAAAAGAGCAAAAAGGCTTTCCTCCACATTTCTAACTGTTTCTAATTGTCTTTTGCCTCTAATACAAGCCTACCTTTGCATGGAGGGCCCAAAGGTGTTTTGTCTTGGCTTATGCTATTCTCCTTTTGTTTTGCTTGTACTTACACATTCATTTCCCTTTCACCCTCATCAATTGAGGAAATGCTTCTGCCCGGTCTCATATCCTTTATAGGACAGTGTCTAGAGGTATGGGGAAGGGTAAGATTTTCTTTTGGGTGAGTGTGTGAATAAGGTGCCGAAAGCGCTCTCCTTAGGAGGGAAAATGTAGCCCTGGGTAGGAGGGTAGGATTCTAAACTACTAAAATCACAGATTCACTGGGTTGCTCCATCCTGTGGGAAGCTCTGAGAGTGACCAAAGGTAACCACACTATTGTATGGGAGCTGTCTGGTTTTGGGAAGGCCCTGGAAAGATCATTTCTATCTAGGTAGTTCTTATACCTAACCTATCCCGGACAGAGAAGAATCTGTTGAAGGAGAAGCCACAGAATTCCATCAGTCCTCCATTCCTGTGTCTCATAACTGCTTGAGGAAATCAGAGGTAGCTAGGTGACACAACAGATAAAACAATGGCCCTAAAGCCAGAAAGACCTGAGTTCAAATCCAGCCTCAGATACTTGCTAAGTGTGTGACCTTGGACAAGTCACTTAACTTCTGTTCACCTTAGTTTTCTTGCTCTGTGAAATGGGAAAAATAATGGCACCTACCTCCCAGGTTTGTTGTGATAAAAATGAGATAATATCTATAAAAGTGTTTTGCAAACTTTAATGTGCTATATAAATGCTATCTATCTATCCACACAATACCCATCTATTTTGCTGTCATCTTACTGTAGTTCCTCTTTGTTCTTAGTGGAGGTAAGGGACAGACAGTAGGTCATGATCTTTTTTTTTTTTTTTTTGCGAGGCAATGGGGGTTAAGTGACTTGCCCAGGGTCACACAGCCAGTAAGTGTCAAGTGTCTGAGGCCGGATTTGAACTCAGGAACTCCTGAATCCAGGGCCGGTGCTCTATCCACTGCGCCACCTAGCTGCCCCTGGGTCATGATCTTTATCAAGATCCTAGAACTGTGTTAAGAGGAACACATTTCCTCCCTTCCAGGCAGGCTATCTGCAAGGCTACTGAGCCCTCTTCTTTGCAAAGAAAATACCTCCCCTCAAAAAAAATCTGTCAGAAGTAGATGAGAGATGAGAGGACTCTAGGAGATGATGGGCTTAGAGTGACACGAAGGAGGGAACACAAGGAGCAGAGACTCTCACAGATCAGGATGGATTCCTGACTACTGCAGATCTGTGGGGTAAAGCATCATTGGGCTGTATTTCCCCACATTAACTCTCCATCAAAGAAAGCCAATAACACAGGGAGATAAATAGGGTGACTAGGCCACATCATGGATGGTTAGCAATATTCAAGGCCCTATGGGCAGCTAGGTGGTGCAGGGGATAGAGCGCCTTTTCCCCTGACCTAAAAGACACTGTTGGGTAATGGCTTAGATCAACTCTCCCTTCACTTTTTCTATTTGGCCATCCCCAGCTCTGACACTGGACTTGGAAGGAGAATGAGGATGGAAAGGATTGGTCTTGTCTGCCATCTTGGCAGTGGGCATTACCCATTCAGCTCTGTGTCTAGCTGGCATCCCATGAGCCTAGCCCTTTCCCTTGGCCACAGGACTCTCGGGTTTGAGTTAAAATAATATCTCATTTTGGAGGATAGCTCCCATTTTAGTGTGAGGTTTAACCAAATTTAAATCATAGCCTTTTCTATTCTTTAGATGCTTTTGGCTGGGTGTTCAAGTCTCTGTTCATCCCTCCAGCTCTGACTACACCCTGCCCAGGCTCCCCTCTTGGGCCCAATGTTAAACCCAGACAGCCAAATTCAGGTTGTTAGAGATCTCCTGGGGAGGTGAATAACCTTGTGGGGAGTACACCCTGGTCCTTTGCCCATTTAGCTTCCAAAGGACCTAAGGGGGGTTACTGGAAAAACTCCTATTTCTAAGCCTAAGAGAATAGAGAATGCTTGGGTTCTAAATGCTATAAACAGTATGGAGAGGGAATAAGAGGGTATCTTTAATACATCTCATTCCATCCACCCGGGCTCAAGTGTTCCTACTCTCACCTTAGCCTTCCTCTACAGGCAAGAGAGGGTTAAAGGTATGGTATGGGCAAGCTATAAATTTCCCATCAGAGTGTGGGGAGAGCAGGACTTGGGGGGGGGTGTTTGGGGTGGGTGGGGGGAACTGGGAAAAAGCCAGGAGGTTGTCTCTAGGTAACAATAAACACTGCGAGCTAGGAGCAGCTGTTACACTTACTCTCTCTGCATCACAATGCTGAAATAACACTAATAAACCAGTGCGCCCCAACGCATGGGCATACACTCAGACACTCTGTGCTCAACCCAGCAGTGACACTAGCCCTCCCACCTCCATCCTCAGGGCTTGCCCTCTGCCCAGTTCTCTCTCTTTGGAGTTCCAATTCAAGGCTTGCCAGTATCCAGACCACTCATTGTCCTGGGCATCCCTCTGGGAATGAAAAAAGACAGAGAGACACCCCTTGGGCTGGAGTTCCCTTAGATGGGGGAAGGGGAGAAATTGGGGGTTCTGTGTAAAGATCTTAGGGGCATGTGTTTGAGGGAAAAAGAAACAGGAGAGGTGAGGGACAGATGACAACTTGTCTGTGTCCTGGTATGTGTATGTGTGCGAAGTGGCCAGGATAAAGAGTAGGATGAAAGAAGGGTAAAAGGGAATTTGGGTACTGAGTAGGAGTGGTGGTTAAAGAGCCAAGAGAATTAAAGGGGGAAGAGGAAGAGAGCACTGAATGGGGCATCCAGGAATGTGGCTTCAATGCTTTCTTGAGGCTCAGCCTCCTCACTCCTGCCCTCATCCCACTTTGATTCTCAGAAGCACTGTATCGATATCTAACGTCCAGTCTGGTATTGATTTGGGGCTGAATTTTATTCTGGAACCTCTCAACAGGCCCACCCGGGGTTCATGATCCTGCCAAGCCAAGCCTGTCCGCTGCCAGGAAGAGATGAGACAGGGAGATGCATGAGGAGCAGCCCTGTTTTTGTGCACAGATATGGGGTGGCTGATGTGCTCTTCTCTCCACCCTGAAGCCACCTCTGGATTTCTGGGAATGGCCATAGGCAGAAGTGCCCCACGTCTCAGCTGGAGAGCAGAGCTGCTGACACAGAAAGGAAGAGGAAGAGACAAAGGAAGTAGCAGGGTCATCATCTGACTTTGAACCTTGGCCACACACTCCTCCCTTCCCATAGCCCTCCCCTCTTCCTAGATCACAAGGAGCAGAGACTCTCACAGATCAGGATGGATTCCTGACTACTGCAGATCTGTGGGGTAAAGCATCATTGGGCTGTATTTCCCCACATTAACTCTCCATCAAAGAAAGCCAATAACACAGGGAGGTAAATAGGGTGACTAGGCCACATCATGGACAGTTAGCAATATTCAAGACCCTATGGGCAGCTAGGTGGTGCAGGGGATAGAGCGCCAGGACTGGAGTCAGGAAGACCTTAGTTCATATCTGGCCTTAGACACTTACTATGTGACCATGAGCAATTCATTTAATCCTGTTTGCCTCAGTTTCCTCATCTGTAAAATAAGCTGGAGAAAGAAATGGCAAACCACTCCAGCATCTCTGCCAAGCAAACTCCAAAAGGGATCACGAAGAGTGAAACAACTGAAATGAATAAACAAGGCCCTCATTTCTTAGCAATTTTATTCTACTCTCAGTACCAGTGCCCCCTCATCCTGAATAAAGACGCAAAGTGGTTGGGGCAGCTAGGTGGTACAGTGGATAAAGCACTGGCCCTGGATTCAGGAGGACCTGAGTTCAAATCCGGCCTCAGACACTTGACACTTACTAGCTGTGTGACCCTGGGCAAGTCACTTAACCCCTCATTGCCCCACCAAGAAAAATAAATAAAACTAAAATAAAAGTTTAAAAAAAAAAGAAGCAAAGTGGCATAGAAAAGAGTGCTAAGCCTGGGGTTATGAAGACCCGAGTTCAGATTCTGCTTTAGATCTTTAATAGCTGGGTGGCCCTGGGTAAATCATTTAGTCTCTCTCAGTCTCATTTGTAAAATTGGGCTAACAATAGAAATGACCTCACAGTGTTGTTGTGAGGACCAAATGAGATAACATGTAAGGGGTTTTGCCAATTTTTCTTTTTTAAAAACTTGATTTATTTTCATTTTTCTCACATATAAAGATATTTTTTGAGTTCCAAATTTTTCTCCCCCTTCCCTCCCCTCCCCCCTCCAGAAGACAATGGGCTTTTCCAATCTTAAAGAGCTATATGAATGCTAGTTAGCTAGCATCATCATTAATGGGGGGTAGTGTTTCTGAAAAGAGAAAGGACACATTCCAGTACTTAGCACAGGTGCCTCGAACATAGTAGGTACTTAATAAATGGCAATTGACTGGCTGACATTTGCAGGCTGTGCCTAGAGGAGTCGGGTGGGAAGTAGGCAGGTACAGAAAGACTACATCAACTTCTTGAGAACACACTCTCACTCATTTCTTCCTGTTTCTTTCGAATTCTTCTGACTCTTGCAACCTCTTTTTCTTCCATCTTTACCCTAGACAACTCAGCCCCTTCAATTTGGGCACAGTTAATTAGCCACCCATCCATCACCCTCTTTTTTCTCCCCTTTATCTTTCCCCCCTTGCTTTGGAGGACCATTTCTGTCTCTGTCAACAACAACCCTCCTTGTTATATCAAAATGAGAACCACTTTTCCAGTCCCAATTCTGCTTCCCCTAGCATTTATTTCCAGGAAATAAGCTGGCAAATCCTACCGGTAAACCCTTCAAATAGTGTCTTCTCACCCTTCCACCCGGCGGCCATAGTTCAGAGTGTGTGTGCAGAGGGGAGCAGCTAAGACTGTCGTGGTAACCTCTCTTTTGGAAGGTGCACCCTGGGGCCAGAAGACCACAGTGGTTGGGGGATACATGGTGACCCTTACAATGAGAACAAAAACAGGAGGCCAGGGCAAGTGCAGTTGTTCTTCTCCTGTATATTGTCCTTTCACTTCATGCAGGGATTTTCCTTTATGCCATCTCATCATCCCATTTCATAAACACCTTCCTCAATGACAAGGAGGTAAGGCCCTGGATCGGGTCTCATCTTTTGGTTGTTTGTGTTCATGAGCTGCTTCTGCCTCTCTGAGTCACCCAAACCTTCAATTCCACGGGACTGCTGGCCCCCTCATCCTGCCCCAGTGGACAGGCAGGTGCATCACCAGAGAATCCCAGCCTCTGAAAAGTCTGACCCCAGTCCTCTCCTCCATTTCCCAGGAATCTTTAGTGCAGAACCACCAAAGGAGAATGAACAAGCAAGAGATTGTGAGAATGAGAGAGACACCCCAGCATGTGCTCTGTGTTGGAGCAAAGCAAAACCCGGCTTGCTTGTGCTGTTGAGAGGGATAGCCAGAAGAGCTGGCACAGGAGGGCACGCAGCTTTGTTGGCATGAGAGAGGAACAGGGATGAGAGGGTGGAGGCTGCTCCAGGAGCAGGCGTCTCCGTCTGGCTCTTTCTGGTGGCTGTTTCTCCCTCTGCCTTGGTCTCTCTCTCTCTGAGTACTGGTGAGCAGTGTGGCTTTGTCATCTCTACCCTTTTTTTTTTCCTCAGGCCTCCCTACCACATACCTTCCTTCCCCTTCCTTAAATCTAGGAGGCAGCTGGGATGAGGAGCTGGGGAAAGGAAAATGTTTCAACATTAGGTACCTTCAAAGATTCACTAGGATCTGGGAGTGGTGATAAACTGAAGCAATGGGGGGGGGGGTCATCATAATCAATAGGACAGTCGTTTCCTTAGAGAATTCTGAGCCATCCAATTGCCATCCAGTCTGGCCCTGAGGAAGTCACTTCTCTCCTCTGGCCATCAGGTTCCCTATATGTAAAATGAGGGCCTTGGACTTACTGTGAATGGTATTTAAGATCCTTTCTAGTTTACCATAAGAGGGAGGAGGCATGGTTAGACAACAATTGTTTTTTTTTTTTGGGGGGGGGGGGAAGGTCTGGGCAGTCCAAACATTCTGGAAAGCAATCTGGAACTATGCCCAAAAGGCTATTAAACTGTGCGTATTTGACCCAGCAATACTGCTACTAGGGCTATACCCCAAGGAGATTTTTTTAAAAAGAGGAAAAGGACTCATATGTACAAAAATATTTATAGCAGCTCTTTTTGTGGTGGCAAAGAATTGGAAACTGAGGAGATTGATCAATTGGGGAATGGCTGAACAAGTTGTGGTCTATGAATGTGATGGAACACTATTGTGCTGTAAGAAATGATGAAAGGGGGGCAGCTAGGTAGCAAAGTGGGTAAAGCACCAGCCCTGGATTCAGAAGTACCTGAGTTCAAATCCAGCCTCAGACACTTGACACTTACTAGCTGTGTGACCCTGGGCAAGTCACTTAACCCTCATTGCCCCGCAAAAAAAAAAAAAAAAAAAGAAATGATGAAAGGAATGGTTTCAGAAAAACCTGGAAAGACTTATATAAACTGATACAAAGTGAAGTAAGCAGAACCAGAACATTATGCACATGTAATAATTGGAGTGACGCCACCTGCTGGAGAGTTACTGTAGGAAAGCTCCACCATGAGGAGAAGGCATCTGAGGGCAAGCCATGCAGCTTGGAAGGTCAGTTCCTTGGCGTCAGGAAGTGACATTTGATGTTTTCACTTTAGACAGGAGGCTTGTGGGACGAAGAAGGGGCAAGGTGCTCTCTCTCTCATCAGGACCTCATGGGGAGGGGAGCTAGAAATGCTGGCTCCCTGAGATAGTTGTAGGCATCTAGGCCTCTTTCTCTCTCTTCACCAAATTCTTATGTTCCTTAATAAATGCTTAAAAGTCTAAACTCTTGCTAAAGCTTTTAATTTATTGGCGACCACTCATTAGATTTTTTAGACAGACTAGCTAGAATTTACAGCAACCTACCATTCACACAGTAACAGTAAAACTGTAACACTGATAAACACTCTGTATCACAATTCCAAAGGACTCAAGAAGAAACATTTTATCCAGTTCCAGAAAGAGAACTGATAGATTCAAGAGTGCAGATGGAAGGATCTTTTTTTTCTCTTTATTTTTTTTTTGGGGGGGCGAAGCATGGCTAGCACAGAAATCTGTTTTGCATGTGTATACATATTTGTATAGGTTTTTGTTTTTCTTGCCTTCTCACTGGGGTGGGGAGAGAATTTGGAAATGGAAAAAAACAAAAGAATAAAAAGTCTGCTTAAAAAAAAGATCTGGATTTTGACGGGACCGTAAGCTCAATATGAGTTGACAATAACATGGCAGGCAAAAAATAGCTAGTTTGATTTGGGGCTTAATTAAGAGAAGTATAGCTTCCAGGAACAAGGAGATTGCACCATTACTGTGCTTTGGTCAGACTTACATCAAGGGCACTGTGACTAGTTCTGGACGCCCCAGTTCAAGAAGGATTCTGATAAGCTAGAAAGTGTCCAAAGGAGAGCCCCTGGGATGGTTATAGCCTTCAAGTTCATATATGTCTTATAAAGATAGAAGAAACTGGGCAATATTCAGTTTGGAGAAAAGAAGACTTGGAATATGATAGCCATCTTCTAGTACTCGTAGGGTTGGCACATGAAAAAGGGATTAAAATTTGTTCTGTTAGGGCCCAGAGTTAAGAAATAAGCTCACGGAAGTTATAAAGAGGTAGATTCAAACTTAATGTCAGGAAATATTTTCCTGACAATTAGTTTTAAAAAACAGAACTGGGGGCAACTAGGAGGCACAGTGGATAAAGCACCAGCCCTGGATTCGGAAAGACCTGAGTTCAAATCTGGACTCAGACACGTGACACTAGCTGTGTGACCCTGGGCAAGTCACTTAGCCCCCACTGCCCCGCAAAAAACAGACAGAAACAGAACTGGCCGAATTAAGAAATGGGCAGTGGGGGCGGGGTTCTCCTTTATTATAGGTCTTTAAGTAAAGGCTGGGTGAACACGTTTATAAACTGTTATGAGAAATTTTCAGGCATGGCTGGACTAGACTGTCAATGAGGATCCCTGAAAATTCTGAAATTCTGTGACTCTTCTCTGAGAGAGAGGGCATTCTAGCAGAACTCTTAGGCCTCTGGTTTCAATCCCTACCTTGGTCTCTTGCTTACCCCCACAGCCAGGCCCCATGCTGCAGACACCAGTCTCTCTGCCTCAGATGGTGACAGCCCCCCTATGTGACTGGCAACCTCTGCCTATATGTTCTTTGTCCAAACCAGGGCACCCAGTCAAGACTGGGAAAGGATCAGGTTTGATGCTTCTTAGAAGAATGTGAGGAATTCAAATTGAACTGATTTGGGTGCTCAGGGAGCTTTTTGATGGTTTTAAATGCCTATGTGAGGGAACTGGGTATGAAAAGGAGATGGGAGAATGAAGGAGAGTGGGGTGGGCTTGTGGAAAATCTGCCCTTCCCCCCAGCTACAACATGTCTCTCCCACTAAGTGCTCTCCCCCTTCATTCCAGAGCAGGAGCAAGCTCTGTAAACAGCCACCACCAAATAAATTCCCCAACCAACACTAAATATTAATGCTTTGCCCTACATTGAATGACCAGCCCCTGATGGAGGCCTCAGGCTACATAGCTCTCTCAGTCCTACTGGAGGGAGTAGCTTTCATTCCTCCAATCCCATCCTGGTTTCCCCAGATGACAGCATTCCCCCTGCCCACAACTCCTGGCAAGATTTTCCCTACTGGCCACTGTCAACAGGCTGGAAGTAGGTGAGAAGGCACTTTTCCCCCTAAGTGGGCAGAGGTGGAGGGAGGATGGGACTTGTCAGTCTTGGTCTCTGATGGGCATCCCTGGAAGGCAGATTCTGGATAATCAAGGGTAAGAAGGATTTAGCAGGCAGAGTCCTACTGCCAGGCACTAGTATGGGTATTGGTTGGGAAGCCAGGGCCCTGGAGCAGAAAGGGCACTTGGGAGACAAAATGGGATGTTGTGCCAGGAGACAAGGCTGGACTGAGGGGGAGGAGAGGGTTTTGGGGGTAGGTCAGAAGCACACAGATAGGACTTATTGTCCAAGGAACCCCTGCCTCACCATCCTGCTACCTGCCTACCCTATTACCCTGACACCAGCATGGCCCAACGAGGCAAAGAATGGAGAATGTTAATTATGTGTGGAGAGTTGGGATGATGTCAGGAAATGCCTCCCTCAGATTTCTGGCACTGATGGCTAGACCCCAAAGTGCCCTAGCAGACTGTTGCCAGAACCTGGTGGGCAAGCCCCCTTCTGCCCAGCTGGTAAAGGAGGCAGAGGATGGGCAACACTCTGTACTTCCCTTAGCAGCGCCTATTAATGACACAGAGGACAGATGGGGTCATGGCAAGGATTTTTTGAGGGGGGAGGTGGGGCAAAGAAAGGTACTGATTCAGGGTAAAACTTAACTGACTTTGAATTTGGACTCAAGGTGAGGGGTGGGAGGGCAGGGGCATGAGAGACACATTGACATATGACTTTTTTGTTTTGGTTTGGTTTTTTGGGGGTTTTGTGGGGCAATGGGGGTTAAGTGACTTGTCTAGGGTCACACAGCTAGTAAGTGTCAAGTGTCTGAAGTCAGATTTGAACTCAGGTCCTCCTGAATCCAGGGCTGGTGCTTTATCCACTGCGCCACCTAGCCACCCCAACATATGACTTCTTAACCCACAGTTTACTCTTTTCCTCAGGTTCTTGTGCTGTAGCAGGAGGGCTTAATGTAATATTTCATGTACTTCTTAACTGATAAGGCCATGAGGCATAGGTGAACAAGAAGTGACTTACCAATGGCCCCATAAATGGTAAGTATCAAAAGCAGGATTCAAACTTAGATCTCTCCTGCTTCCAAGTCTAGCACTCTTTCCACTAAACCATATTATACTTCTATAGCATGATTCCTCTTGGGTCTAGATTCAGGGTTCTTAACCTTTTTGTATGGTAGACCCCCCCCATCCCTTTGGCAAACTAGTGAAGCCTGTGGACCCCTTCTCAGAATAATGGGTTTTTTCTTCTTCAAATTCATAATCGAAGGAAATGGAGGATTTTTGTTAGAGGTTAGTGAAAATAAATATGTAAATTTCTTCCCATCCAAGTTCATACTCCCCTTGAAATCTATCCATGGATCTCAGGTTAAGAAGCCCTGGTCTAGGGGCAGCTAGGTGGCGCAGTGGATAGAGCACCGGCCCTGGAGTCAGGAGTACCTAAGTTCAAATCTGGCCTCAGACACTTAACACTTACTAGCTGTGTGACCCTGGGCAAGTCACTTAACCCCAACTGCCTCACTAAAAAAAAGAAGAAGAAGCCCTGGTCTAAATGTTGGTGAGAGTAGGAGAGATTGAACAGCATCTGAGGGAAATGCCAATATCCTTACCACTCCATAAAAGCTGGACCAGCATCCCTTTCTCTCCCTCCTGATCCCCACCTCAAGATGCTTTTTAGACATTTCCAACTTGATGTCCCACTGACATCTGAAAGGCAACATGTCTACAATGGAACTTTTTATCTGTCCCCCCAAACCCAGCCTTACCTTCCCAATTTCTTTCAAGGGTACCATCGTTGTCCTACACATACAGGTTCACAATCTGAACCATCTTTGAACACTCACTCCTCTTTAAAAAGCAGCAACTGCATAGGATATAGAGGGGTGGACCTGGGAGTCAGAAAGACCCGAGTTTAATTTTCACCTCAGATACTAGTTGCATGTCCCTGCTTGGTTCCTCATCCATAAAATGATGGGGTTGGACTAGATGGCCTCTAATGGCTCTTCCATTTCTGAATCTATGATCCTATGATCACTTACCCCTATATCCAACTAGTCACCAAATCTGAGTAATTTTCCCTCCACAACACCTTTCCCACCTGTCCATCTTCCTATTCACTTGGCTTTATCATCTCTTGCCTGGATGATTACAATAGTCTTCCAGTCTCTAGTGTCTCACCTTTCCAGCTGTCAGAGTAATATTCTTTTTTTTTGGGGGGGGGCAGGGTAATGAGGGTTAAGTGACTTGGCCAGGGTCACACAGCCAATAAGTGTCAAGTGTCTGAGGCCGGATTTGAACTCAGGTCCTCCTGACTCCAGGGCCGGTGCTCTATCCACTGCACCACCTAGCTGCCCCCAGAGTAATATTCTTAAAGCACAGGTCTGACCATGTCACTCCCTTGCTCAAGAAGCTCCAGTGACTCCCTATTGTTTCTAGGATCAAATAAAAATTCTTCTGTTTGGCATTCAAAGTCCCTTCCCATCTGAGCTTACCTCTTTAGATGTATATTACTGCTCTTCACGCACACTGTGTTCCAGGCTTCTTGTTCCTCAGATATAAAATTCCATTTCCCACTCCCTGCTTTTGTACAGGCTGTCCATCTGGAACATATTCCCTCCTCACTTCTACCTCTTAGAGTCACAGAATTGTAGATTTAGGTTTGGAGGGGACTGTAAAGACCAAGTAGTCCATCTCCCTCATTTTATGGACAAGGAATCCCTAACCTCCATCAGAGTTCTACTAAACTTCAACCTCCTGCATGAGGATGCTCATGATCCCTTCAGCTGCTGCACCTCCCCTTCCCCAAATTACTTTTTATATTTTGTAGGCAGTTAGATGACACAGTGGATAGAATGCTTGTCCTAGAGTTAGGAAGACTCATCTTTCTGAGTTGAAGTCTGGCCTCAGACCCTTATTAGTTGTGTGACCGTGGGCAAGTCACTTTACCCTGTCTGCCTCATTTCCCTCATCTGTAAAATGGGCTGGGGAAGGAAAAGGCAAACCGGCGAAACACTGAATAAGAGAATAGGTTTTGCATTTACTTAGAAGAGTCTTTGTTGTTTAAACCAAAAAACTGTAAGCTTCTTGAGGGTTTCCTTTGTGTCTTTGGGAATGGTGCCTGTCACAGAGCTGAAACTGAGGGTCTGTGTGAGGAAGGGAAGGAGGCAGCACTATAGGGAGGAAATCACCCTCCCATGCTCATGCTCGCTGTTATACTACAGAGGACAATATTTCCACACCTTTGGTAGAAGGTTCAATGAGTGGCTGTGACCAAAAAAGGCTCACTACCTAGTGGTCAGTCTCTCTATACTTGGCTGCTGATTGCCTGCTGATGACAGTGCATTGCTAAGTAAGGACTTAGTCTTTCTAGCTTGGTAGGACCTGCCAGGACCTTCCTTCATCTGGCACAAGCTTCCAGAAGCCTGGGGTCACCTCTATGCCCCAGGAAGGCACTGGAGAAGGACTTTAGTGAGTAAGCCTCCCCTTGTCTTTCTGAAAATGCCAGCAGCAGGGATTCAAAGCAGGCCCCAGGGACAGGATTTGCACCAAAAATGCCCATGTTGTAAAGTAAAAATGAATTGGGTTGGCCTCATTTACATAG
Organism: Dromiciops gliroides; assembly: GCF_019393635.1. Classification (NCBI taxonomy): domain Eukaryota; kingdom Metazoa; phylum Chordata; class Mammalia; order Microbiotheria; family Microbiotheriidae; genus Dromiciops; species Dromiciops gliroides. The sequence goes on from NC_057864.1 coordinate 184,122,738, forward strand.
TGTTTTGCATTTAATCTCCATGGTCCTCATTTCATGTCAAAATGCATAGAAATGTCCCCAGGCATCAGCCTTCTCTCCCTAGAACTCTTCTCCCTCCAAATGCCCTATTCCTCACCCTGTCGTTTCCTGGACCTGTGTGTCCCTACGCTCATCAAAATTCTTCTAGCCTCCCTTGGGTCAGACTGGACAGGCCCAACCTGACAACATTCCTGGGCTCTGTCTACAAACTTGAACCCTCGACAACTTTACTCCTCATCCCTGTTTCAACTCAGCCAGCACGCGATTCCTCCCCGGCCTGAGCAAGCTGACGCTACCCCATCCTGACTGGAAAGGGGGTGGTGGGAATCCTGGCACCTCCTCCACCTCTTTGCTTTTGGTGCCAGAGCGCAAAGTGGCCGGTGATTGATGGGCCCGAGCTCCTGGTAACCGCACCCAGTGGCCCAATCCTCCTCCCTTCTCCAATCCCTCCCCTGTCCCTATTCAGAGATCAGATTGTCTCATGTCGGTCCCTGAGGTCCCATTAATTAAAAATACATCCAATTAAATGGCAGGTGAAAACGTGCTATTGGAGCTCTTCCCCCCAACATCCAGCCTAGGCCCCCCCCAACCCCCCCGCCCTTTAAGGCTCAGCTGTGCTTTGAGCTGAGAAAAAAAAATACAGAGATAGAGAAGAGGAAAGTGTGTGTGTATATGTGTGTGTGGGGGGGTGTTTGAACCTCTGCCAGGGTAGCATGTGCCAGCCTGGGAGGGTGGCATCATGCCCTGGTGTCTAATTTCTGTGGGTGTGAGGAGGTCTCATCAGCTGGGCACCTACCTCTTCATCTCTTAAAGGGGCAGGGGGGCACGGAAACTCACCATTTCCTTTAACTTGAGCATGGCCAGCTAAGGGAGGTGAATGGCAGAGGGGGGGGTGGGAGCTTTGGGGGAGCTGGGGAAGGGAATCAAACATCCTGTCTTTGGCATGTCCCCCTCTACTCCTTGCCCCACCCCCCAATCTGGGAAGGAGATAATGAGGAGCCGCCTGGGGACCCAGGTGGAAGAGCATGGTACTGTTCCCATGTCCAGCTGTGCCTGCCCCCTGCCCCCTGAAAAGATGGGCCAGGAATGGGGGCGGAAGAAGGATGTCATGCATCAGATCAGACAGGAGCCAGAGACAAACAGACAGACACCAAAAGCAGATGGAGAGGACAGGCGAAGCAGCTAGATGAGTGGACCGAACATGGCGGGGGTTTTTTATTCCTACCCCCAAGGGCAATGGGCTTTGTCCTTGTTGGGGAATTTGCCTGTTTTATTTGCTCTTTCCCCAGGGAGAAAGAAGCAACAGCATCCTGAGTCTCTCAGACACTGTGGATAGTGGCCCGGCATCATGGGAACATATCTGGACAGGTTGGGGAAGGCATCCCATACTGACAGGCACTGCCTACCTCATTATCCTCATTCTCTGGCCCTGGTGAGTGCTCTGGCTCCACCTCTTGAGCACTGCTAGCCCTCAGATGCCAGTTTAGCCGGCCACAAGGGTGGTGAGGGGGGAGAACTGAGGTCAGCTGTTACCCTCTGGGCACTGCAAAACCAATGGGTCCTCTAAAACCACTGGAGAGACCTTAGAGAGACTTGTGGGGGGGAAAGAGGCTGAGCTACTGGGGTTCCTGACACTTGAACCAAAGCCTGAAGCTTCTAGATCAAGAGGTGGGTTGGAGAAAAGGGGGAGCCAGACAGCCCAGGGTCCCCACCCAGCTTCCTTGGCAGCCTCAGTGCCTCTTCACTTTAACGCTAATTGGAGATTTTAATCTGTGCTGCTGCTCTGCTCGGGGTGCTGGGGAGGGGGGGGGGGCACCAGCTGTGCAGTAATTCCAGCAGCGCCGACTGTTTAATCAAGCTGTCCGCCTGGGGAGGGGGCCACAGGCCTGGGAATGGGGATAGACATGGGGGGGGGGTAGGGCAGAACCTCGCTTCTCTTTACCTCCTGCAGTCTGCCAAAGCTTCCTGGGTTTTGGGGGTCAAATGCAGGGTCCATCCTTTACAGAGGCCCCATCTCTCACCCGAGTCCCAGTGCAGATAACTACATGGAGTCATGCCCTGGCCCAATCATTCTGGATCTTTGTGGCACAGGGGGGCATTTCAGGGTCAGTTAAGAAGTGGCTGGAACCCAGAGATGCCCACTTAAAATCACTAAACTCATAGAACTAGAGCTAGAAAGGACCTTAGAGGCCACTGACTCTAACACCCTCATTTTACAGATGAAGGAACTTGTGACACAGTGACTAGTCCAGGGTCTCACAGCTAGGTAAGTGTCTGGAGCAAGATTCAAACCCAAGTCTTCCTGACCTAGTGAGGCAGCAGTCTTGAACTGAGATAGATTGTGATGAAGTTACCCTTCATCCTCCCAATCTTTTCTCATTCATCAAACATTTATTGCACATATACTGAGTGCAAAAACCTTGTGCTTTTCCGTCCTACCAGGCTCCTTCACTAAGAAATGACAACTTACAATGTTTTGAAGTTTAGAAAGCACTTTCCTTAGTCCTGTGAAGAGGGTTGTATGTGTACATGCATACACACACATACTCATGTGTATGCATATATGTACACATACATACACGTGTGCATATATGCATTGTGTGCACACATATATGATCAATTCCATTTTGCAGATGAAGAAACTAAATCGGCTTGCCCAAAGTCAGCTGTAAGGGAGAAACCATGGAAGGAAGGTTATTTTCTAGCGAAGTAAAGATTCCTCACAACTGTAAGGGAGAAGACTGTGCCAGAGAAGACTTTTGAGAGTCCTGTGGACCATAAGGAAATCAAATCAGTCAATACGTAAGGAAATTAATTCAGACTATTTGTTGCAAGGTCAAATATTGAAGCTTAAATGCTCTGGCCACATAGTGAGAAAACATAACTCACTGGAAAAGAATCTAATGCTGAGGAAGATCGAAGGCAAAAGGAAAAGGGAACGGCAGAGAATGAGATGGATATATAATGTCACAGAAACAACCAACGTGAGCTTGGACAGACTGGGAGATAGTAGAAGACAGAAGGGCCTGGTATGCTATGGTCCATGGGGTCACGAAGGGTTGGACATGCCTAACCAATTGAACAACTGTCAGGGGTGGTAGAAGGGTTGCTTTCCTCAGAGGCAGGAGAGAGACAGGGCTCCATGCTGGAGCCCTGGGGAATTACTCTTAACCTAAAAGTCTGAATACCCCTACTGTCTTTAGGGAGATTCAAGGCACTTGGGACCTAGAGTCAGCGGCAAAAAGAGGGGGACGCTGCTAAGAAGTAGCCAGGAACTCCACCCATTAATACTGTTTCTCCGTGGAAAAGACAAACAATGCAGGCTATTCCTTTGGTTTCCAAATAAAGGCTGTATTTCTCTATGGGGGAGTCCTAATTGAAGTCCAAAGGAAAAGATGCCCCTTTACCCAGGTTCTGCCCTTTAAGCAGTACCCGAGGGGCAGGCTTTTAAATTGGTACGCAGTGCCCTCATGTGGCAGAAATCAAGACTGCAGTCACCCCCACTGTTCTATCCCTTGTCCTAACCACCCAAGGCAGCAGCTCAGAGGTGACAGCTGGTCAGACTGCCTGTGCTGACAGGTGGTGCCAGAGGTGGGCAGAGAAATGGATTCTTTGTCCCACCCCTAACCCCCCCTCCCCCCATTCCTCGTGCCCCTTGGCACTCTGTACACAACTGCTGCTTTTTAAGCTCCAAAGATACCTCCTGACCCTCTGGCACTTACTTCCTCCCTCCATCAGGCCTGGCAAATTCAAGACAGGGATGCTACCTGAGAAGCCCTTAGTCCTCACCACACACACACACACACACACACACACACACACACACACACACACACACACACACACACGGGGCTAATGCCTATATCACAGGGATTGGTGGTTGACCAGAGAGGGAAACAGCAGAATAGGAGAGGGGGGAAGCCTAAGGCAGAGAGCAATGACTGCCCTCAAAGATACTTGGAAATGGGGAGATGGCCCTGATCCCTTCCTGCCAGCTCTCCACAGGCACTGGGCCCAGGTTGACACCTGAGCTCTGACAGAGAGTGACATCTGGTGGCTGATTCCTCCTTATGGCCAACATAACTCTCCAGTCCCTGGGGAAGTTCTGGGAATTCGTGGAATCTCACATCCTTATTTCCCTCTCCTTGGGAGCATAGGCAAAGTCCCTTCTCCAAGCTAGCTGGACACAATGTCAGGCCTTCAGGCTACTAGGCAGAGCAGTCTCCAGGGCTTCAGGTCCTTGACGCTTTCTCTTCCACTGGAAAGAGACAATTGGGGCAGGTTCGCCCCTAGGCAGACCTTTTCCTCTCAGCTATCTTCCAGCATCCTGTTTTACTAGCCCCTTCTTCCCAAACCCATCAAATGAGAGAACTGACTCTTTTCTATTCGTGGGATATAAAGCTCCATGGTCAGGACTGGAAGCCACGAGGGCAGAGGGTGGTCGAAGATATGAAGGGCTTGCTTCTCTTTGGAAATATTGAGGGAAGAGGAGAAAGATATTTTTGCTATCCTACTATCCTCAGCTAGCTAAAAGGCAGTCCTGTCCCGAGGCAGGCAGGACCCCGAGTTGGTTTTTGTAAGGTTATTTCACTGTGACTTGCCTAGGCCAAGAGCTGGGAGGAAAAGAAGAAGAGAGGTTAGCAAGTCTGTATAAATTCTGGAACAGGATTTGAACTCACCACTCAGGATGTGCTGGGTTTTCATCAATACCTGGAAGGGAGGCAGAAGAGTGAATTAGTTAGGAAGATGGGGATAGCTCTTCCCTACCCTGGAAGAGACTGGCCTTCTCTTTATCTACTACATCAGGCAGGCTTCCTCATTCCCTTAGGGATATTCAAACAGGGACATCCCTACCCTTTCTTCCTCCTGTGAGGGCTCTACATGGTGCCCCCTCACCTAGGCTAAATGGTCATGTTCTGGAATGTCTTCATTCAAAATGCCCCTTTAGACACTATGGGGTACCCAAGGGAGATGGTGGCTCCCAAAGTTAAGTGACTTATCCAAGGTCACACCATTAGTAAGTGAAAGAATGGGGCTAAGACTTGAAGTCTTCAAATCCCAGCCCAGTGTCCTTTCTTTTATACTCTGTATGATGCCTCTGGGGAGATGGTGTCTAAATGGCAAAGATATGCTTTAATGGTACCCAAAACGTGACTAAATGGAGACTAAGACCAGAGAGCTGGGGGGGGGGGGAGGAGAGGGGAAGGTATTTCCAGTTGAATATCCCCAAGGCACCAGTTGTTCACCTTCTTTGTATCATGGACCCCTTTGGCAGTCTGGTGAAACCTAAGGACCCTTTCTCGGGGGGAAAAAAAGTTTTTTAAATGCATAAAATAAAGTCCATAGACTTACAAAGGAAAACAAAGTTCGGTAAAAATTAAAATGTAATTGTTTTCCCTTTCGAGTTCATGCACCCCTTGAAATCTTTTTTTTTTTTTAAGTGAGGCAATTGGGGTTAAGTGACTTGCCCAGGGTCACACAGCTAAAGTGTCTGAGGCCAGATTTGAACTCAGGTACTCCTGACTCCAGGTCCGGTGCTCTATCCACTGCACCACCTAGCTGCCCCTACCCCTTGAAATCTTAACCCCAGATGAAGAACCCCTGCCTGAAGGGGAGGAGAGGAACAGCCCAGTAGAGTGGATAGAGAGAAAAGGTCTGCCTTGCAATCAGTAAGACCTGACTCAATGTTACCTAACTATGTGACCATGAGAAAGTCACTTAAATCTCTCAGCATCCTGAACAACTCCAGAAAAGAATGCATTGATTATCTGCAACTGTGGAGAGTTTCCACACCAGGAGTTCCCCATATCAATGAAATAAAAAACCTCCCACCCAGTTCCTTGCCCTTCTCCATCTAAAAAAAGTGGGGGGGGGAGAAGAAAGGAGCAGAGGGCAAAGGGTGGTAGGGCACATAAAGGATAGGAACCTAGCCTGGAGAAAAGAAAATTGAAGATTAATGACTACTCAACCCCTAGCCCTTGATGGATATCGAGAAGATGGTAAACAGTCCACTGATGGTGAGAACAGAATGATGAGAAGGAAATGGATTGCTACATAGAAGGAGTTATGAGACTTTCTAACTAGGTGGTATCTGTGGCACCAGGATTAATGACCAAACAGAGGCTGCATCATCTCTTTCTCCAGAGAGCGAGGGGAAAGACTTGAAAACAACATAAAACAAAACTTACTGAGACAAGAGAAAGGGAAGGGTGAGGGGTATCCCACCAAGCTGTGAGACTGTCTCTTACCTGATGTCAGAATCCCAGAAACCTCTAGAAAGATGCCAAGAGGTTTGCTAGGGCTCTAAGTGTGAGATTATTGTAGGCATGGTGCCTGTTCTTCAGGAGCCTTCCTTCCTGCTATTAACTTGTTCTAGAAGGAAAGAAAAGACAGGTGGGTCAGTATTATAACCATGAAACAAGGAACCCCAGGTCAGAGAAGCTATTCCCAGCAGGGAACACTTAACGTTATGTGTCGACATCAGAAATGGTGACAGTCTTCCTATCCCTTTAAACCCTAACTCCTAACACTTGGAGAAATTGAAATGAGGAGCTCCCAGGTGATTAGTTTTATATCCGAGACGGGAAAGATATGAGGCAGTATGTGCTGGGCAGGTAGGCCACCACTACTGCCTTCAGACTGATGGAAATGACTGAGGACCCTGAACCTGAGACCCTTGGGAATGACAATGCTCCAAGATCAGTACCTTCAGCCATCATCCTGGGAAGTAGCCCCTCTTCAGAGGCAGCCTGGCAACTGCTCCTGCACATGCTATAGCCTTGGCTACTGAAATCTCCGAAAAGAAAAGTTCTTTTTGCCAAAATCTTTGGCATAATCATACGGTCCAACATCAGAAACAGATATGATCTTATCAGTGGGAATGATGCTAAAGAAGAGGTATTAATGTCTGCTTTGGGCCCATACCCTAAGGACCACAGGGGCCCTTCCATCTGATGTAAAACGAAAAGCTTCCATATGCGTTGCCTTCCCCATCAGTGTGTGAGCTCTTTGAGAGGAGGGATTGTTTTTCTTTTCTACTTTTATCCCTGGCACTTAGTGCAGTGCTTTACACAAAGTGCACTCTTAATAAATGATACATTCATCCATTCATTCATTCATCCATTCATTCAGATCAGACACTTGGAGTACTGAGTAAAGAACAGAGACCATCTCCTAGAAGCATTGTGGTATAAAAGAGAAAGAACACGGCTAGGAGTCTGAAGACTTGTAGTCTAGCTCTCATTCTATTACTGACTTGCTGTGTGACCTTGGATAGGTTACAGCCTCTTAGACACCTGCTTTGCAGGGTTAAGGTAAGGCTCAGTTCAGATAATATATGTGAAAATGTAAAGTGTTACACAAACGCAAGGTATTATTACTCCCAACCCTAAGATGGCAGAGATCTCTGGTTTTTTTGTTGTTTTTTTAGCAGCCAGTTTGATGGGAGAGACAAGAAAGACATGAATCAACAGAAATGATAAAGCAAGAAATCACAAAATTACACAGGCACATTTAGCAGGAAAGGTGGGTCATATATTGGTTGGTGGGCTTGGTTGGAAAAAGGATGCTTTGTGGACCTGAGGATCACAGTCCTTTATAGGAATGTGTTCTAATTTCTCCAAAAGGTGGTTTCTAGGCTAGGAAAAGGCTTTGACTAGGAGGCAGTTTATTTGGAGTAATTCAGGTGAATAAGAGATATAGCTGAGGCAACTAGATGGCGCAGTGGATAGAGCAACAGCCCTGGAGTCAGGAGTACCTGAGTTCAAATCCGGCCTCAGACACTTAACACTTACTAGCTGTGTGACCCTGGGCAAGTCACTTAACCCCAATTGCCTCACTAAAAAAAAAAAAAAAAAGATATAGCCGAGGGCAGCTAGGTGGTACAGTAGATAAAGCACCAGGCCTGGATTCAGGAGGACCTGAGTTCAAATTTGATCTCAGACACTTGACACTTGCTAGTTGTGTGACCCTAGGCAAGTCACTTAACCCTCATTGCCCTGCAAAGAGAGAGAGAGAGAGAGAGAGAGAGAGAGAGAGAGAGAGAGAGAGAGAGAGATAGCCTCTGCCCCAATCTAGGGACCAATCTGCCTAGAGGCCAACCTTATATTTTGCCCCTTGCCTCACTCCCATCAGCCCTGAGGTTAACAGGACTAGATGATAAACACAAGGAAATGCAATGGATAATAAATGGATTATACTCCATCAGCAGGCTTAGTGTTCATTCTGTGTCTCCCTGGATCTCTAGCCTTAATTAGTAACTTTGATGTCTAAGCTCTGTAGCTGACTCTTCCTCTCTTTTTCTCTTCATGCCTTGGTCCTATCTTGGAAAAAGCAAGAAATGAAGAACCTCCTCCTTTCCTTATCATCTTGGCTCTTCTAAACTATGTACCCAAAGCAAAGCACTGGCCCACAACCATAGCTCTGAACAGCTGTGCATAGTGTCTTCCCCTACCCAACCACCAGGTGGAGGCTGCTCCCTCCCCATGCAAATCAACCAGTCTATTCTCAAAGGCAGCCCCATCCTGCCTAGGGACCATGGACCCTATGCAGCTTCACAGACTATTTGGACTTTGGTTCTCTACCCAGTAATCGAGTCTATTCCTTTTTTCCCCTTCTCCCTCCCTTGCATTTCAATGTGTCTGTATTATAACTCAAAGAGTTCAAACTTAGAAAGAAATCTCTCCTGCCACTCAATCTTTTCTTCTAAATTTTTTAGCCATGGGAGGGTGATGGGTATCCTAAGACCTCCACGACTTATAGACTTCTGGAATAAGAATGGAGAGTATCAGAGTCCCCAGCCATGACCATAACTAGAGTCAAGTTCCCAAGTGAGCTGAAGCTTGACTCTAAAAATGCCTCTCTCAATTTGTATCCATTTGCATATTATTCATTTAGTGACAAAATGCATAGAAAGCTTCTCAGCTCTTTTCCCCTAATAACTCCCCACCATTCCCACACATCAGCCTGGGTGTCTCATTCTCCTCTCCCACCCTCTCTCTCTCTCCCCCCCTCCCCATATATATACATGTATGTATATAATATGAAAAAAGTGGTATAGTGGAAAGAATGCTATCTAAGAATTTCATCCTAACTCCCAATCCTAGCTCTTCCAGCTAGGGAACCTCTGGACAGATCCTTCCTTTCACTATTGGCCAAGACAACTAGAAGGCTGTAATAGATGATCTCTACAGTTCCTTTATGCACTAATATTCCCTGATTCTATAACTCAGCATGACCCCATTTGGAGAACACTCAGCAGTGAAGCATCTAAGCCACTTGAAAGTGATAGACCCACTATTGTGTCTCTTGATTGGACTTGGCCAAAGGGGACACACAAGTGAGGTCTAGTGAGTATAAAAGCCTTCCTTAGAGCCTCTTTTCCAGTCCAGAGAGTGAATCTACGAAAGCACGCCCATTCCCTCCAACTCAAACTCTGCTGAAGAGTTTTGATTGAGGCAGGCCCCTGGGATGGGGACAAGAAGGGAGAAATTAATCTCAACACCCTCTTCTACCTTCAATATTATTAGTACCACCTGGCCTTTGTTCTTAGGCAGTGACCCTTCATATAATGTAACTGAATAGGCAGAAGAGCATGTGATCATATCCACAGCATAAATATATTACAAACTACTCCCCTAATACGGATCCATTTTTTGGCCTTGTTCATACCCTTCAGAGGTGTGTGTTTAGGGAATGAGACAATGACCCAGCCCTGTACCCTGTCAGAGGAGGAGAGAAAGACAGGAGCCACTTGGCTTCCTATAAATTGTTCTGTCCTTCCTCACAGCTGCAATCAGGAGCTAAGGGCTCCCGCAGGCCTTGTTCGGATCTGCTTCGGGCAAAGGAGAGTTTTTGAAACAGAGAGGACTTGGCTGCAGCCCCGTTTCAGCTGCCGGTGGGGTTGGCTAATGGGCTCGTTCAGCAAGACCCCCGCCCGATACACTAAAGAGTCCCCTGCTGGTCCCCTCCCCATTCCCAACCCAATTAATAAACAAGCCCCCCCTCTACTTTTATGGCTGTGGGAGCAAAAAAGATGGAAATACAAACGACCCCAAGGGAGGGACAGAGAGAGGCCTTCCAAGCATTGAGTAAGAATGTGCTGTATCCATAGACAGATGCTGTCACAGGCTGGATACACCCTACTTTCAAAGCTCTAAGGGGGAAAGAAAGAATTGGCAAAACTTCACATTTTTCTTTCCCACACCCAGGACAAATTGACCCAAACCTGCCAGGCATACTTCCAATAAACCAGGTTATTGGGATAAGGATAGAAAGGTTACCACTGCTTCTTCCTTTCTCTCACTTTCCCCCATCTCAAAGAGAACGACAATTCACTCAGCAGGATTTCAAATGAGTCTTATTGTCCTCAGTTGGAGGGCTGAAGCAAAAAAAGGGATTATAGATTTAGAGTTGGAAAGAACGGATCAAGTTAGCCCAACTCCTTCATTTACATATGAAGGGAACTAAAGTCCAGAATAAGAAAGCCCAAGATGACGCAGGTATGGAGAGAGCCAGGTATCAGAACCTAGTTCTTTTAGTCTTGAGATCCAAGGTTCTTTGCCACTACACTTTGCTTACCTTGAGTCTCACACTACATATGTCCCCCAGTACTGACAATGGTCCTGTCTTACAGGTAGGTTTATATACTAATGCCCCTTTCCCCTAAAAATCAAAACATAACCACTTCCCAATTCCCATATGATCATATAATAAATTTCTGAGCTTCATAACATTGGAGTTAATCACCTTCATTTTTCTCATTAAAAGTATCATTAAGTCTTTCTTAGGTTTTCCTCTGATCCTGTCCTTTAATCTCACCAGTCCAGTCCCTCATTAAATGACCTACCTCTCGGCTAGACAATTACAAGTTACTGAATCACCAATCCCTCTACATTTTAACTCATCCTACGAATAACTGGTAGAATAATCTTTCATAAACGCCCTTTTCATTATCATTCACCTACTCAAAAACATACAGAGCCCCTAAATTGTCAAGCAAACTCAATTTGAATTTGTAAGACTGACCTTCAAGGCTGCTCCACTAACTCACCTACCTCATTCCTCAGTATCATGTCTAATCACCTTAGTCTCATTACACAGGGCAGGATCATTCTCATTCACATGCCTTTGGTTGTGCCAGCCCAAGTATCTAGAAGGTTCTACTTCCTCTCAGCCACCCCAAATCACTCACTCCCCTTCTTCCAAATGCTTAAAACATGCTTGTCCTACCCTGCTCTCACTTCCCCAAAGTATCTTAATTTGTACTCATCAACATGTTTGCTGAGAGGCATTTTATCAGGGTTATGTCTTAGAGTTAGGAAGACGGGGTTTAAGTCCTGCCTTGGACTCATACTGGCTGTGAAAATAGGGTAACCACTCAGTATCCCAGGACACTCTCTAAGACTATAATTTACAGAAGTTACTGATCTATATCGGTGATGGGAGATTCATACCAGGAGTCCCCCCCCCCCCACTTAAATCATAGGCCTGATCCAAAAGCAAAAATATACATTTACTTATGAGTGTTTTTGATGTTGCTTTTTGTTGTTAAGGTTCTTGTCTCTGCCTCCTACCTCCCCCAAGAGGATTCAGGAGTTCCTTAAAAGCTAGGACCATCTCTGATTTCTCCCGAGGACTCTATCCAAATCTGTAGATATAAGGTACTCAATACTGTTGAATTATTGCTCCCCCATTGAAATTCTATAAAAAAGGCCAAGAACTAAGAGTCCAGATGAATTTTTAGTTCAATGCTCTTTCTACTCTATCATACTGCCTTTTCTTTCCCAAGGCAGCTGATTTCTTGCATCTGAGCTCACCACCTCAGGGGCTCTTGAAGGCCTGAGAATCCTTCCAAGGACTATGGGGAGAAAAAGAAGGCATAGCGTGCTAGTGTGTGTTCAGTGTGCATGTGGATGTAGATGTGTGCATGTGTGGGTGTTCTCAAAACAACCAGGGGCATACCCGTGTTGTGTCGCCTATCAGACTATTCCCCTCGCTAATCTGTCATAGGATGTAGTATTCAAAATCACTAATTCTGTTGCCTGACTTCAAAGTAAGATACAAAAAGGGGAAAGATGCTACCCACCTATAAGCCACACACCTCAACTTTCAAATAAGCCCAAAGGTATGTGAAGGTTCAGCCTCCCCACTTTGGCTAGGGAAGTGCTGAAATGACTATTCAGTTCCTTATACCCTCGATCCACTCTTGCATTCACAATCCATGACCTGAATCCCTAGAATCAAAATCACAATCCCAGAGCTTCATTTCCTGGATTTCAGGTAAACCTGTGCCCATTTTTAAAGGTCTCCAGAGATAGAGATCCCTCAACAACCCCTCATGAGGTTCGTCTTTCAGTGTCTACTACTGGTAAGGTCTATCCAATGTTGAATTGCACCCTCTCAAGGTTGGCCCTCTATAGTAATAAAAATGCACATCTTACCATCTTCCACAAAACTCCTTTTAAATTAATGGTTAAAGACAGTAAAAGGAATTGTGTTGTAGAAGGTGAGCTTCTCTTCCATCCTTTCTTCCTCTAGGTCAAACACCCTGATACCTTCAATCTTTCTTTCAGTATCTTGTCTTGTCTACTTTACTCTTCTCTACCCCTAATCCAGTATTCAGAGCTACACTGAAGAAGAGACAACCCACCGGAGATCGGTTAGGGTTAACTATTATTATTCTTCCTTCTTGTTCTTCAATAACTCACTTAGGATACATAAAGAGGGCTAAATCAAGGTCCTCATAGGAGTTATGTACCTGACCAAGGCTGGCCTTCTCTAACATTATTCCCTTAATCCTGAAAACCAGCTCTAGCATACTGGTCCTATGCTTCTAACCTCAGGGTGATAATTATTGGTCACTGAAATACAGTGTGTCTCTGGAAAGCAGGAGGTAACCTATAATCTATGAACTTTTAAGAAAAATCTTTGGATAACTATTTCAACATAATAGGGTTCCTTTGTAATCCTATGTATTTATTTTATGCATTTAAAATAGTATTTTAAGCAGGGTTTACCTCAAGGGGATCCAAGACACAAAAAATGTTAAGAACCTCTGCTTTGAAATGAATCATTTAGCTATTCTCAGTTCTCCTCTACTCTAGAGATACTTGGATATCCCAAATTCTTTTCTTTGTTCCATATTTCTTCCTCTTTCCTTCAACTTCTTTAGCTTCAATCCTCCTTTAGAACTTCTGTCACCTAGCAAGAATTAATGATTCTAGTACAGGGTTAGATTCGGGTGTTTCTGAAGTTGAAAGAGATCTGGACTTTTGAGTTCACACTTTCTCGTTCTCAACAGTTAGTTCTCCCTTCCACAGAACTAAAGACATTTACAATTGCTTTTTCTAGATCAAATGAAAGCTGAGGGGGAAAAAAAAATCTAAGCATCCACAGCAATGAGCCTCTTCTGCAGTTAATAATGAGTGACTGATTTTTGTCAAAGGCTACCCACATCATCATGGCCTCATCCTACTTTGCCTCATCAACCCCTTCAACTTCACTTCATTCCTCTAACCCCTCTTTGGTGTCAGATGCCAGGTTTATAGTCAGACTCTCAGGGTGTCTTATATGTTAATGCGGTACAAGAATCAACTCCTGGAAAGTGCTCATCACACTACTCTCTGACTTCAGGCCCACTCAGAAACCAAGGCCTTTTCACCCACCCTATCCTTAAATTAAGTCATGTTCTGATATTTTTATAGTCTCTCAAGAGATGGAGAGACAAGAAACCACTTCCTGACTCCCTGGGAAATGGTATGCTTTGGATACAAAGTCTCTGGTTTCTCCTAAACTACCAGGTAAGAAGGGAACTTAAGAAATCACTTTAACCATCCTCTTGCCTTCAAACCAAAGTCCACTTAAACCAATTCAGAGCAAGATTTCCAAAGAGAGGTTTTCCTCGATTCCAATGTCTTCACTATCCCGGGAAAGTTCTTTTTTGAGTTTTAACATAACTTTCCTATTCTGGGTCATGCCCATGTATTTTTTGCCTATCAGAATAAACTACAGCACAGCTCTGGGAATGACGGTCAGGGAAGATGAGAAAGCCCCATTAAGAGACAACCCACCCCAAGTGAACCCTACTTAGAAAGTAACTGTTCCGGGGACAGCTAGGTGGTACAGTGGATAAAGCACCAGTCCTGGATTGAGAATGACCTGAGTTCAAATCCACTGGATACTTACTAGCTGTGTGACCCTGGGCATGTCACTTAACCCTCACTGACTCACCAAAAAAAAAAAAACCCCCAAACCAAAAAGAAAGTAACTGTTCCCCCCAAACTAGCTTCTAACTTCTTTCCCCTTTTCGGCTCCAGAACATTATCTCTGAGGTGGGCATATGGGAGAAATCAAATGTCCAGGTACAGATGCAGATGCCCCAGGGATCAATCACCAGGACACTGGGATAGCCTCCACATGCCTTATCATGGACAGCAGTCCTCCCTCGTACTCCTCCCCTTCAGCCACAGTAAGATTTGTGTCCAACAGACACCATCTGCAGTTGAGCTTTGAAATGTCAATGGTAGAAGTAACAAGCCTCAGAGTTGGCTGGGGGCGATACAGGAAGACTACTCCCAACCCCTTCTTGCCCAGCTGGAGGGCACCCAGCAAACCAACTTATCTTTTCTTCTATTCTACCTCCTCACAAAAATAAAATAAAACTTCCTATACCCACCAGCAAAGCCAAAGTCCTTCTAAGATATCATGGTCTTATTTGGTTTCCTCTTCTCAATCCTGCAAACCATCCCACTCCAATGGCTGAAAACCTGTCTAATATCCTGTGGACAACTTTTCTAAGATACTGCTGTGCTCCTGTGGAGCCCCAGTGGCAATCTCTTTAGCCCTGGGTACCCAACCTCTGGCAAGCCTGAGGCACAGACTGGAAGGGCAGGGGTGGATACAAATATGTATATATTGTGTGATACAGTGTCAACTGTCACTCAGTGGCACACATACCAAAGGCTGCCTCTCCTTAGAAATATAGAACTTGGGGCAGCTAGGTGGCGTAGTGGATAGAGCACTGGCCCTGGAGTCAGGAGGACCTGAGTTGAAATCCAGCCTCGGATACTTAACACTTACTAGCTGTGTGACCCTGGGCAAGTCACTTAACCCCAATTGCCTCACTAAAAAAAAAAAATATATATATATATATATATATATATATAACTTAAGAGTTGAAAGAAACCTTTGAGATCATCTAGTTCAATTTGCTCATTTCTCAGATGAGGAAACTGAGGCCTAGAGAAATTAAGAGACTTGCTTAAGGTCATGAAGATCTTTAGTAGATCCAAAACCAGGCCAAATAACTCCAAAACCTTTGTTCTTTCCTATTTTCTATGCCATGTGCCTCCCTTGATTTGGAGTTAACTCATCTTATCTGGAGAATATTCCTATGGATATTAGCAACAGGGGAGAGGAGAAACCTGCACCTGGGACCAGCACCCAATTCTGATACTCCTAGTACCACTGCTGTCCTCTCTGCTCATCTCCACGATAAAAGCCTGAACAGAGGGGGCTCAGCCTCTCCTGGGGATGAGGCCAAAGCATTTCCTTACTCTCCAACCTACCCTAGGTTCTATAGAAAGACAATGAGGCCGGAAGAAAGAAATAAAGCAGAACCAAAAAAAGGTAAGGCTGTATGCTAGAATTTTTTTTTTTTTAACAAAGGACTCAGTTCATCCTCGATATCTTAGGCTGAGAAATTCCTCTGACTCCACTAGAGACAAATCCCTAAAATACAGGAAAAGCCTAAAGTTGTGGAAAATAAATGTCAAAGTGGCAGGGGAACTTGTGGAATTGAGTTGCAAGGTTTTATTATATAGAAAAATGAGGAATGGTCTTAGGAGTGGAAGTATTAGAGAAAGGATCATAAATTTAGAACTGGAAGGGACCTTAGAGGTCATTTGGTAGTCTCTTTTGATAGATGAGGAAACTAAGGCTGAGAGGTTTAGTTACTTGGAGTTGTTAAATACTGGACTAGAGTACTCAGTGTCAAAGACCAGAATTTTCTTACTATCAGTTAATGGGATCAGTGCTCCTTACTGTGGACAGGAGTGCCTTACTTTTCTTGCCCCAGCTTGCAACATAAACTGGCTGTCCAGAACTCCCTTTCCCTGGGGGTTGGCCATAAGAATAAGGCAGGATAGTATCAGCAAATATGCCCTCAAGAAATATCTAGTAAAGTGCCTCATTCTCCTGCTACAAACAATTCTGGATCAGGGGAAGACTGGGGTCATGGACAAAGAAGCTATGGGTCTTTAAGACTTGCAAGTTAAAAGGCAGCCTTGTACAAACTACAGGAAACATTAACTTTCCTGTTCTTTAGCTCCCATCTTCACTTTTTCTTGTGTCTACCTACCAGTTCTCCACTGGCCAACAAGGAATTGTCTTCATCCTAAGCTGCTCAAACTTTCTTATAACATCTTTCTTCCCGTTCTTTAGAATCTTATCTGTCTTTGTCATTAGATTCACAGGCTGGACGAACTTATTAGAAAGAACTTAAGGGGCAGCTAGGTGGCGCAGTGGATAGAGCACCGGCCCTGGAGTCAGGAGTACCTGAGTTCAAATCCAGCCTCAGACACTTGACACTTACTAGCTGTGTGACCCTGGGCAAGTCACTTAAACCCAATTGCCTCACTTAAAAAAAAAAAAGAAAGAACTTAACCCTTACTTAACCTTTTTTTGCTATGGGGAATGGGGCCAGATTTATTTCAGGGGATTATATACAAGCTTTCACACAGTGAAAGTCATTGACTTGCTTCCTGGACTTGCCAACTAGGAGAAATGAACAATACAGCAACTGTTCATACCTAATCTCTCAGATGGAGACATCACAGGAACTGGAGGTGTTTGGCTTGAGACCTATGCTATTCCTTCACTTTAAAGGGTTTCCTACTTTATTTTCCTTTAGTTGCAGCTGAGCTCAAACCCACTTACCTCTCCTGCATGGAGGAGTCAGGGTACATGAAGCTCAGCTTTTGTGGTTTGGCAGTGCTACAATTTGCATAATCATTTATTTGCATAACCTTGCATGAGTTATGTTTCAACTGTGTTCTTCACAGACTTCAGTTCTCTTTAAAATTACATCTCAATTCCAAATTTCCCCAACTCCCTATTCTCATTCCCAAATTCTCAAACACCATTTACCTCTGCTTTACCCCTTAAGTGGAGAACACCCAATTCTGTAGTTTCAAGCCTACAGTGCACTAGATTGAGAATACCTGATTTCAAATTAAAAAATGACCTTTACATATCACACCTGATTAGAAGCTACAGAAGAAGGAAATGCAATGGAGCAAAAGTGGTACAGTAACAAGGAAATATTTAATTTTCCAATCTCCACTTTCCATTTTTATAAACTGAAAGGAAAAAATTTAATATATTACAAAATATCTGTACATAGACAAAGGTACACCCGGGGGGGGGGCAGGGAAAGGGGAAGGAACAAAAAATGAGAGGGGAGGGGGATATGGTGTCAGAAACCCAACTCAAAGAATAAAGTGGTCACTGACACTTCTCTGCTATAGCAATCTGTCAAAACCTGTTAACCATTTCAGCACTGTAACTTTATATGTATATTACATATATATACACACACACATATATATGTATACACATATATATTTATATATATATGGAGGGGATGTTTAAGGTGGAAGCAGCCTAATGAGAGACCTATTCAACTTGGTGCTAACTGTCCTGTTTTAAGCACATATAATTTCCCTCATTTAAAAAAATCATTTTTCCTATGGATAGAGCAACTTGAGAAAACTGGGTCAAATTTTCCCAAAATGACAAAAATTATTCTGGTCAAAACAGTTTTACCTCCCATCCCTTATTTATGAAATGGAATAAAATTTCTCATCTGCTCAAAATAATGTTTAATATGTTTCTCTTCTTCATGGTACAATAATTAAAAAAAAACAACTCCATTCCCCATTTGTAATGGGGTTAAACTATGTTTTGTAATTTTTCTTTTAACAGCAAAAATGAAATTCTGTCGCTTTTGTTTCCACCACATTTAAATATAGTTGAACAATTCATAGTTATTTTTTCCTCCATTGAATCCAAGGTATTTAAGGGATTTTTTTCCCCCTTGAAAAATTAAAAAATCCCCAATGCCTGTTTTTCTTTTTTAAAGTTTAGACAATGAATGGAGTGGAGGGAAATCACACATACATACACACATGCTAACACACCTGTCCCCTTACCTCAGAAGGGGTACAGGTCACAACAGGAAATAAGCACATTGCTTAGGATATTTGGCATAATTTTTTTTTAAATGGCAATGGTGGGGGTGAGGAAAAATACACACCAAAAAACTGTGATAGATGACAGTTGACAACCAAAATACAATGAAAATGTAGAGAGAATTTTATTCAGACTGGGTGGGGCAACCAATTCTATTTCATTTCAGATACTTGTGAAAGTATCCCAAGCTCAAGTTCTTTATCAAAGGCAGAGCGGATTGAAGCTAAGTGCCTCAAATTCAGATAATAACCCCAAATATAAAGGCCCACAAATGAGGACTCCAAAGTCAACAGACTAAGAAGCTCAAGTGATTTTTAATGCAGGTCATCAACACTCTGTTGATGAGGCTAGCTAATTCAGCAGGCTATGTAGGTACTAAAAGTTCAGGGCCAGAATAGTTTAGGAGATTCTCTTTCCAATCAGTGTTGTGTCACCATGGGCAAAAACCAGACCAAATCCCAAAATAAAATAAACACACACACACCAGAACTCTGCCATTTGCAATAAAGGGAAAAACAATAAGCGTTAAGTATGTCTTTGGAGGTTTCTTCTTTCTTTGAAAAAAAAAATAGTGTATTTTTCTCTCAAGGTACTGCTTTCATATTCTTTCATTTGAATTCTGCAAATCCTCCTCCAGACTGCTAAAACCAACAGCCAATGTTTGCCTTTATTCATAAAAGGGGTCTAACTTTTTAGAAATCATATATAATCTATGCAGATAAGGACTTGTGTGAATGTATGTACCTTTCTGAAACACTACGCATGCTGGTCCTCATATCTGTCCTTCAATATGAAGTGCATACAGGTAAATGCCTTCACATGTATCCCTCTTCTTCCCCTGCTTCAGAACATTTCCCTTTTTGAATTCTTGTGATAAGGCAAGGTTCTAACCAGGCAATCAAAATACAACCTGCTTTATCAAAACTAAAATAAACATGAAATTTCTCTGGGGGAACCTTCAAAAAAGATTAGCAGGGCATAGGTACTGGTATGTGTACATAGCAAATATGATTCCTTCCCCCCAGTTCCTTAATTTTAAACTTAATAACAATAATAAAGTACCATCTCCAGGAAAAACACCCATTCTACACTAAATTTACATGTCTTTTTACTTGTCTGTTCCCCCCTCCTTTTTTTTTTTTTTAACTCTGACAATATTTCAATGCTCTGTGGGAACCAGAAAGATCTTTAAATACTTTCTGACATCAAAAATATATATGTGTAAACAGTACACTAACTGCTATATCTTTAGCTAAGTACAGAGGCACTGTCTGTAACCCCAGTCCAGCAGCAATATCCAGGGCTGTCCCCATTTACAAACCAAAAACTCCGGTATGTAGCACCTTCCCCACTTGAGTAGGGTTTTATGAACAATTTTTAAACCTTTTTTTGGAATTGAAGAGTTACAGAGAACAATGTTGGGGTTTCAATTTCCTTTCCTTTATTTCAAAAAAGTTAAAGAATCATCCTGGGCTCTTGAGCTTCTAAAAGGTTCAATTTTCCCCACACATGTCTTGAAAGGTTTAAAAAAAAAAAAAGAAAAAAAAAGGCCCTTCCAAAATGGGGCAAAAAAGGAAGGGAGGAAAAAAGTCCACGTTTGCCCAAGACAATCACATTCTGCAATCTGCTTCAGATGCAGGGAGAGAAGGCATACATGGAACAAACTTCGGGGACAGGAAACTTATCAGAAAAAGAGAGATGTGTCTAGCAGCTTAACAGAAAAAGAGATTCAGTTAAAAGCAAAAAGTTGGGGTGGCAGATGGGAGGGTGCATTTTCTTAAACCAGCCAATGCATTCTCAGTTTTGCTCAATGCAGAAGGCTGAATTTTCTGAACTTTATTTTTTAAAACTATAAAACAGAAGACTGGGGGGTTGGGGTGGTGGTGGAAAGGGGGAATCAAGAGGTAGAAGGGTGGAGGGAACAAAAACAAAAGAGCCTCCTCTCTGATT
This sequence comes from Dromiciops gliroides, assembly GCF_019393635.1. Taxonomy (NCBI): domain Eukaryota; kingdom Metazoa; phylum Chordata; class Mammalia; order Microbiotheria; family Microbiotheriidae; genus Dromiciops; species Dromiciops gliroides. The sequence goes on from NC_057864.1 coordinate 184,142,955, forward strand.
TTTGCCTCAGAGCTGTAACTATTTTTTCTCCTTCCTGTCCAAGTAGGGCAGGTTCTGAGCTGCTAAAACAGTTTCCAATTTAATGACCCTCCCCAAACCCTTTCACCAGCATCTGCCAGCTAGGGCTGAAGTTGTTCATGCTCTGGCCCAAGCCCAGTGAAGGGGGTCTGGCTAGCAAAATGCCCACATCAGTACTATGTAGAACTCCCGCTAGCAGCAACTGAGCAAGAAATAAGACAAACAGCTTTGTAGTAGCCAAATGCAGATGATTACCTCAATCTGGCAAACGATTTCATTAAAAGGTTCAGAGGAGAGAAAGAAGGGATGGAAAGGGAAGGAGTCTTTCAGGAAACCAGTCTCTTGGTTAATAAGGAACTCCTCTCCCTCTTCCCCCTCTTGGTGGGACTCTCCCAGACCCCCGATAGAGCTTTCCATAAGCAGTAGCCTGTGCTTGGGCTCCCCAGTTAAGGCTGGCTCCTGAACCACTGGCCCCAGTGGCCCCTGGCCCAAGTTCCCCATAGTTTTGCAATTTGGCCTCTGTATGGACCACTGTATTGTTGCTTCCCTCGGCTTTCAGGAATGGCTGCCCGACCACTGAATGTAATGCTAAGGGGACCCTGGCAAATCGGAGGTCCTGGTCCCCTGGGAACTGCACTGACCCTGTGCCCTGGTAACTGCTCGATTCCCCAAGATGGCTCACAGAGCCTGAGAAAGTCCTGCTCTTCGCCAGGGTCTGGGCCAAAGGTTCTGACAAGGCTGGGCCTGAATTGCGCTCATCAGTGTCAGTAGCACTGAACCCTGTTTCAGGCCCCTCAGTGCCTCCATAAGTCCTGCTTGGATGGGGTCTGGTAGAATATTCCATAGGTCTCAATGCCTGGTGCTCATGAGGCAGGTGGCCAGAAGGTTCCGTTTCAGGCTGGGACAAAAGCTGCAGTAGAGCGGCCGTCATAGCTGGGTTCAACTCTTGGGGGGCGCTGGAAAGATCGCCTTCAACCAGAGGGGGTGGAGGTGGCGGCGGTGGAGGTCCAGGGGGTTCAGGGGGTCTCTTCTCTGGTGGAAGAATGTGAGGAGGACATGCTGTGGAAGGGTTACTTCTTTTAAACACCATCTTTAAAATCACGTGATTATATACACACACGTACACGCATACACACATATACACCCACACACCTATACAAGCAACCCAGAAGTGGAAAAAAAATCAACTCTTGGGATTAGAAAAATGAAACTTGTATGGAAAATAATTTAAAAAGAGAATTAAAACAGTCACATGCTATATCTACAGACTGGCATAAATGATTAAACTCCAAGGCATTTTTCTGGTTCTCCTTTGGGAGCAGACCCCTTCCCCCACCTTTTTTTTCCTCAAGGGACCATTCTTCTAACTTGTGGGCCCTTGATAGCCCAATTTAAGCTGTTGGATCAAATGTTAATTTTTTTTTAAAGCAAGAATAGAAATAGGGAGAGAAAACACATTTCATTTTCAAACCTAAGGAAGATTCTTTTATACAGAAAAGTCTGATGATACAATATTAACCTGAAATAGATCTTAAGAGTGCACAGGATAGATATCTTGAACTAGCAAACCTTTTATTTTTGTAGGAAATCCATACCTGTATCCCCAACTTAAGTCATTTTCACATTTCAAAGGAATGGGATATTCTAAAGATTTATTGTCCCACTCCCATTCAGCATTTAATTTCATGACAAAACGATACTGTCCATTTTTAATGGCAAGTTACAAAGAATCACCTTCTGTTTCCCTACCTGCACCACTTTTTCTACTGTAAGCACAATCTGATAGTGCCAAAATGCAGTGCCATGTGCCCACTGGGCTCTTGAAAAAAATTTATTTATCACAATAATGATGAATGCTAAATGTTTACAGAAGAGATGAATTAATACCATAGGTTTGTAGCTCTAAATATCATTGTTTTCCTCAGATTAGTCCCCAGTTAGCCCAGTTTGCTTGGCCACAGCAACTAATATCTGATAATGAATTTCTTTGGACCCAGTGTGGGGTGATGTAAAATATCTTTAGTTGGTGGACACTAAAAGTACTGCGAGTAGTAAAGTTGCTATGGTCAGAATAGGGAATTGGAATTCTGGTAGCCACCATGCTGAAGAGAAAGGTTTAATGCTTTGTAATGGTGTATCTTTCAAATGACCAAATGTTCCTTTCTGTAACCACTTAAAGCATACGTATGGATTCCTGTACAATCAACTCTTGATTATCTGAACTACTAGAGGACAGCAGTTGCACAGATACACCAAAAATTTTTTATTTGGCTTCAGAATACATCATGGGTTGTATTTATATTTGGCAAGGCTACTATTAAAATAAATCTGAATTCCCTGAGCACACATGTGAAAGCACTTAAAAAAATTGAAAACACTATCTATACAATCTATGCAAGGTTGGGTTGGGCAAATGGAAGGAGTAGAATTATCATAGTGCTTAAATGCCAGGCACAGAGCAGGCACTTTATAAATACTTGATGACTGGCTGGTTGACTGCTAGGTGGCAGGGATTAAAACAGTAAAATACCCCCCCCCCAATCTAGACATGGAGAAGCCACAAATTAAAAAGTATACACCTAGATAACTGAGGGCTGATAACACCTATGTACATAAATTTCAGAGGTTTTCCCATCAATCCGATATCTATCCATCTATGAAAGTCCACAGTGCCAGTTATAAACATTTTTTGGACCATATATATTAAAAATCAGATATTTTAACCCAAGGGGCAAACTATTTTGAAAACTTCTAACTGTAAAGGAAGGCAAAACTAAATTTATATTCTCTCAGTTGTACCTCTTCACAATTAAATTTTATCTTTCATGCAAATGACCCAGTTATCTTACAATAATACTATTTTTTGAGATTAAACACTTTTTTCTGTTTTTCATGGGTATGATGGGAAGAAAACACTCTACTGGGAAGCAGCAATGTGGCTGGACTGTAAATAATTATTAGTAAGGTTAATAAGGTTCCTTGAAAGAATCAGAAATAAAGATAACATTTTTACACAGTACACTATTACATACATGGCTAAAGAATTTGAGGGGATGATAGCACTGTCAATTCTTGGTGATCTGTGTAGTAACAAAATACACAGATGATTTTAAAACTTTACCCAGCAAAACAGTAGCTAAGTTGACAGCCTTTTACCATCTCTGACATCCCCAGCTTGCCCTCTGCTGGAAATGCTAACAAATAGCAAAATAGCTCAAATGAAAGGGAGAGACATGGTTAAGACACCAATTGGATAATCCAGTGGTAGGTACAGTAATTATTGAGGTGGCATTTACAATCACCTCTGAAAGCAAATCCATCAAGTCATGGCTATAAGCCAGAACTTAATTTTAACTCACAATTTTACCATTTGGCAGATTGCTTGTTGGCTTAATTATCAGGTGGGATTCCTTCATTGTGTGTTATTTAAAATGCAACATACTTCCCCTTTCAATGATTTTAATTAGATTTCAGGATATGTGTGTATTAGGAAGGCAGGTACTATATTAGCTTTCTTTATTACCCCACAGAGTGGAAATCTTTATTTTCTTTTGATTAAAGCAACACTGGAATCACTGGTTCTTGTCTTGGCTCTGCTACTAACTAGCTGTGTGATCTTGGGCAAGTCATTCAGGGTCTATTTTCTCCACCCATAAAATGAGGGGGGTGGACTTAACTTTAAGGTCTCTTTCTAAGTCTAAAAATGTCTAACATGAGTCAGTCATGTTGGTGTTTTTCTGTAGTGTATGTATATGCATGTGGAGATCAAGTACAAACTTCCCAAACCACGCCACGTGAAATTTAAAATCAGGAACCTAAAACAGAAAGGCTAGTGAATTGAATCCTTGTGCCTCCTCAAATTCTGGGGTCTAAATGGATAATTTAAACATTATCAAATATGTCTGCATTTTTACAAATCAATTCAAACGTCCTCTTCCATCACTCAAAATCACATACTGGAGTTATCTGAGTAAGTGAAAGAGTGCTGGGGTTTTGTTTTTTCTTTTATCTTGAAACAAAGCTTACTTCCTTGGGGGTCCTTTGCATTATCCATTGCAAAGGCAAAAGCTTAAAACAATGAAGTTTATATGCTACTATTTTTGGTAAAGAAAAGTATGGCATGAATTGTCTAATTAGAAAACATTCCAAAATGGCTCTGATTTTCCTCGTTCTTTTATCTTACAAGTACATACTGTAGTATCCAGCAACTTAAAAAGTCCAATGCATTACAGGCATAGAAATAAAATATGATGGTGGCCCAGAGATTTAGAAGTCAGAACTTTCACATGCTAGGTCTGGTTTGGCAACTACATATAAGGTGGTACAAGATGAATCATCAGCCACAGTTGCCATTTCTTTGCTTAAATACACCTTATGGATCCTACTTACCTACTTCCTGGGGGTTTGAAAAAAGTATATACAAAGTATTTTTTGAGAGGCTTTGAAAGTTTGGGATGAAGGTGGATGGGGAAGCAGAATGCCACTGGTGCTAGACTCTTCTGTAGATAATGTTACAGAAAAAACAAACCCAAAGCCATTGGTGTGAAAAAGAAAATGGTAAGAATTTTTTTTAAGAGGGCAACAGCACCTGAACTCAATGAGATTCATGACTGGTCTGTTTACCTGCTGCCTCCTCCTGTGGTATTGTGGGAGTTCTTCGGGGCCCCTGTGGCCCACTGCTCTTTTCTCCATTGCTTTCCTCCAAGCTGCCTGTTGGTTCCTGGGTTTTCATCAGCTGACTCAGAAGGACTGCCAGCACATTCTGCACATCACCTGGTGTGCCAGATGCTTCAGGGGTTGTCTGCTCTGCTGAGGGTTGGGCTACCATGGCAGGGGGGGGCTCCTTCACAGTTTCCTCCAGGGCCACATGGTCTGAGTCCTGATGCTGGGAAGTAGCTTCAGTGAGGGCATTGATGGATTGGTTCAGGGCCTCTAGTTGCTGTTGCATCTCTGGGTTGGAATGGACATTGAGCAGCTGTGCCATCTGAGGGATGCTCAGGTCAGTCTGGCTCTGCAGCAGGTTCAGTAACACTGCCAGTTCACTTTGATTCAGCTGCTGTGTGATGTCACCAAGGCCTGTGGAGAGACAGTGGAGCCATCACAGAAGGAGGAGGCAGAAAAGAGGGCTTAACCCTCCTGAAATGGCAAAACCAAGTCTCTTCTATTCCAGCAGACACTTTGAATTGAAAGTCTCACTCTATATCCCCATTTCCCATAACTGTTACTTGATATACTTCAAAGCACCTAGATACACTAAAGGAATTTTTAAAAATCTACTTGCTGTGAATTACTATTTCATGCCAGATGAGTAGTTAAAAATGTTGATTTAATTTATTTCATAAACTGTATGACTCCAGGTAGAGACAAGATTGGTTAGGAAGGCTGGGGAATCAATATTTGTTGTCTAGAAAAAGTTGCTATTGTAGCAAGACTTTGTTATAACAGTTCATCATACATATTTGTATATACTCAACTCAGAAAATATCTTTGATACATATAGCAAAAAACCATGTGGTTAGTCTTCATAAGAACTATTCACTTGACATCAAGGGTTTCACAGTAGGTGGTAGATTATGTTAAAGTTGGTGCTAATACTAGACCAGATTTGGTTTACCTCATCTAATTTATGAAAAATAAATTCTCAAGCATTTAGCCAATAGAATACAGTTAGCTCAGTTTCTTTAAACTTAGTAAAGAAAATGTTTTAGCTCTCCCTAGCCTAAATGCACAAGGTTGTGTATCACTCTCTCCTCTCTCACTGAGATAGATACCATATTTTTATTAATGCTTTAATGGAAGAGTTTTAAAGGTCAAGCACAATGATTTTTGTGTGATCTTTTAATAGCAGCTCTCGTGAGAATGGTGCTTGTAACAAACACAAAAGCCTCTATTCCCAACACTGACCTATTGCATCCCCAGCCCCAGGTTCCACCTTGACAGGAGCAGGCTGGGGGGGTGCTGGGCTGTTGTTCTTCACAGGCTCCACATTTGCTCCTGAGGTAGTTTCTTTTCGGGAGGTTTTGGACAGAGGTGGTTCCTCTACTACAATGCCACTCTGCCGCTGTCGCCGACGTTTCTTGCTCCATAGTTCATGGCAATCCTGCCAGTGGGGAAGGCTGGAAAAAGGCAAGGGGAAATGTGTGTGGGAGTGTGATAGGGGGTGAGGGAAAGACATTGAGGAAAGCAAGCACAAAGCAAGAAGGAAAACACACAAATATTGACCAGGAAAATAAATGGAAAAAATCTAGGCTACAGTCTGGATAGACAAGAGAGTAATAGAAGTTTTAAGAGCTGGAAGAAACCTTAAAGATCTTCTATTCCAAATCCTTTATTTTACAGATAAATACACTGAGACCAAGAGAAATGAAGTAATTTGCTCAAAGTTGCAAAGATAGTAAGTGGCAGAGCCACGATTCAAACATAGGTATGCAATCCAAATCCAATGCTCTCTGCACTATCCATGCTGCCTCCCACTAAAACGGATGTGTGATTTCTTCAGTGACACCCCAGTATAGATTGCCATTCTTAGTAAAGTCCTAGGAAAGCTTCTTGATGTTCAAAGAAGTTATGTGACTTGCCCATAGTCACAAGGCTAGTGAGCTCCAGGGTCGAAGGTGGGAACCTGATGCTTCCTGACTCTAAGCCCTTCACTCTATAGAGCCTTACTCCCTCAGGTTGGGGTGGGGTGGGGAGGCAGAGGGGAACAGAGAAATAATTAAGAAGAAAAAATGGAAGTGGACACTCAGAAGAGAAATAAGTTGGATAATATTCTGGGGAGCGAACAGGAAAAGAAAACAGGTCAAATTTAGCCACAGCAAACATTTTTGCCCTCATTTTTCTGTAACTTTTGAGTTCAGTTAGCTTTCTTGTTGAGACATTGTAAGCTATAAGAACACTGTTCACATGTTCAGGACTTTACAAAAATGATTCTCAGTCCTACATTGTCTGGGGTCTAGGGAAAGGAGCAGGGGCACTTACTCTGGAGGGGCCATTTTGCTGAGCTCGACATCTCTAAGAAAGTCACTCTGCAGGGCCTGCTCAGCAGTGCAGCGCTTGTTAGGATCCAGTGTCAGCATGTGGTCGAGCAAGTCTAGAGCAGCCAAAGGAATACTGGAGAAGGAAATTAAAAAAAGGGATCAGTCTAAAGTGACCAGACTGTTTTCAAAGCTGCAGCCTTCTATTAGGTGGTCTTGGAATTATTAGTTCCATATACATCAAAGAGAAAACAGTAATACTAACATACTTTGTGGATCCAAGGAATACTTAAGAATAGTTTAGGTAACTCATATAGAGACATGATTGTGTAAAGAATTTAAAAACCCTGTAATACAGAACTATATATGAATGTGTTAAGAACTAAGGTGTTTATTTCACAAATAAAAATGCTACCAATTTTGTGTTGCAGAAATTATTAATACAACAGTAATGCAAGTATAGTAATATGTCTATTAAATGTCTGCGAATATATACATTAGTAATTTAATCCCTTGAAATTACAAAAAGGCTGTATCGTTCAAAGTTAAAACAATTCTTTATGACACTGGATAGTATGAAATCACTGAGGAGAAAAATAGCAGAATACTACTATATGATACTATATACTCAGAGTAGCTGAGATTATGGTACCCCTATCAGGTACAAGTTGCCCACTTCTGTCAAACTCACAAAGAGAATTCCTCACGCAGACGCCTACGGTATTGCTTTTTCGGTTTCATTGTGTTGAAGTAGGGTAGTTTAATAACATCAGGCCACACAGCTGGACAGGGGCTGCCGCAGAGCCGACTAGAAGCAAAACAGAAAATATTCAAAGGAGTGAGTCAGCCATATGCTTTTTGAAAAATCCAGACACATAACTACCACCTCCTGAGGTTCTGGGCATCTTAATAAGATTAAGTTCAAGGGCAAGTTGGAAAGATGAGATCTTAAGATCTTCTTCACTTTCCAAGAGATATTCCTCCCTCCCCCTTCTCTGAAATATTTAAGAGGGCAGGGGAGAGAAGTACAGCAGCATAAATACTGTGACTGAAACTGGCAACAGCCTTTTCACTTTTGTAATTTATTGATGGTTACTAGAAAAGAAAGGATATGTGCTTTAATGTTCATAGTGTGGTAATAACAATGTCCACTTTATTTGTCAATGTCTTGATTTTCATAGCAGATCTCAATTATCTTGCTAACAATAGGAAACTGAGACACTATTTCCTTTTGTAGTGAATTATGTTCCTCTCCCTAGTTCTCAGTAGATTTATCTTCTTCCTTCTGTTTTGCTTAGATATTAACACTAATTTACATTTCCTAAACTACAACCAATGAGCAGCTAGGTGTCACAGTAAATAGAGGGCCAGGCCTAGAATTAGGAAGACTCATCTTACTGAGTTCAAGACTGGCCTCAGACACTTATTAGCTGTGTGACCCTGGACAAGTCACTTACTCTCTTTGCCTCAGTTTTCTCATCTTGTAAAATGAGCTGTAGAGGAAAATGGCAAATCACTCCAATATTTTTGCCAAAAAACCCCCAAAACTCAAATAGGGTCACAAAGAGTTGGACATGAAACAAATGAACAACAACCAAATTCAATCAGCTGAGGTAGATCCTAAAATATACCAGATATCATTTAGCTTTTAATTAGAGATCAAAACTTAGCTCCTTCATTATAGCAATGTTGTCTTAAACTTAAATTTAGCCCCTCAAGAATCTCACTCCTTTCCCTGAAGTCAGCAATCATCTGCTCAAGGCATCATCTGTGCATGACAGAAGATCTCCTAAACCACAAAGCTTAGTAAGACATATTTTCTTATACTACCATAACAGTGTACTTTACAAAACTAATTAGGGGGATCAGAAACACACTTTGTGTAGAATGTCCTAAGGACTTTGATATACAACAAGATGTAATCATTAAAGATGTGGTTAAAACAAGTGGTAATTTAACAACGTGACACAAATGGATTTTAGAAGAACAGATTAACTCTCACACCAAAGAATGCATTTGTACACATACGCCTTCTTGCCTTCCCACCACTGTTTTACCTGATTAGTTCAAGCTGAGCCAGTTCCAGATTAGCTTGAAAAATAGGCTTCTTTGTAAACAGTTCCCCAAGGATGCAACTAGGAAGAATAAAAGTAAGAGGTCAGGAGAGTAAATGCTGAAACCTATTTAAATAGTGTCTCAGTAAACTTTGCTTCACAGTGTCAAGGGACAGTCTGCATTTTCCTAAAGGAACAACAAATTTCTGGCAGCTAGCACCATGATCAAGACTACATACAGATTAACAAATGCAGCAAATCCAGGTTAGTATTATGTTTCCCAGTGCTCTGCACAGCTTAAACGAATCAACTATTGCTAGAACATTTTTATTCAGACATTTAGTAAATACCTACTATACTAAAAACTATACTATAGCACTATACTAAAAACAAGGTGTTATTATATAAGTGAGTAATACATGGCTCCTACTCTCCACTGATTCATAATTTAATAGAAGAAATAAGAAGGGGGCAGCTAGGTGGCACAGTGGATAGAGCACCGGCCCTGGAGTCAAGAGGACCTGAGTTCAAATCCAACCTCAGACACTTAACACTTACTAGCTGTGTGACCCTGGGCAAGTCACTTAACCCCAATTGCCTCACCAAAAAAAAAAAAAGAAAGAAAGAAAGAAATAAGAAGTATGTGAGTTTTTAGAACACAAAGCAGAATGTGTTAAAAATTTTTAAATCCTTAACTTAAAAAGCCTTAAGGCTGAGTTTTCAACTTTATTCAGTAAGCCTCCACTAAAGATTTTAGGATGTGATCAGAAAGTTTAATCCAGTAAAAAAGAACAGGATGAACTAGAAGGGTGATGAATAATGATAGGGAAACCAATTAGAAAGCTAGTAGTCCACATAATTAAGATTTTAATATAAGCCCCTTGAGAGTAGGAACTGTTTCATCCTTTGTATTTAAAACCCCACTTCCTGGCACATGGCAGATACTTAAAAAAAATACTTGTTGACTGAACCAGAGTACTGGCAGAGGGAATGAAAAAGGAGGTGCTGAATGCTAGAGATACTGCAAAGGTAGAATCAGTAACTCTTGGTAAAAGGGGAACAGTAACAATAATGCCAAGGTTTCAAGGCAAGGGCAAGTGGAACAATGAAGCTGTAAATGGAAACAGAGAAGTTGGAGCACAGAGCAGGTTTGGGAGCGATTCAAAGTGGGCAAGAGTAGTAGATGAATCAGTTTGGGGCATTAAGTTGGACATACTAGTGGAACATTCACATGATATTTAGTATGTAACAAAGTAGAAGGCTGGCACTCAGAAAAGAAGTTAAGGATTAGGGATATAGCTTTGGAAGTAGCCTCCTAGCAGTGATAATTTCAGCCAAGGAAGTTACTGAGATCAAGGGAGAGTCTATGGAAGAAAGAGGGTTAATCATAATCTTGGACCACACCTACATTTAGGGAATGAGGAAGAAAATCTAGAGACAGAGAATCAACAGCCAAAATGGAAAAAAGGGAATCACAAAAGAGCATCTATAAGAGAAGTCAAGGGAGGCAACAGTATCAAGTAGGCACTAATCAATGGTTCAAACGTTACAGAGAGATCAAGAAAACTAAGAAAATGCCTCTGAATTTGTGAGTTAGGGAGTCAATGATGAATTGTAGAGAGCAGTTTAAATAGCGTAGCAGAGATGGGAGTCAAACTGCAAGGGGTTCAGGTTCAAGTGGATAGTGAGGAAGGAGACTTCTTTGGACAAAAATGACTAGGACCAGAATCAAGGAACCAGGAAGACAATTTTAAACAACCTGAGAGTGATCATAAAAGAAACTATCTCCCCTATACCCTGTAGTGTCAATAAAGAAAATGACCAGACTTTAACATATTGTTAAAATGATGACAGAAGTAATAGATTATAGGAATGGAATATTTTCAGTTGTTATCTGAATGTATTATTTGGTTTCGATTAACTGTTTTTCTTTGTTATAAAGATGTTTCTGCTGGTGAGTAGGGCATATTGATAATATTTGTTCTTCAAAAAGCACCAATAAAATATTTTTCAATAAAAGTTTGATATAGGGGCAGCCAGGTGGCGCAGTGGATAAAACACCAGCCCTGGATTCAGGATGACCTGAGTTCAAATCCAACTTCAGACACTTGACACTTACTAGCTGTGTGACCCTGGGCAAGTCACTTTACTCTCATTGCCCCCCCCCCACAAAAAAGTTTGATATAATTCTTTTTATTCAACTGACTTGTAGAAAGTATATTACAATGCATCTATCTTGGCACTATATTTGCAAATAAAATGCTTTCTTTTCATCAGCTTGGTAGTGGTTAAAGAGAAAGAGCTTTCAAATGAAGCGTGCCTATAAAAACTGCCATTTTCCTGTACAGAGGAAAATGTTCTACTCTATGCTTTGGCAAAGTTACATGAAAGTGTTGATGCAAAACCAAAACTTAATAGGTTTTATTTTTTAATTTTGCATTTCTTTGGCCTCACTGAATTCAAGGAAAATTTTGATGGCTTAAATTTACAGCACCTTCCTATTTAGCACAGTACTCAGTGGGTTTCTAAAGTGTGCCTGCTGATGTCAATTGATGAACAAATTCTTATTCCCAATAGCCACAAAAAGCCGATCTTGCTAAAGAACTGTGAAGCGGAATTTAATTCTAAATCTTGCATTATCAAATCATCAACTAAATTTGAAACTTTAGTATTACAATGGGTGGTGACATAAGAGGCAGAAAGAACACAGCTGGATTTTCAGACTCCAGGTGGATTTTGTGTGCCAGCCATTCTAAGTTCTCCTGTGAGTTGCAAACTGAGCAGCTCTAGTTCATAATTCTCTGAAGGGAAGTCCTTTAATGATGCCCTGTTCATCTATGGGTCAATAAGAAGTTTTCATTATGGAAAAACATACTGAAACTGATGAAAGTCAAATAAAATTTAAATTCACTTATTCAGAGATCCCAGTTTACTGTGGTGTCTAGGTATTTGTTACATTCTTTTAAAATGTTGTTTCCAGCCCCTTGGTAGGGAAGACGTCGTCATTATGTAATCAACACCCTGCCACAACACTGAAGATGCAGGTTGCACAGACCAAAATAACAGTAGCAGAAGAGCTATGAACTTCCCCCATGCATCTTAATGGGATGTTAACTTTAGAGCCTAGTTGTGACAATTTAAATGCTAATACTATTAAAGCAAATAGTCCAGAACATAAATACACCCAGCTTGAGTCACTAAAATTTAACTAAAGCTACATTTGATTTTGGTAGGCTACAACAGTTGCTGTGCTTTTCTTTCATCACCCCTCTTGAATCTGGAGAGCAAATCCTGCAGTGCATCTTTTTAAGATAGTGGCATTTTCACTGAGGTGAAATAGGGCAAGCTGTTACACTATTCTGGAAACTATGTATGGGAACGGGGTGGTAACATGGTGGGCAATAAGAGAGTATATACTGAAATCCTACATTATTTAGTAAGCCCTATAAAATAGTACAGGAATAATAGGGCTTGTTTGTGTTTAAGTCTTAGAAAAATCACTTAATGATCAACAATTTTCTGGGATTTTGCAAATAATTTTATATTCACTTCTCCTTATCCTGAAAGCCAGAGGTGCAGGAAGCTAACAAATGGGGAATAAGGATCTATCTACATCAACTGTAAATGAGCTATAATGAGAGAAAATAATTAAAGATTATTTGACTCCTTAGTCCTTACCCACAACTCCAAACATCGATGGCTGGTGTGTATCGCTCCTCTCCTAGCAGCAGTTCTGGTGGTCGATACCATAATGTAATGACTTTATTTGTGTAAGGACGACTGAAACATAAAAAGCAACCATGATATACATTTTTATACCAGCAACAAATTTAAACTGCTTGGACAAATAAATGAAAATAATAATAACTACTTGTGTTATTCTACTGTATTGGGGATTATTAAAAGCAACTCCTTTAAAGATAACAATGGATGAATACAAAATAACATAAACATGATGGAAGACAAAAAGTAAACAGGCAAGTAAGGGTTTCCATTCCAACTCAATTTCTGGTTAAGTTGTTTAAACAAAGAATGGGGTTGATTAACTTAGATCACCTTATAGTATTTTAAATCTGCCCAAGAACAACTGTAACACATTAAGCTAATAGAAGAACTTTGACAGTTTCTGAAGCTTATAGATAAAACATCAAGAGATAAGTACTAATTCATAGTTCAGTATAATTTTACTTGATTGGCACCTCACCTTTCTTCAGAGCTATAGAGTCGAGCAAGTCCAAAATCTGCCAGCTTGATCTGTCCACTAGAAAATAAATAAACAATCATTTTCAATAAGTGGCAGCTGTGACTCTCATACTATATCTGAAATAATATCATTTCCAAAAGCCAGACAGTCTACAATCCAGGAGTCATGTCTGTTGTGGGAGATATGCTTTTGATCCTAATTATCTGGGAGTCCTGAGGGAGTAGAGAGAAGGGGAAGAACAATGATGAACATCACCAGTCTCCACCATTCTCTAACTCTTGGAGTCTTTTCAGACTAAAGCTGTTTTGACTAATCCAGCCCATGCTGATCTGTTGCCTCCTTTAGGGTTGTTACTTTTTAAGACTGTATTGATATCTTTTTTTTATATCACTTATATTTCCCTATATTTCTCTCCTTATAATAAAAAGTTAATGTTAAGCAAAACTAACACACTGAAAAAGATTAATAAACACATTGTTCCACATTCATAGTTCCCTACCTCCGAGGGAGATGTTTTTTCATCTCTTCTTAGGGGCTATGCTTGGTCATTATAACTTTATAACATTCAGTTTCAATGTTTTTGTGGTTGTTCTTTCCAATTACAATATTGTCATTGTGTATATATATATATATATATATATATATATTTTTTTTTTAGTTCTGCTTAAAGCACTTTGCATCAGTCCATAAGTCTTCTAATGCTTTTCTCTCTTAGTCTGTAGTCACTGTTTGTCATAGGACAGCATTATTTCATTACAATCATGTACCACACCTTGTTCAGCCATTCATTCACCAGTCGATGGGCATTATATTAAGGATTATATTATATGGGCAATATATAAAGGATTATTTATAGCCTACTGCTACCACAAAAAGTGCTCCTCTTATCAATCTTTGTGTGTGAAGCCTTTCTTTTTATCAATCACCTGCCTGGGATATATAACTCATGGCAGTTAGTTTTACTATCACATAACAATTAAAGTTTTCTCTAATAGTTTCATTGGTGTTAGGTTTATCTAACTAATCATTATGTTCCTTGAAGGCAGAGATGATGTCTGATTTCTTTTGCACCCTAAGTTTCTCCCAACTCTAGATCGATGATTCTAGGAGCCCTACTTGTTTGTTGATTAAAGTCTTTTAGGCTATGGTTCTAACAGATATTTACTATTACCTACTGAGAGTTAGTATGGTATAACTGACAAGAGAACAGGCCTCAAAGCTAAGACGACTTGGGTTCAAGTCTTGCCTCTGATACATAGTGGCTGTGTAAGCCTAGGCAGGTCATTTAATCTCTCAGTGCTAAGAAAAACTCTCTGAGACTTAGATAAATTGTGGAAATGGTGCCAATCTGTATTGGTAGAAGTTTCCCAGTGGGAGTTCCTAATGCCAATGAAATCAAATGTCCAGTCTCTATCCCTATGTAATTCTTTTGTCCAATTAAAATGACAAAGATTTTTTTTAAAAAAAGGTTTAGAAACAGGGCACCCTGCATGGTCCAAGGACACTAACCCTCAATATTTGTTGGGTTTTTTTTTCAAAATTTAAGTAAAAGTTTTTATTATTTGGCACACAGAGGTATGGCAAGGAGAAGAAATCTAAACTCCAACTCCCCAAACAAAGGAGAAGGTGATAATTTTATAGAGGATGGAGTGGGGTGAGGGGAGAAACTTAGGACTGAAAAGTTACAGCTGTTTGGGAATTGAGGATGCTAGCTATGGGGGAGTGGGATGCATGGAACAGTAATTATGTCATATTCTTAACTTGAGATTATTGTCACTACCTGGTCCTAATCACATAGCAAAGACATCTGGCTCCCAATTAGGCTCATGCTATAAATTTCAAGGTGCCCAACTTTCTGGGTGCCCGTGACATGTCTGATTTGTTATCTGTTTGACTAACCACTATCTGGTTAATTAACTGCTTTGCTTTTCCAAGCTAACCCTCAATGTAATAAAGACATAAGAATTCTGACTGACAGCAGTACCAAGGAGCATCTATAGGAGAACATGGCTGTTCTCCCTGATGTCAGCTCCAAAACATTTAGCATTCACAGATCAATTATCAATATATTTGTCTCATTTATATTTACTACCTTCTTTGTCATCATTTATATTTTCAATATTTATTACTTCCTAGGGAAGAACCAGCAACTCATTTTTTTCTAGTTCCCCCACTGAGGCTAGTAACTTCGTTCAATGACCAGTCTTTAACCGTATGATAGGTCAGACCTTACGGGGATAATGACAAGGAAAAGATGTTATCTCCTCTAAAAAAAGTGACAAGAGAAAGATCTTAAAGACATACAAGAGCATGTTAGAATTCCATCGGTCACAAAAGAAACTGGACAGTAGAATGGACCCCTTGATCACACAGGAGCTCACATGGAATCAATGAGCAGGACTATATCAAGTACATTCCTTCCAGCAAGATGGGGCATCTTCAGGTCTTATTCTCTGTCTTATTGCTGTGTGCTGCCTCACTGCTACCCTCTGAGGAATCTGAGCCTGGTCACGTGCTCTGCCCTGTTGAACACTTCCAGATATATCATCTCCAACTAGAATGTGAGCTCTTTGAGAGCAGGAACTAGCTGGTTTTGGTACCCCTAATGTTCAGCACACACAGAATGTCTTGAATAAATGTTTTTTCATTCATCTATGATGATCCCAAACACCCTCCATATTTTTTAAGTATATGGGGTCTTTAAGGTTGGAAAGGAATATAGGAATCATCTAGCCCAGGGATTCTCAATTTTTTTGCATCTCTTTTGGCACTCTGAGGAAACCTATGGACTCCTCATGATGTTCCTAAATGTATAAAATTGTAAAGGAAACCAATTATATAGAGTTAATTATCAAAATGATGATGGGGGGCAGCTAGGTGGCGCAGTGGATAAAGCACTGGCCCTGGATTCAGAAGGACCTGAGTTCAAATCTGGCCTCAGACACTTGACACTTACTAGCTGTGTGACCCTGGGCAAGTCACTTAACCCTCACTGCCCCACAAAAAATAAAAAAAATTAAAATTAAAAAAAAATGATGATGATGATAGCTAACATTTATATAGTATGTGCTAGGCACTGTGCTAAGTGCTTTACAATGATAATCTCATTTCATCCTCACAAAAACCCTCAGAGGTAGGTAGATACTATTACTACCCCCATTTTACAGTTGAGAAAACTCCAGCAAACAGAGGTTAAGTGACTTGTCAGGGTCACACAGCTAAGAAGTATCTGAGGCCAGATTTGTAATCAAGTCTTCCTGATTCCAGGACTACTGTGCTAACCATAACCACTTTGCCACCTGAAATATTTTTTAAAAACAAGTTTATAAGGGGCATCTAGGTGACACAGTGGATAAAACACCAGCCCTGGATTCAGGTGGACCTGAGTTCAAATCCAGCCTCAGATACGTGACCCTGGGCAAGTCACTTTACCCTCATTGCCCCGCAAAAAACCACAAAAAAAAACAAAAAAAAACCCCAAACCAAACAAAACAAAGTTTATAGATCCCATGTTAAGAACCTATTATTTAGCCCGACCCTTTTATTTATATATGAATAAACTGAGGCTCAGAGGAATTAAGCAAATTGCTGATGCTAACATAGTAGTAAGTACTAGAGCCAAGATTAGGATGTAGAGGCAGCTAGGTGGCACAGTGGATAAAGCACCAGCCCTGGATTCAGGAGGACCTGAGTTCAAATATGACTTCAAACACTTAACACTTATTAGTTGTGAGACCCTGGGTAAGTCACATAACCCTCATTGCCCTGACCAAAAAAAAAAAAAAGATTTGGATTTAGATCTTTAGATTCCAAATTCAGTATTCCTTCTACTATGTCACCTTGTTTTCTTAAATTTAATATCATCTTGCAAGAAAAACAAGTGTTGCTATAAATGTGTTTTGAGCTCAGCCTGGGATTAGGAATACCCTCCTTCTTTTAATTCCCATGTCTTAGCACTGTTTTGAACATAGTTAGCACTTAATAAATCATTTATATTTAATAAATCATTATTCATTTAATTTGATTTTTAAGGCCCAGAAGACCCAAAATAGGGTTACATGTTTAGGGCCTCTGACAGTAAGATCCTAAAGATAAAAATCCATGGTAAAAATTATAGGAACCTAGGGGCACAGTGGATAGAGCACCGGCCCTGGAGTCAGGAGTACCTGAGTTCAAATCCGGCCTCAGACACTTAACACTTACTAGCTGTGTGACCCTAGGCAAGTCACTTAATCCCAATTGCCTCACTAAAAAAAAAAAAATTATAGGAACCTAGAACGCCGTGCATAGCACTGGTACTATTCTTAAGATGGGCAGCTGATGGTACAGTAGATAAAACACTTTTGGTTAAAAAGATCCGAGTTCAAATTCAGTCTAAAATGCTAGTTTTATAACCTTGGACAATTTAACTTAATCTCTGTCTCAGCTTTCTTATCTGTAAAAATGGGGATAATAAACAGCATTTTCCTCTTAGGGTTGTTGTGAGGATAAAATGAGATATCTGTAAAGTGCTTTAAAAATGCTAAAGTGCTATATAAATTCTAGCTATTATTATGATTAAGACCCTTGCTTTTAGGGGCAGCTAGGTGGCTCAGTGGATGGAGCACCGGCCCTGGAGTCAGGAGGACCTGAGTTCAGGTCCGGCCTCAGACACTTGACACTTACTAGCTGTGTGACCCTGAGCAAGTCACTTAACCCTAATTGCCTCACTTAAAAAAAAAAAAAGACCCTTGCTTTTTCCTCATATCTGAGCCATCACATTGGTAAACATTTTGATGAAACGGTGAAAAGTTATAGCTGTGCTCCATTAGAAATGTCATTAAACTCTCTCTTATGTTTCCCTTTGTAGATAAAATTTGGGCAGAGCAGCAGCAAATCCTCAGGAGACTATGTTACAGAATGGAGCACTGGGGCAATCATTTAGCTTAATTAGAATGAGATTAGTAGAATTTGTGTGTGAACAGAATGATCAAACTATTATTACTATCTGGTGACAAAGTTTTTATCTGTTACCTGAAGATCTAGGAACCAAGCAGAAGAATAGCTATTTTGTTCTTCAGATGGTGGAATTGCTCCCACTGAACTGTCTGTGATCTGAGATCAATACTGTAGGCTTATCTATGAGATGCCAGAAGAAATCAAAGAACACGCTGGGAAGTTAACAATTCTCCAACCACGAGATTCCTTCTAGACGGTGTGTATAATATAGAGAAATTACTACATCCACCTCAGCCCTAAATTCTCTGAGAGCACATGAACAGGAAAAGGATTCCAAGTGGTTTAAGGAAATGTCAACAGGCAGATTTCTTTCCTCTGAGCAATGGGGAAACTGCTTAAGGGTTCAGAAACAAGAAACCCTGAGCCCCTATAATATTGTGAAAAAGAATGAATTTGCTGAGACCATCAGGGACATTATATTATTATTTTGTCACTATTGCAGTGGTTTCTAAAGGGCATGCTTTTGGGCAATCTGATACTCAGTTATAGAGTTTTAAGAGCTGGAAGGAAATACATACCATCTAGTCTACCCCATACTTGAACAATATTTTCTTCAACAATATATACTAGATACCACCTCACACCTCCTCATACCTATCAGATTGGCTAATATGGCAGAAAGGAAAATGATAAATACTGGAGATTTGGGAAAGTTGAGATACTAATGCATTGTTGGTGGAGTTGTGAACTGATCCAACCATTCTGGAGAGCAATTTGGAACTATGCCCAAAGAACAATCAAACTGTGCATAATACCCTTTGATCCAGCAAAGGCACTAGTAGGTCTGTAGTCCAAAGAGATCATAAAAAATAGAAAAAGGATGTACGTGTACAAAAATATTTATAGCTGCTCTTTTTGTGGCGTGGCAAAGAACTGGAAATGGAGGGGGTGCCCAATAATGGAGGAATGGCTGAATAAGCTCTGGTAAATGAACGTAATGGAATACCATTGCGCTGTAAGAAATGATGAGCAGGTGGATTTCAGAAAAACCTGCTTACATGAAATGATGCTGAGTAAAGTGAGCAGAACCAGAACACTGAACAGAGTAACACCGAACACACTAAGAGCAACACTGTGTGATGATCAACTATGACAGATTTAGCTCTTCTCAGCAATACAATGATTTAAGACAATTCCAAAAGACTCCTGAAGGAAAATGTTATCCAAATCCAAAGAAAAAACTATGGCGTCTGAATGCAGATCAAAACACACTATTTTCACTTTAGGTTTTTCCCCCCTTTTGTTGTTTTTTCTTTCACAACATAATGAACGTGGAAATGTCTGACATGACCACACATATATAGCCTATATTGGCTTGCTTGCTGTCTTGGAGAGGGGGGAGGGGAGGGAGAAAAGGCTGGAACTCAAAATTTTATAAAAAATGAAAACCAAACACTATCTTTACATGTAATTGGAAAAAATAAAATACTACTTTTTAAAAAAGCAAACAAATACTATAAACCAGGAGTAAGCAAGTTACCTTCTGGAATGCTTATGATTATGGTCATCCTCATGATCCTAACTTAGAGGGGCTTAAGAAGAATTTAGGGGGCAGTGGATAGAGCACTAGCCCTGGAGTCAGGGGGACCTGAGTTCAAATCCGGCCTCAGACACTTAACACTTACTAGCTGTGTGACCCTGGGCAAGTCACTTAACCCCAACTGCCTCACCAAAAAAAAAAAAATAAATAAAAATTAAAAAATTAAAAATAAGAAGAATTTAAATTTGGGGGCTTTGCTGGTAAGAGTAAATCTCTTTCAAGGATGAATAATACTATTTCATGATATTATTTGTATTATGTCAGTATATAATTTTAAACCGTTTACAAAGTGCTTTGATCTTCACCATAAACCTTTGAAATTGATAAGACAGGTTATTACACTCACTTATAAACGCAGATATGGAGGCTCAGAGAAGTTAAATGTCTAACCCAATATCATATAGCTACTAAATGGCCAAGCTCAGAACCAGAAACAAGGTCTCTTGATTCCAAATGTGTGCTTTTTTCTGCTATTACTACCATACCTTCAATGAATACCAGAGACTAGCATTGCATAAAAATTAGTGCCATAAATGTAACATACTATAACATAATAATACTTAGTTTGAAACTAAAGTGGGGCAGGGAAGAACAAGTTTATTTTAACCAAGTCACTTTTTTACCTGTTGTTCAGCAGAATGTTGGAACATTTAATATCCCGATGTAGGAAGTTCTTTTTGTGGCAATAATCCAACCCTTCCATTAGTTGTTTCATGAAAGACTTGATGTGGTCCTCAGAAAAATGTACTAATCCAGACTCTAGCAGCCCCATTAAATCATGGTCCATATATTCAAATACAAGGTAAAAGGCACCTAGGAAGGAAATATGATATTTAAAAACTAGAAGGGAAAAACTGCCCATGCCCAGAGGTTCCTACCTCTAGTTAGAACAGAATCACAGAGCTGGTAGAAACCTCACCTAGTCCAACTCCTTTATTTTGTAGATGAAGAAACTGAGGCCCAGCAAGACTGGGTAACTTAGAAAAGATCAAATAGTTTTTTAGTGACAAAGCTGGAATTAAGAGCCCAGATTTGCTGATTCATTTTTTCTGAAAGAGTCCAGTGCTCTTTCCACAATCACAGTTCAATAAAACAAATGCTCTAAGGCAAGAGCTGTAACTTTTAATACTAGAAGTAAGGTAGGCAAATTAAAGGTTTCCACAATATTTATGAGAGACCACATATGTTATTAATAAGCCACAGAAATTCTGAGCTAAAAGAGAGTTGGATTATCTAGTCTAACCCCACAATTTTATAGATGCACGTGAATCTGGCAGGGAAGTATTACAGTAATACTCATAAAAAGTGAGAAATCCGTATCACCTTCACACATGGCAGAGAGGTGTGCCTAAAGAACACAGAATTTAGGATATAAAAAGTCATTGTGGATCAGATCAGATACCTATTTCATTCCAGATTCTGAGTCACATTAGTAGGATATTTTGTGGGAAGCACAGCTATCCTCCAATGATATTAAAAGATATGAGACATATCCCTAAATACAGCTACCTTTCCTTAATCTCATTTGAATTTATACTCCATTAAACTAACTAAATCCCATATTTTTTACTACTTGGCTGTGTATTTGCCTTAAAACTAATGCTTTCAAATATAGGGAGGCCTCCTTAAGTCTAACATTCCAGATTCCATGGACTTCTTCACTGTTCACCTTACCAATCCCTTCAAGATATCATAAATTCCATTCATATTCCCCCTCAGTTTTCATCTCTCCAGATGAAAAATCCAACCTACTTTTTTATTCAATCTATCACAAGATATAAACCACTTTTGGCTCCTGTCTTTTCATTCCATTCTCCCTGCCCCAAATCCCCTTCATCATTTTATATATCCTATGAATTTATTCCAAGTCAGCTTTGAAAGAATGACAAAAGGCATGCTGGACAATGTAAGAGAATACTTCAAAAGTAGGGGAGGAGGGGCAGCTAGGTGGCGCAGTGCATAGAGCACCGGCCCTTGATTCAGGAGGACCTGAGTTCAAATTTGGCCTCAGACACTTAACACTTACTAGCTGTGTGACCCTGGGCAAGTCACTTAACCCCAATTGCCTCACTAAAAAAAAAAAAAGTAGGGGAGGATAAAATGAAAATTTCAATCCATAAAATAGTGACAAAAGCCATAATTCTAGACACATACTCTTCTGGTAAGGCATTAAGGTGTTGTATTTTGAAAGTACCCATTGTAAACCTATCAATGGTAGAAAGTGGAGAGTCCTACTGCTTTTACCTGCTACCAGAAGTAACTGACTCTATAGGTAGGAGGCCCTTGCACAAACCATAAGGTAATGACCACCAATGATTTCTACAAATAAAGCATAAAATGAAACAGGATGGGCATTTTATTAAATAAACTGCTCTCAGCCCAAGACAATCATCTTCATTCATACATGCACAAAGGTAGTAGATTAAATTAAAAGTTAGTCAAGGAGCGGCTAGGTGGCACAGTGGATAAAGCACTGGCCCTGGATTCAGGAGTACCTGAGTTCAAATCCAGCCTCAGACACTTAACACTTACTAGCTGTGTGACCCTGGGCAAGTCACTTAACCCCAATTGCCTTACCAAAAAAAAAAAAAAGGAGTTAGTCAAAATACACCAATACCAAGCTAGGTAAAGGGATTATTCTAAATTACCCTGATGTGTTTACACATTTCTATGCTAACTACCTTTGTCCTTCTTGAAATCCAGTGCATCTTGTTTATCTGTGACAATTTCCTTCATATTAACAACACTCCTGTGGATCAGCTGTCGAAGAATTTTGATCTCACGAATGGCTGTGATTGGGAAACCCTCTTTTTCATTGTCTAGTCGCACCTTCTTTAGGGCTACTAGCTCTCCTGTAAAAACAAAATCCACCTCTATCAGGCCGTTATCAAGCAACACAATGAAAATCACCAAAAGCAAAATAACCTACTAGGTATTTAAGAATGTAGAATGTAATACTTGCTCTCAAAGAGTTTATATTCCAAATGAAAACATATTCAAATCTGTTAACATTGCTATGCCTAACTTTGCATTTAAATAATGATTTCTAAGGCTTAGATAATTCTAGATTCTACATGCTAGGTAAGACCAGGAAAAATATGGAATAGAAAAATGAAATGCATCAATAATTCAAATGCTTTATTTCAACCTCAAAATAATAAAGAGATTACATAATCCACAATGGACCATTTTCAGCCCTTGAATAATTAAAAGTGAACTCTATGCTTTTGGAGCCATTAAGTCCCACTTTATTTACTATCTCAGTATGGATAGTAAAAGCAAAACTAAAGGTGCAGTTAAGTTTAATAAGTCCAAGAGCTGATCTTTTAAGATAGTGTCAATGTGTCAACATGACAATTTTCAAGAAATCCCAAAGATATAAGTTTTATTCAGCTCCAGCAGCCCCCTGGTTATTGATAAAAATGGTCCAGTATAAACCAAAGGGTTTTTATGGTGGTGTTTTACCTGTATCTTTGTCCTTGGCTTTGTATACTTGTCCATACGTTCCTTCCCCAATAATTCCAATTATGTCAAACTTGTCCACGCAGCGCTTACCCCAATCACTTTCTGTTTGTCTCCTTTCCCCATAACGTGGGCAACAGATTCTATAAGCAAGAAAACTTTTTTAAAAATCAAACACTCTCACTGATAAAAAGATATGCATTGATGATAAACTCATTGTTACTTTTACCATTTTTAATAGAAAACCTAAACAATAAAGTATTATGCTTTCAGAAAGAAACTTGGATTTACTAGGTTGATACAAAGTTAAACAGGCTTGTTTTCCTCAAATGAAAAGAATAATTTGACCTTCCCCTGTGCAAGATTGTTCTTAAGATTATGGAAATATTTTGTCTAGTCAATGTAAAAAACAACAAATGATAGGGGTTTATATGTCCTAATTCACTGATTCAACTACATCTTGTTCTTGTTGTTGTTGTTTTGTTTTTAGTGAGGTAATTGGGGTTAAGTGACTTGCCCAGGGTCACATAGCTAGTAAGTGTTAAGTGTCTGAGGCCAGATTTGAACTCAGGTACTCCTGACTCCAGGGCCGGTGCTCTATCCACTGCGCCACCTAGCTGCCCCCAACTACATCTTTTTTAATGTCTTTTTTTTTTATTCAAATACATCTTTTAAAAGAAATTGCTGATACATTTTGTTGGATCATAAAATTATAAACAAAGTGGTTAACTGAAGAATGGCTGAGCAAATTATGGTATATGAATGTAATAATATTATTGGCCATAAGAAATGATAAAAGGATCAGATGCAGAGAAAACTGGAAGAACTTGTGTGAACTGATACAGAGTGAAAGAAGCAGAACAAGAACAATTTATACAATGACCACAACATTGTGAAGGAAAATAATCATGAAAAACTTAAGAATGCTGATTGATGCAATGAACAATCATAGCATCACAAGTGATGATGAATACATGCTTTCTACCTCTTGGCAGAGAGTAGAAATACTCTCTTGTCTAGAGAAGGGGTTCTCAACCCTGAACTTGTTTTATTATTAAAAGTTATTTTTTAAAATTATAAAAATGTGTAACTCTACTTCATTATAATTGGTTTCCTTTATAATCCTCTGTATCTTATTTGATGCATTTAAACATATTCTTCTAAGAAGGAGTTCAGAGGCTTCACCAGACTGCCCAAGAAGCACATAACACACAGGTAGAAAGTTAAGACCTGCTGGAATAGAGGGTCAGAATGACACATAACATTTTCAGATACCGCCAATGTGTGGATCTGTTTTACTTGACTATACTTTTTTTCTTATGAAAAATTACATATTACTATTTCAAAATAGATATTAAATATATAATACCAAACACTGCCCTGGCTTGTCTGTATACCCTACTAAATTTTCTTCTATTCTCTTCTTTTTAAATGTTTCAATGGCATTCTTTTTTTTCTTCCTTTTTGGCATCACTATCATTACTCCTCATTCTAATAAAAACCTTCGATTGTAATAAAGTTCCCTTGTAACTATATGTATGTGTTATAAAGGAAGATTTTTATTTTGAGGAGGGAGTCAGAGAGAGTTATGGTAAGTAGAAAGGAGGGATATTGATAACCGAAAAAAGGGTCATTGAAATATTTAAAAAACATACATAAGAGAACAGAAGGAAATTCAGAAGGGCACAGAAAAAAAAATCTGGGTTGTGTGGAAACTACCCAATTAAATTTGAAATATAGTCAAAAAGCAAATAGTACAGAATGTAGATTTAGTTTCATATATAGTCTTCTTTTTCTGTTCTTTGTATTGGGAAATATTAATAAAAAGGAATTTGGTGTTTTGGTTTTTTTAGAACTCCAGAGGCCAGTTCCCTTGTTATTCTTTTATTAGTCTATATGTTATCTTGGTTACCCTGATCAAAAAGGCTTGTTTTACATCAAGATTAAAAGTATTCCTAATGTGATCAACACACCAGGATGAATGAGTTGGCTATAAACCTGAGAAATGGCAGACTTTTCAAAAACTATACTATACAAGTAGAAAGGAACAAAAATTTTGAGTATAGTTTATCAGGTCTACTGGAAATATTTCAGAAAGAGCTTGAAATGAGTCAGTAGGGATTAATTCTACTTATTCTCTATCTTCACCAGAGTTTTAACCCACTGTTATATATACAGTAAGTATTTAATTGATGAATTGAGGGTCAGGTCTATCATCTAGAACTCTATTGGCTTAGTTTTGACGGCACAGGAATCAACAAACATTTATTAAACTTCTACATGCTTAACACTGTGCTTTGGAGATACAAATAAAATAAATGAAACAAGCCCAAACAACAAGGTGCTTATAATATAACCACAGAGACAATAAGGTCATTATCTAACATATACAGAATATAAAGAAAATACAAACTAGTTAAATGCAGGTTAGCTTGGGTAGGAGAGCATTAGTAGTTGAGGGGATCAGGAAAGGCTTCAAATAGAAAGCAGTACTTAAGTTGCAATTTGAAGGAAATGAGGTATTCTATAAGGCAAAGAAAAATTAGGAGTGCATTCCAGGCATGGGGGACAGTCAATAAAAAGGTATAGAAAAAGGAGATGGAGTTAAGAACAGAGAGAAGGCTGGTATGAAGTGTACTGAAGAGTTTCTAGCCTCATGTACACAATGAGGCTGGGAAGACATATTGAGCCAAGGTTGTAAGGAGCTTTAAAAGCTAAACAAAGGAGTTTATATCTGACAGTACCAGCAATAGGAATCCACTGAAGCTGACTGAATAACATGGTTAAAAACTAAGGCAAAAACAGAGATGTGTATTCCCTGAAAAAACTTACTTTGGTCTCTTCTTATATGGTTGCTGAGGTGGGGTGACAGCCTTTGGTTCTGGAGAATCTGGGGGAGATGGATCACCACCAGGGAGCTCTGGAGGAAGAGGAAGGTCCATGAGCAAATGCCGAGTTCTTTGTTCCTTCTCCTTCTTCATAGGTTTTGGAGGAAGACTCTCCTTTGGACTAAAACAAAATAAGGGGGAGAGATGACAACTATTTAAAAGGATATACAAATGATGGTCTTCAAAGAACATGAAGTTTGTCTATGAGACAGAAGAGATACTATTACAAGTTCATCTTTTAAAATATGTAATTAGCACAAATCTATACAGTTATGAATGCTTATAGTAAGAATGAGGCATTATTTATGACTTCTTTACAAAATTCTACTCTTATTGGCTTTCCTATAGTTCACATTTATATAACAATCAATCAACATGTATTTATTAAGTACCTACTATATGCCAAGCATTATACTAGCTACTGGGAATACAAGTACAAAGAATCCAATAATCTCTACTGGCAATGAGTTTACATCCTAATGAAGCAGAGGATAAGTAGTTTTGCATATATATGTAGCATATATATGTACATTTTATAGCTATAGACTTAATAAACATATATTATTATAAACACAAGGTAGTTTAAGAGGGAGGGTACTAGTAGTTGTAGGACAACTGTCAGGAAGACGGTGACTGAGCTGCATTTTAAAGAAGAGACCCTGGGGAACTAAGGAGGAAATGTATTCCAGGTATGGGGGGTGGCTGGTGTAAAGGCAAGAAGATGAGAAAAGTATGGTGCATGAGGAATAGAGCCAGTTTGGCAAGATCTCAGAGAATAGGAGGGGGAGTAACGCCCAACAAGGCCGGAAAGATAAGTGGAGGCCAAATTGTGTGGAGCCTGAAAAGCTAAATTGAGTAGTTTATATTTTATCCCAAAGGCAAAAGGAAGCCACTGAAGTTGACTAGCTTTAGTTTACAAAATGCTATCTTCACAAGAACTGTGTCATGTAAGTCATGGCAGTATTATTTCTAAAGCTCAGGGAAGTTAAATGCCATTTAACCCTTGTCCAAGGTCACAAAACTAGTAACTGAAGGGAGCCAGAACTCAATTCCAGGCCTTGTTTTCTAGAGCAGCATTCTTTGCACTGTTATCCTATTTCCTGTCTCTCATTCCATCATATGCCTTTCTAGCTTTTCACTGAAATGACCCAAAATTAAGCCAAGTAGAATCCTTCAGTTATAGATCATCACTGCAAATATATAAAAGCTGATCATCTCTTCTATGTTTTGACTGATTCAAAAGAAATGTAACATGACATTTGCATATTAGAATTTATTAGCTTAAATCTTGTATATTATCAAAGATGTGGAAAGAACTTAAAGTGGGAATGGTACATTAAATAGTATTTTGGAAAGAGGGGGAAAATAATAAAACCGAGAAACAAACTCAGAGAAAAATGATAAACTGATATTCTAGTGGCTTAGCGAACTAAGGACAGTGCCTCGCATATAGGGCATTTAATAAATAGTTGTTGATTAAGGTATCAATCAGAATAATTGTCTTTATCCTGATCTTTTACACAGAGAGGAAGGAAAAATACCTGAGCAATTTCCTCAGGCTCATTATTAGGCCAGATGGCAGAATGAAATATTTTGTACAAGAATCAAAATAGTTCAAGAGGGCTATTGTTACAATGATAGGAGCCTTAATTGAAGTAGCCCAGAAAATTCATTTGACTTCCTATCTGTTTCTTAATCTATTTTAATATGTTACAAGATAAGTGATAAGTTATCGCACACATACACACTGAGAAAGAAATCTATAGAAATAACATAAATCCACATCTACAAAAAAGCTCAAGCTGAGACATTCAGGTTACTCTATTTATAATATTTTTAAATTAAAATTTTTTTTCAAGGAATAATCCTCCCCTCACCTCCCACTCCCCAAAAGAAAAAGAAATCAAACTATATCTGTTAAAGACATATATAGTCAGGCAAAACAAATTTCTACATAGGGTATGTAGAAAAAAGTCTTTATTTTGCTTTGATTCTTTGAGGTGGGTAGCATGTTTCATCATTAGATCTTTAGAATCTCGACTGATCATTATACTCATCAGAGTTCTTTAAATCTTTCAAAGTTGTTTGACTTTATAATATTAATGTCTTTGTATAATTCTAGTTCTGCTCACTTCAATCTGCATCAGTTCATACAAGTCTTCCCTGGTTTTTCTAAAACCACTCTCTTCATCACTTCTTATGGCATAAAAGTATGTCCCTTTTATATGCCATAATTTTTTCAACCATTCCCCAAAGGATGGACACCCCCAGTTTCCAATTCTTTGCCACTGCAAAAGAGCTATAAATATTTTTGTGCATCCTTAGAGTTTGTTTTGCTTGGGACCAATACCTCTCTTAATCTACCTTCTCCCTTCTTTCCTTTTCCTATGTCCCTGCTAAATGCAATGTATTTCTGTACCCAACTTTGTGCATGACTGTGTTTTCTTCCCTCCTCTGATTTGTTCATATAAGAGCAAGTTTTATGTGTCACTTACCCAAATCCTTCCTCCTTATTTGTATGCACTCTGATTATATGTGATAATTTTCCACAATGTTCCTCTTCATTACCATTCCCCTCCTTCTCCTTGGTGTATTCTCTACCCCCTTTCTATTTTTCTTTTAAGATCATCAAGATATAATTGAATCCATGGATTTTCTTTTGGACATGGCCAATGAAGGAATTTGTTTTGCTTGACTATATGTTTGTAACAGGGGTTTTCTTTTTTTTTTTTTTGCTTTCTCAGACAGGGAAGGGGATTCAGGAGGGAAGGAGAGAATGTGGATCTGAAAATAAAATTTAATTTAAAAAAGACATATTAACAGAATCCCACTCAGGCTGTTAATTAGATTCTTTTGACTCCTAATGATAACAGAATTCAGAGGGGGCACATTATTTCCCCATATTCTAATATAACCAGTTTATCCTTGTTTAGTCCCTTAAGAATGTTCATTTATGTCAACTTGATTCCAGTATTTACTTGCACTTCAAAGTTTCTAAGAAGCTTTGGTCTTTCATCAGGAATGCTTGGAAATCCTCAATTTCATTAAAGGTACATTTCCCCTGCCTCTTGTAGAATTATATTCCAGTTTTGCTAAGTAAGTTATTCTTTTTTTTTTTTTTTTAGTGAGGCAATTGGGGTTAAGTGACTTGCCCAGGGTCACACAGCTAGTGAGTGTTAAGTGTCCGAGGCCGGATTTGAACTCAGGTACTCCTGACTCCAGGGCCAGTGCTCTATCCACTGCGCCATCTAACTGCCCCCTTAACTAAGTTATTCTTGACCATAAGTCCATATCCTTTGCCTTCTGGAATACTGTATTGTAACTTCACTGCTACATCATAGTGGTAGCTGCTAAATTATGTGTGATCCTGACTGTGATTCCTCAAAATTTGAATTTTCTTTCTGGCTGTGTGCAATATTTTTTCTTTGACCTGGAAGCTCTGGTTTTGACTCTGAAGTTCCTCAGAGTTTCATCTGGGGATTTCTTTCAAGAAATAAAAGGAGGATTCTTTCTATTTTCACTTTGTCCTCTGGTTCCAAAAGGTCTGGTCAGTTTTCTTTTATGATTTCTTTTGAACTACAGTGACAATTTTGTTTATTTGTTTTTTGTTTTTTTGCTCATTGATTTTGGGTAATCCAAAGAGCCTCAAATTTTTTTCTTCTCAATCTATTTTCCAGGTCACTTGTTTTTGCTATTATAAACCTTAAATTTTCTTCTATTTATTTCAGTCTTTAGACTTTATTTTAATGTTTCTTATCTCATGAAGGCATTAGCTTCTATTTGGTTCATTCTAAATGAGGGAGTTTGTTGTTTGGCAGTGTTTGTTACCTTTGTTAATTCCCTTTCTAACGTTTTCTTCTATAGTCCCATTTCTTTCCTTATTTTTTCTGGTGCTCTGATTTTATTTATAAAAACTTTACTCTTCATTCCTTCCAATAATCCTAGTTGAATTTACACCCAAGCTGTGTTTTATTTTAAGTATTTACTTGTAACTATTTTGAAGCCATTCTCTTCTTCTGGATGTGTCTTGAATGTCCCCATCACCACAATAGCTTTTTATGGTAGTATTCTTTTTTTGTTTGCTCATTCTTCTAGCCTATGCCCTGTGCCCTTCTGGAGGGAATGTCTGGCTGGTCCTGCTGCTGCTTTCTTAAGGTACTGAGTGTTGTAGGGAAAGCTCAAGTTGGAGGCCTGCAATCTTTTAGTACTCCCAAAATGGGAGTACCAGTATCTACTATCTAGTACTAGTATCTAGGGCAAATCTAACCACTATCTGTCCTGGGTCTGAGCTCTGCAAGTTCCTCATCTGATCTGAGCAATAGGCCTATGGACTTGCCTCCTTTGGAGTTTCAGTACAGTGCTGCTGGATGGATTCAGTCACTATCAGGAAGCTAGAAAGGTCTGTTAATTCAGAGCAACAAAACTGTAGGCTTCCCTTTGGTCTGGGAGTTCTACCTTGATTACTTGTCTGTAAATTTCAGATTAGGCTTGTTCAGCTTTTTTTCAGTTGTGTCCAACTCTTCATGACCCCATTTGGGGTTTTCTTGGCAAAGATACTGGAGTGGTTTGCCATTTCTTCTCCAGCTCATTTAGAGATGAGGAAACTGAGGCAAACAGGGTTAAATGACTTGCTCAGGGTCACACAGCTAGCAAGTGTCTGAGGCTGGATTTGAACTCAGAAAGGTGAGTCTTCTTGACTCCAAGCCAGCACTCTATCCACTGCTGCCCCCCAGCAGCCCCTTCAGATTAGGTTAGAAGTTGGAAATGAGACCCTGCTCCTAGAGTCAGAGCCATAATTCTGCTTGCTTTTGAACTTGCTTCTCCTTTGTATATAGCCAGGACTTCTGACCACTCTTTACTTTAGAATACCAGTTCTGGACATAAATCCTTTCCTGAGTCTGTCCAGGATTTGTGTATTAATAGTAAATGACCTGGGCAGCTCGGTGGCGCAGTAGATAAAGCACTGGCCCTGGAGTCAGGAGGACCTGAGTTCAAATCTGGCCTCAGACACTTGACACTTACTAGCTGTGTGACCCTGGGCAAGTCACTTAACCCCAATTGCCTCACCAAAAAAAAAAAAATAGTAAATGACCAAGCTGCTGGTTGGTACCTGTTCCCACACCCTAAACAAGGTTGTGGTATGGACCTGGGACCTTCTCTTTGCCCTTGGGCTCAGGGTTCAGTCCCAGGGAACTGAAATATTCCATGTAGAAGGCTCCTGGCCAGACCCTGTTCCTAAGGACTGCAGGCTTCTATTTCTACCTATGTCCTTCTGCCTTTTTCTTGGATATCCGCACCAGGATTTGGTCTGATCTATTTCCAAGATCTGTTTAGAGAAAGTAAGTGTGTGTGTGTGTGTGTGTGTGTGTGTGTGTGTGTGTAGCATGCCGTATTTTTCCTACTACTTCACCTTATTGGCTCTAGCTTCTTCATTATACTTTTTTTTTTGGGGGGGGGAGAAGCCATGAGGGTTAAATCACTTGCCCTGGGTCACAAAGCTAGTAAGTGTCAAGTGTCTGAGGCTGGATTTGAACTCAGCTACTCCTGACTACAGGGCAGGTGCTCTATCCACCTAGCTGCCCCTCTTCAATACACTTTTTGGGTTTTGTTTGTTTGTTTATTTTTGCAGGCAATGGGGGTTAAGTGACTTGCCCAGGGTCACACAGCTAGTAAGTGTCAAGTGTCTGAAGCCAGATTTGAACTCAGGTACTCCTGAATCCAGGGCCAGTGCTTTAACCACTGCCACATCTAGCTGCCCCCTTTCAATACACTTTTTTTTTTTTAAGTGAGGCAATTGGGGTTAAGTGACTTGCCCAGGGTCACACAGCTAGTATGTGTTAAGTGTCTGAGGCCGGATTTGAACTCAGGTACTCCTGACTCCAAGGCCGGTGCTCTATCCACTGCGCCACCTAGCTGCCCCTCAATACACTTTTAAAAGCACTTTGCTCACTGTGTCAAGAATCCTAACTGGTTTCCAAAAGCATCAATGAAAAAGAAAGTCTTCTATTCAATATATAAGAACCACATGATGAACAAAGTTACTACTGGTGTGAAAATTATCCATCTCAACTTCTTCCATCATTCTAACCCCATATTATAAAGACTTGACAAGTGAGTGTAAAACAGCATAATTTAGCCATATTATGTTGAAGTGTTACAATATATCGCATGCACCAAAGTAGATCTAATTAAAATATGTCCATAAAGACAATATGAACCCTTCTCTGGAAAAATTGACATAGCTTATCCATAAAGTATGCTCTACATTACTATAAAAAAAACCTAAAATGTCTGAATCTGGAAATCAAAAAGATAGAAAGTGGGGCGGCTAGGTGGCGCAGTGGATAAAGCACCGGCCCTGGATTCAGGAGTTCCTGAGTTCAAATCCGGCCTCAGACACTTAACACGTACTAGCTGTGTGACCCTGGGCAAGTCACTTAACCCCAATTGCCTCACTTAAAAAAAAAAAAGTGTATTGAAAGGGGGCAGCTAGATGTGGCAGTGGTTAAAGCACTGGCCCTGGATTCAGGAGTACCTGAGTTCAAATCTGGCCTCAGACACTTGACACTTACTAGCTGTGTGACCTTGGGCAAGTCACTTAAGCCCCAATGCCCTGCCCAAAAAACAAACAAACAAACAAAACAAAAAGATAGAAAGGACAAGAAACTTTTCTATTTTTTTAAAAAGACATCTAGAAAAAGAGATAACTTCCCTCACTTCACCAGATTTGTATCTACCAACCACTGATGCCAGGAATTCTTTCTATCTAATTTAAAATGATTATGCTACAGAAGCCTGTTTTCTTTCCTTTCCTCCCATCTCCAGTATATATGAAGAACATCTACAGTGGATAAACTGTCTTGACATATCATTTCACTATTATTTTAAATTTTATATTTATGCTTTGTTGTCTCCATGGTTTTTTGGTTGACACTATTATTATCACAGAAAAGGTTATGCGCTTTTAGTAGTTGCAAAGAACTGGAAACAAAGTAGATATCCACTGACTGGGGAAACGGCTAAACAAATTGTGACACACGAATGTATTGAAAAATCACTATGCTTTAAGAAATGATGAATATGACAAAAACAGAGAAATATGGACTTATATAAACTGATGCAGAGTCAACAGAACCAAGAAAAAAAGGACAATATAAATAGAAAGAATGACAAGCACAAAACAATTAAAAGTGAATATTACAAAATTACCAAGAAAGGGGGGGGGGGAAGCATGGTCCCAAAGATAGGAGAGGACCTGGTACTTTGTTTTGATTTTTTTTTTAAGTGAGGCAATTGGGGTTAAGTGACTTGCCCAGGGTCACACAGCTAGTAAGTGTTAAGTGTCTGAGGCCGGATTTGAACTCAGGCACTCCTGACTCCAGGGCCGGTGCTCTATCCACTGTGCCACCTAGCTGCCCCTGGACCTGGTACTTTGCAGAAGTGTTTAACACTGCATATACTTTCAAATTTTTTTTCCTATGAATTGATCATTTTTCTCATTGTTTTTTCTCTTTCTCTTTTTTATCTAAAAGCTATTCTTTATGCTATGGGATGACTGGGAAGGAGAGGGAGGAATGTAGATAAATTTAAGTGATAAAAAAAGATATCAATAAAAATTTATTTTTAAAAAATGCTTTTCTGGGTAGAAAATGAAAAATTATATTATCAGCATGAGACATACTTCAGTATGTTTATTGGTATATTGGTTTAATAAACCACTTGAAGCTTATAGCAACTCCACATTACATTAAGTGTGGATCTTGGTTAATATATGTGTGAACACATCATTAAGGGACATGGACAAAACGAATACAGGTCCATTACTATTACAACAAATTCCATTTTGTGTCTAACAGAATCTTGATACTCCCCAACCCCATTGTTGGGAGTATGTCAGGTACTAGGAAGATATAGTCTAATTAGGGATCTGACTACAAGAGAGTAAAGTATAGCCAGGAATACAGATCCAAGAAACGCTAATGTTGGTTGAATTTAACAAGCTTTTATTAATATCCCATGAAAAACTTTGGCATCTCCTTTTCAGACTACAGTCATAAGGTAGTGGTATGTTAAGAATACTGAACAGGTTAGTTGTGTAATCAGAGGATCTCCTAAGAGTTCATATTAGTATTTTACATAAAAGCCTTCTTTTCCATGGAATCTTTATATAGTCAAAGGCACGTTGGTCTAGTTGATAGTTGCTGGATAAATCCCTTCATCCTCTAGTCAGGAGGACTTGGGTTTGAATCCAGCCTCAGAGTACTAAGTCACTTAGTCTCTGGCAAGACCAGGGGAAGTCACTTTGGTCTCTCTTGGCTTCAGCCTCTTCATCTGTCAAACAGGGATAAAGCCCTTTTTAAACCTTAAAGTATCATGTAACTATCAGCCTAAAAACACCCAGGGCTTACAATTTAACTTAAATGGTGATTAACTATGTGCAATTAATAAAACTGCCAATATTTTCCAAATCTTAACAGCATAGCTTTTAAAAACACAACCATCCAAACCATCCACTCCTTCTTTACCAATGCAAAAAAGCTGATGAAAAATGAGCCACTAGGGGAGCAGCTAGGTGAGGAAGTGGATAAAGCACTGGCCCTGGAGTTAGGAGTACCTGAGTTCAAATCTGGCCTCTGGCACTTGACACTTACTAGCTGTGTGACCCTGGGCAAGTCACTTAACCCTCATTGCCCCACAAAAAAAGAGAGAGAGAGAGAGAGAGAGAGAGAGATATGAATGGGGAGTCTGAGAAAATAAGCCACTATTAAATTTTGAAGCTTTTAAAAGAAAAACAACAGGGGCAGCTAGGTGGTGCAGTGGATAGAGTACTGGCCCTGGAGTCATGTGCACCTGAGTTCAAATCTGATCTCAGACACTTAACACTTACTGGCTGTGTGACCCTGGGCAAGTCACTTAACCCCAATTGCCTCACTAAAAAAAGGAAAAAAAAAAGAAAAGCAACAAAAGACATATGACATGGATCAGCAAAATCTTCAACCAGTGTATCAATAGTAAATATGTGCCATCATAAGAACCAAAATATGATCAAGTATAGCTTTCTCACAGGATTCATTATTTACTGGGGGATAGTCTTTTTAGATAACATATAACAGAGATAAACTCCAATATGAACCAGGTTGTCAGCAAAAGACAAGCTACACTGAAAGTATAGTGAGGCATGTAAAGGGAAAAAAAAGAAGAGGTTACAACTTAGCCATTTCCAAGTATACTGTACCTGTCAAGGGAAACCCTCAATTCATGTGTCCTGACAAAATGCTAACAAAGAGATTAATGGCTATGAGTTATGTGCCTGCAGTTTCTGATTTCTGAAACCATGAATCAGCAGTATTTTCTATACACTGATCTTCAGCTTTGTTACAAGGAATGGAACGAAATTTAAATTTAAAAATTAGTTTATTCCTAGACTAAGACCTGGGTTAGAAAGTTTCTGTCCAAAATAAAATGCAAATTTGATTTAAAGAAAAATTTTAGTTTCTCTTCAAAAAAAGCACAATAATAGTTTCCTGAATTATTTTCCATTTAAATGAGAAGGGCTAGTATGCCAAAGGACAATCCTAAATCCTTAAAAAATAAAAAAAAAAAAACACACAGAAGCAAACTCTTGAATTAAAAAAATGATAAAGACCTCTGGTCAAAAATTCTTAATTACCCCAATATTCAACTTAGTAACTCACTTATCTTTTACAAGTACCCAATATAAAACACATTGTAAAAATAAAAAGTTATACTGAGAAATAAGGTGTTTTGAAATGTCAAACTCCAAACAGGTACATAATAAGAATAATGGAGATTTGGGGGGGGGGGGGGCTCTCCTATGCCAACTGTACTTCAGTGAAGCAACCTATTAAGCTCTTACTGCTCCACCCCCAAAATCTGTCTCATACTCAACTTTTCCTGTGTACATACACATGACAATTCTATTTTCCTTTCCATTTCATCACACACTGAAAAAATAAGCATCTCAGTACACCTTTAATAAGAACAATCCAACCTAGAAGTAAAATCAAGTACTGGACACATATGATTGAAAAATATTTAATGTAATTTCAATTTGACTTGAAAAGGAGCTATCCTACTTCCAAAACACAAGATTCTTAGTTACACTGATAGATGAAAAACTAACATCTGAATCAGTGCCTTCAGGGACTAATAAGTCCATTTAGATGAGGGAAAGGAGAGTTCCCTTCTCCTCCCAATAAAACTACATTTAAAAAATGCATTTTTAATCCATGAGGACTTTCAGCATTTTCAACAAAAGTTTCTATATAAATTCCAGGCACAGCATTTCTACTGCTGTTACTGTTAAATTCTTGGAATATGACATAAGAACGCACTGTGGTGTAGTGGAAAGAGTATTGGACTTGGAATTAGGCAGACCTGGGTTGAATCCTGCTTCTAACAATTTTTTAGCTATATGACCCTGGGCAAGTAACAACTTTCTCATATGGAAAAAGAGAAAGTTGGATTAGATGGATCTCCAAGGTCCCTTTTCCAGCTCTAAAGTTAAGATCTTGTGGTCATCATTACTGGCTACTACAGAGAAAACATGACAAGTTATTAAAAAAAATTACTTAAGGTTAATACAAAAACAAAAGGTCAAAAGTCTATTAGAAATGCTTTTCTCTTTAACAGTCACATCTGGATTAGTTTGGGGATGACTGAAAACAAGTCTAAAGAGTTGAAAGGTATTTTTCAAGCTACCAACATCACTTAGGAAATCTAAAGAGTAAGGATTGAACTGGAAGGTGAAAAATTCAGCAGTACTGGTTTTTCTGTGTACAGAGAAAGAATGTTTCAATAAAGGCAATCCAGGTTAAGGGGAATAAAAGAACTAATGGCAACAAACAGTAACAAATGGAGTTGCCATAGCACATGTAATTGTTAAACAGTTAAGTTTGCTTAGTAGTGCCCGGAGTCAATCTTGCAGAGCACATGGTGTAAACCAATTCCCAAATGTCTACCATCAAACCAAATTTACGCTTCAATGCCAGGCTCCCATAACCCCATGTGACTTAATTGTTTTCATTTGTGAAGATTCTGGAATTATTATCTATTCTCTACCTTTTAGAAAGAAATTGGTAAATAACAGCTTAAGATTTATATGTTTGTGAAGTACTTTACATATTTTCTTTCATTTGAATCTCTTGACAACCCTGGTGAGGTAGGTTTTATAAGTATTAACTCCATTTTTATCGATAAGGAAACTGAGGTTAAGTGACTTATTCATGGTCACAAAGCTATAGTGTGAAATGCAGATCCATCTTACAGACTTGAATTTTACCATCAAGTCCACTATACCATGCCTCCTTACCTTAAAAGTAGCTATAACAACCTTTGATTTGAATCAAAAAGTGTTACTGAAAAACAAAATGAGTGATGTGGTTAACACACCTCCTTTATTATCACAAATTTTTCTAACTAATGGAACCCCTATACTGTCTTTTTCCACTAAAAGCCAAACACCACAAATGTATCCTATCATAATAGTGATGATATTAAAAGCAGTGCTTAGGTGGACAGATTTAAACATAAATCTAAACATAAGACATATATAACTTGACATGCAGCGCATCAGGGTTAACTTTTAAAAAGGCATCTAGTAGACTTACCTATCCAAGTCGTCCTCCCCAAGAAGTAAGGGTGGAAGTGGCAGAGGAGGCAAAGTTGAAGTTTTCAGGTGTGGAATAGCAGCTGTCAAAGACACCTGTGTCTTCATAGAAACCTGTACAAGGGGCTGAGAGTTTGCCTGAGAGGATAGAGCAGATGTCCTTGGGTGAGTAGAAGATGACAAAGTTGGGGTGACAGAATTAGAGACCTGACTAAAAGTTGGTTGGAGAGGGGGCAGAGGTGGTTGATGTGGAACAGCAGGTAATGGAGGTAAAGGTGGTAGGGGAGGCGTCTGAGGTGGAGGAGTGGTAGTTGGTAGAGGGGGTGGAGAAGTAATTGTGGGGAGAGGTGGAAGAGCCTCTTTTTCCACTGTCTCTGATTCCTTTGAAGCCACAGTCTCCTCTTTCGATGTTATGGATTTAGCATCCTTTGATCCCTGTGATTTCAAGTCTTTAGCAGAAACAAGATGCTTCTTCTCAGAGTTTTCATCTAATTTTACTTTTCCTGCATCTAAAGAAGTTTTAATCTCTGTATTCAGATGTGTTAAGTTTACCAGTTCAGTATCTGAAGCAGATTTTTCAGATTTTAAAACTCTAGACAACTTTTTAGACTCTAGGCTTGACTCTTTAGTCTCTCCTGAGATGTTTTCTTTTTTAGGCAAAATAACAGGTGACCCCTTCACCTCTTTTCCGTCCACTTTTGCAGCAGCTGCTGCAGCTGCCCTCTCCTTCTTTTTTCTGCTGAGCTCAGCTCCCAGGCTGGAGTTTAATGGGAGCCTGGTAGGTGAGATACTAGAATGTCGACTTCGAGAACCCGATCTCTTCTTTTTGCTGTGGGAAGATGAATGTCTAGAATATACAGGACTTCTACTTCTAGACTTCACTGATTTCCTGTGGGGAGAAGAGACTAGTGGTAAAAATGAATCTTTCACAATCATATTCAAGGAAAACAAAATTAGTATAGTAAGCTTTGGCCAGATAGGCACAAACATTATTAAAATTAACACACAGTGTGGTATGGAAGGAACTCTAGCTCTATATTCAGAGCTGGACTCAAACTCTGCCTGCTGTTTACTACCTGTGTGACCTTAGCAAGTCACTTGAACCTCAATTTCCTCGTCTCTTAAAAAAAAAGAGGGCAGCTGGCTTCTGAGACCCCTTCTAGCTTTTGATCTATGATCCTATGTCTACCTTAAAAATAAGTGGGTAGGGGCAGCTAGATGACGCAGTGGATAAAGCCACAATTGCCTCACTAAAAATAAAAAAATAAAAAAAAGTGGGTAGTGGGGCAGCTAGGTGGCACAGTGGATAAAGCACCGGCCCTGGATTCAGAAGGACCTGAGTTCAAATCTGACCTCAGACACTTGATATTTACTAGCTGTGTGACCCTGGGCAAGTCACTTAACCCTCATTGTCCTGCAAAAACAAAACAAAAACAAAAATAAGTGGGTAGCAACTGATTCCTAGACGACACAAGCATTTGTTGTTGTTCACTTGTTTTTCAGTTGTTTCTGACACTTTGTGATCCCATTTGGGGTTTTCTTGGCAAAAATTTGGTTTCCTGGCAAAGTGTGGTTTGCCATTTCCTTCTTCAGCTTATTTTATTAATGAGAGAACAGAAGCAAACAGGTCACATAGTCAGTAAGTATCTAAAGCCAGACATGAACTCAGGCAAATGCACTGTCTGGCTGCTGGACACAAGACTATCTGAACCTAATACTATATTACACTTGTGTCACAATCCATTTGTTAAAGAACTTTTGTCTATATTTTCCTCATTTAACTCAAGATTAAGCTCTTCTCTACTCACTAGGCTAAGGAAATATGACTCTTGTACTTCTGAAGGGGCAATAATAAGAAGAAGAAAAAAAGACAAAGATTTTAGATTTTTAATTTCAAACATTTTTTGTTTTGTTTTGTTTTTAATGAGGCAATTGGGGTTAAGTGACTTGCCCAGGGTCACACAGCTAGTAAGTGTTAAGTGTCAGAGACCGGATTTAAACTCAGGTACTCCTGACTCCAGGGCTGGTGCTTTAACCATTGCACCATCCAGCTGCCCAGCTATAATCTTTTGTAGGAAATAAAAATAATATACATGCCTCAGATACCCAAATTTTCTGACTAGGTAGCTGTTTAGCTTTCAAACTTCAGTCAAATTCTTTAGGGCTAAAACAATCTACTTTGTATTTTTGGTTGATTTAAATATTACATAATAATACAGTGTTTTTCACTGTATCCAAATGTAAAGACAAAAAAAATCTGAATTTTTTAAAATACAGAAAAATCTAGAGTTATTCATTTTACAAAAAGATTAAACCCAGGATTTATCAAAAAAGAGAGAGACCCTCTCCCAGCCCTGCCCCCCTTTTAATTTTTTTTTTTTTAATAGCAAGGCAATGAGGGTTAAGTGACTAGCCCAGAGTCACACAGCTAGTAAGTGTTAAGTGTCTGAGGCCGGATTTGAACTCAGGTCCTCCTGAATCCAGGGCTGGTGCTCTATACACTACACCACCTAGCTGCCCCCCAGCCCCCTTTTAAGATGTTCTAATTTACACTCTACTTTTCAGGAACTCAAATCATATAAAAAGGCAGGGCACTACTTTACTTCCCAACACTGTTCCCTCTTTCTTCCCTTGAAGGAATCAATGAATAAATAGAGAAATAAAACAACCTCAGTACAAGAGAAATCTAAATCAAATCTGAACTTCTATTACTTCCATTTGACTGAAGTGTCTATGAAGTCATGGAAGTACAGGAAGAAGCAACACTGCTAAAAATCAGGCTGAACAAACAACAAATCCTCCCATAGTCTATTCTTTTTTTCTCTTTTCCTTTTTTCGGGACAATGTGGGTTAAGTGACTTGCCCAAGGTCACATAGCTAGTAAATGTCAAGTGTCTGAGGCCGGATTTGAATTCGAGTCCTCCTGAATCCAGGGCCGGTGCTTTATCCACTGTAACACCTAGCTGCCCCAGTCTATTCTTTATCATCTACATCATCTACAATAATCTGGAAGGTTTGCTCCAGAAAGTCACTGATAAAAATCTAACTTTGCCATCATATTCTAGTGTTCAACACAAATCCATTATCAAATTATGCACATTTATAGAGTTAAAAAGTTTGGGGAGCAGCTAGGTGGCGCAATGGATAAAGCACCAGCCCTGGATTCAGGAGGGCCCAAGTTCAAATCCGGCCTCAGACACTTGACACTTACTAGCTGTGTGACCCCGGGCAAGTCACTTAACCCTCATTGCCCTGCCCCCCCCAAAAGTCTGTAGGTAGATTTATCAAATGCAGGTAAACTTGAGGAATGCTATGCTCCTCTTTTAAACATCTGACTGACAGAAGGGATTTTCTTTGCTTTCATTATAACAGGGCTAAAATGAAATTCCCTCATTTTCCCAAAGAAAACTTCTGAAACTTTTTCTAAAAGCTCAAT
The DNA here is from genome assembly GCF_019393635.1 of Dromiciops gliroides. Taxonomy (NCBI): domain Eukaryota; kingdom Metazoa; phylum Chordata; class Mammalia; order Microbiotheria; family Microbiotheriidae; genus Dromiciops; species Dromiciops gliroides. The sequence goes on from NC_057864.1 coordinate 184,184,158, forward strand.
TACTTACTTTGACTCTTGCTGAAGGCTACTCACTATAGCCGTCTTTAGTCTTTAATCAATATAATAGAATAAAATCAAATTCTCCAAGTAAATGCTACAGTATTAATTATTAGTACTAATTTTACCACCTTATCTTTGTTTATAGTACTTTACAGTTTCCTAATTGTTTTTCACATATTTCATTCAATTTAAATACTAGGTTGTAAACTCAAGAACAGAAACTTTCTCCTATCTCCCACAATGCCTCCTTGTACATAAGAACTTAAAATGTTTGCCAAATTGATTTTCATAACTATCCTATGATGTAGACAGGGCAGATAATTCCCAGTTGCCAGAAGAGGAAATCAAAGCCCAGAGGTTAAATGACTTGACTAAAATCACACAGCTATTATGTAATCGAAGCTAGATTAAAACCCAGGGCTGGGGGGCAACTACATGGCACAGTGCATAAAGCACTGACCCTGGATTCAGGAGGACCTGAGTTCAAATGTGGCTTCAGACACTTAACACTTACTTGCTGTGTGACCCTGGGCAACCTCATTGCCCTGCACCAAAAACCAAAACCAAACCAAACCCAGGGCTTCTGACTCCTAGTCCCATGCCTTATTATACCCCTATGTTTGGATAGCCATATACTAAAAGTAAAAAACATGACTGTGTCAGATGTGAATCCTAGCTCTTTCCACAAGAAAAGAGAGGTCTATTGGAGGGCGAAGTGAGGCATTTTAGTCTCCATTTCCCCTCTTTTATGAAAAAGGAAACCTTTATCTTCTTGGGAAGGCATCATAGTACAGTGGAGAGAGCACTGGCTCTGGAGTCAGAAGTTCATACACTGCCTCTAATGCTTTACTACCTGTATGACCTTGGAAAAGTCACTTAATCTCAATGGTTCTGTTTCATCAAATGCAAAATAAGGTGGTTAAACCAGATGGCCTTCGAGGCTCCAGTCAAATTTAAATCTATAACATTGAATTAAACCAGTCCAATCCCACCTGAACTTGAAGTATCATTATTATGGTTACAACAGTAATTTCTAACAAGGAATTACTGGTTTCTTTAATAGTGTTGCCAGTCTAAATTAAATTTTTTTTTAAATCTGAGAGCCCACTATGCCTGTTTCCTTCTCATAGTGTAAAAAAAGGAAAAACATAGAGGATATACACAGAAAGGCACCACATGTTTGTGTTCAATCCACTCTGACAAGTGTGCATTGAACTTCTGGCACCATTTGGATTGCCAATGAAATGGAGGAGGAACGCATACACATGACAATACCAAATACTGATGTTCTGTGTAAAGGCAGAGCTCTTTTAAGGAAAACAAACAAAAACTAAAGAAATGACTGTGACCCCAGGAATTAAATGCACTTCAAATATGCATCAGGCACTTCGATTTTTAAAAAAAAAGTGTGTGTATATATACATATACATATATATATGACAAACTTTAACAAAGTTGAGAAAAGAAACAGAATTTTCTATCATTGTCCAAAACAACTATCCAAAAAAAAAAAAAAGCAGTTATTGCTGGCACTTCTTCAATTCAACTCAATAAACATTTATTGAGCACTTACTACATGCCAAGAACCATACTAGGTTTTGAAGAGACAAAACCAAAAATGAAAACAATCCAAGCCCTAAAGAAGCAGTCCATTGGGGAAAAGGGAGAAAGCAATATATGCATAGAAAAGTAAATTTAAAATGTATGCAAAGTATAAAAAAATACAAAGCAATTCCAGAAAGGTTGAAGTGGAACACAACATGGATCCTGAAAAACCTCATCTAGAAGATGGTTCTTGTGCTTTGGGCCTTGAAAGAAGCTTGGGATTTCAAGAATGTCAGGGGGGCAGCTAGGTGGCGCAGTGGATAAAGCACAGGCCCTGGAGTCAGGAGGACCTGAGTTCAAATCCAGTCTCAGACACTTGACACTTACTAGCTGTGTGACCATAGGCAAGTCACTTAACTCCAATTGCCTCACCAAAAAAAAAAAAAAAAGTCACACGATGAAGCTGGAATGGAACTTATATAGTTCCCTAATTTTACAGATTAATGCACTTTTGTAGTCCCAAACCCAATGAACTAATGATAGTCTCAGAAAACTCTTTATAAGTACTAGGAAGTAATAAAATTTGCTCTTATAAGCAAACTGTCAATATTCTGTGGAACAAAACAACTAATTATTTTTAAATTACTCCAGCTTCCTTTAAAAAAAGGAGCCACTGGGGCAGTTAGGTGGAGCAGTGGATAAAGCACTGGCCTTGGATTCAGGAAGACCTGAATTCAAATGCAACCTCAGACACTTGACACTTACTAGCTGTGTGACCCCGGGCAAGTCAATTAACCCTCACTGCCTCGCCAAAAAAAAAAAAACAAAACGGTGCTAGATCCTTCCATACTCCATTCCTAGGACTGGCACTGGCACACTGAGGCAGGATAGTTTAATGTCTCCACTAAATAAATTTTTTTAAATGGAATAGTTAAACATACTGACAGTATGCAAAAGTATGCTTGAAAAAAGGGTACTGTTTCCTATTTCTTGAAAATAAAAACACAGAAGAAAAACTTTCCATAAGTAGTTCACTCCAAGCTTACTCACACTAGAAAAAAAATGGTTTTTTCCTAAGGACATCATCAAGTTAGGCATTAATTCAATCTACTGAAAGGAAATGACATATTCACAAGGGAAGTAGATGATGGAGCTAAAAGGAAGCCTATTTGTCTTGATCACCAATTTCTGCCTTACCATGCTATCAAAAGAAGGGAAAGTATTGGGATAAATTTTAAACATTAGCTAGAGGAAAATGGTTTAGATTGATATGAAAAGGGACTGGAGATAAGCAATAGAATGCAATGAACCTGACTAAATATCCTCAAGCTAACACACATGGATTTTTTTTTTAATTAAGAATAGGCTGGGGGGGCAGCTAGGTGATGTTGTGGATAAAGCACTGGCCTTGGATTCAGGAGGGCCTGAGTTCAAATCCAGCCTCAGACACATGACACTAGCTGTGTGACCCTGGGCAAGTCACTTAACCCTCATTGCCCCCCCCCAAAAAAAATTGGCTGACAAGCTCAGGACAGACATCTGGACCACAATTATAAATGTAAAAGTAGTGAATAAGGATTTTCCTCACAGAGCCTCAACCTTTTTTAGGTGAGACCACCTTTGGGAATGGGAACAGGTGGTTTGTACACATTACATCTTACAGATATGTCTCACTAAAGGTAGGAGCTGGGCCCAACCCTGGAAATAGTTTTTACCATGGATACTTCCTACTTTTGAGATACTAGATCTGCTAGAGTAGAGGGGTTAATCTATTCCTACAGGTGGTCAACAAAATTTATTGGTCATTGGTGGACCCGAATACTTACTGACTGGCAAAGGCCCTTCAATGCATTCCAGTCCTTCTCCCCCACAACCTATCTTCTCCCATGGTAAAGAATTGAAAAGAAAAATCACATACCTGGGAAGAGGGCTCCGACTCACAGAGCGCTTGGTCACAAATGGGCTGCTAGACCGTCTTCGGCTATAAGGGCTAGGCGACCGACCACCGTATGAACCACTCCCCCTCTCATAGCTGGATGAGCGCCTCCTGTTGTATGGACTCACTGACCTCTGCCGCCTACTGTATGGGCTGGGTGAACGGGTGCTGGACTGGTAGGCCGATGGCTCTCTGTAAGGCGGACTAATTGACTGTCTTCGTGAGGACCCACCTGGGCTCTTCTTGTAGGAGTCATAGTTGCTGGAGGTATGAGATCTTGGAGGACTAACATCATATTCCTGGCTGTATGATGCTCCAGAAGGGCTGTCATCCTGCTTAGGGCTGTCAGACCATTTTCTGTGAGGGCTCCTGGATCTCCGTTTGGGACTATCTATTGATTTGTAGCTTTTGGGTGGGTCTCTTTTCCGATGACTTTTAGAACGGTCTTTGTGTCCAGACTTTAACTCTCGTTCTTTTCGAGTCTTCTCCTTATGGAATTTGGCTGACCTGGATTCCTTGTTACTGCTACTCTTAGATACCAGTGCCTTCCCGTATTCATCATTCTCTTCGTTCAGTCGTTTTGAAGTCCCAGAGAGTCGGTCCTTCGTGGACACTGACTTGCTGGAGACTTCTTGGTTTTTTTCTACCTTCTTTTCCTTCTCTATCTGCTTGGTTTTCAATAGCTCTCTGATACGCCTGTGCTGATGATGGCGATGTTTGTGAAGCCGGTCACTCCTATCAGTACCCCGACGATCATCATTATCTCTTCTCTCTAGCTTGAAGGCCATGTCATCAGAGAAGGTGTCTGAATCAGAGCTGATGTCGTCGTACTCCACCAGGGGCTTGATCATAGTGCTCAGTGGGGCTGCTTCAGGGGCCAGAGAGCCTATGTCTTTGGAGTGCTTCGACTTATGTCTCTTGTGTTTCGACACAAGTCTATGCCTCTCTCTGCTGTTGGAGCTGCCACCGCCACCCAGAGATGATGGCTGCATGGCCCCAGAACTCCCTCCAGCCCCATCCTTCTTGCCCCCATGTCTCTCTGAATTGGGCATTCCCCTTCCCCTAACTTCAAGAGGGGAGAGGAAACCCCCCCAGAATCCCCAAAGTCAATCCCCACCCTCCCCCCCAACTCACGTCTAGCAAAGAGTCCCCTCCTGAAGAGGGGTGGGGGGGGGAAAGGCGCCCGCCCTGGCCCCCCCTCCCTCCTTACACCTCAGCTCCTTCCTACATGAGGTGGAGGTAAGGGCGCCCAGGGAGGGGGAAGCAGAGGGGGAAAAAAGCTCCTCAAAAGCTGCAGAAGCAGAGGCTCCCGCCCCGCCCGCTGAGCCTCGGGGCAGGGGGTGGAGGAGGCCGGCCCAGCCCCCTGGAGCTGTGGGGCCGCCTTGGGTTCCGGGCGGGCCTGTCTGTGAGGGCTGCGCGGGCCCTCCCCCAGCCGGCAGCCCGGCTCGCCCCGAGGCCTCCTGACGCCGGGGGCCCGAGGTCTGGGCGCCCCCCGCTCCCTTTGTCCCTCCTTCCTGGGGAAGTCACTACCCGCTCCCCTCGCCTCAGACCTCCCTCACACACACACACACACTCACTCTCACACACACGCTCTCACACTCACACACACTAGGTTAAACCGAAACGGCACTTAGCTGAGGCTGGGGGTGGGGGGGGTGGGAAACGCAGCCCAAACCTCGCGAGACTGGCGAGACTGCTCTCGCGAGAGAGACACCGGTCTCGGGCCACTTTTCCCTTCCCTATTTCCTTACTCCCTCCTCTCTAGGCGCTACCAAACTACGCGAGAACGGGCTAGACTAGTGACGAACAAGTCATCGACCTCTCGCGAGAATTTAGGTGACCCTTTTTTTTTAAACTAAAACAAACCTTTATTGATAAGGTACATCCTGTGTTTTTTTTAAAACAAGACTTTATCGGGAACTTATCTTGGCTAGCAGCTTCCTTAGTAACCTCACACTGCTTGCCTCCAACTTTACTAGTACACTTTCAGCTGCTTGAGAGGACCACTGCAGGACCTAGGAAGAACCTCTTGCTTCTATAGGAGTCTGAAAACATTGCCATTACTCCACAGGATCTTTCCCTCAACACCCATCGCACCTCCATACTTTTTTTGTTCCTATCGAAAGTTCCGCCCTTCCTTATTTGACTTGCAGCTAAAATCTTCTATGTCTTATCTCCTCCAATAGAATGTGAACTTCTTGAGAGACGAGTCCATCATTTCTATTTGTATCCTCAATACTTTGCACCTAGTAAACTCTTCATTCATCCACCCATCCTAGTGACCAAGGTTCTTAAACTTGGCAATGTAATTACTTCATATTGTATATATAATTAGCTTTGTATGTGTTACTTACCCTGTATATATTGTATTGACTTTTTATTTATTACTTTGTATATATCATATTTATTGTGTATAAACGTGGTTCCTCCATAAAATGTTAGTTCCTTGAGGTAAAGACTTTTGGGAATCCCTATTACAAGGCTCAGCTTAGACAGTTATCTCCTCTGTGAAGGATTCCCTGGTCCACCCAATTTTCCACTTCAAAGTAGTTTGTATCTACAAGTGATTCATCTGATGAATCAATAAGATTAGTAGTTATTATGCCCCTACTATATACCAATCAACAGTTTCTCCCCTGAGCTTAAGTCCCCCAGCACCAACTGCTAATTAGACCTTCAAATGGTTTATGACTATGAGTGTAAAAAGGTTAGACTGATGTTGAATATGTGAGGTGAAGAAGATCGAGGAGCAAAGAGTTGATGCAAAGGTTATGAACCTCAAAAAGTAAAAGAATGGTGGTGGCTTTGACAGATAAAGTTTGGAAGAGAGGTGGGTTTGGGAGAAAAGATACTAAATTCTGTTTTGGACATGTTTAAGATGTCTCCAAATATCAAATCAACAAACATTTATAAAGCACTAGATTCCAGACTTGGTCCTGGGAAAACAAATGCAAGCAAAAAGAAAGGCAGTCTGTCTTTAAAATATTACATTCTAAGGAGGGAACACAACCCATAAAAGAGAGCTGAAAAGCTGGGGGAGTAGGGAAGTGTAATGAAGTCTGGAGAACCCACCCTAAAAGAAGGGAACAGCAAGTGTGGAGATAGAAGGCAGCTTAATCATACTGGGCCTTGAAATGTCTAACAGACAGTTGGTGATGTGGATATGAAGTTCAGGGGAAAGACTGTTGCCAAATCAGTGACCACTTATATTATTATATTATTGCAACAGTACCCTAATTAGTCTTCCTACTCCAAGTTTTGCCCTTTTCCACTTTAACCTCTTCCACACAGCTGCCAAAATGATTTTGCTTAAGCCCAGACCTGTTTTACTCCCTACTCAATAAACTCTAGTGACTGCCTATTGCCTATAGAACAAAATATAAACTCCTCTCTTTATCTTTTAAAATCCTTTACAACCTTGTCCAAAAATATCTCCCTAGCCTCATTGAACATTAATCTCCATCCTGTACTCTGTGATCCAACTAAACTGGCTTTCCACTAAACTCTCTCTTCTACCTCACCCTATCTTTCTCTTTAAGACAGAGCTCAAGTACTACTTTCTAATCTATATGAAGCCTTTCTTAATCTCCCCAAATGCTACTGTTCTCTTTCTCTTTAAATGCCTTGAATTTATTTTCTTTATATTCATTCTATTTATGACTATATATATGTACCTCTTATATTTCTGGTTAGAAAGTAAGTTGCTTGGGAGGGCAGCTAGGTGGTGTAGTGGATTAAAGCACCACCTCGGGATTCAGGAGGACCTGAGTTCAAATTTGACCTCAGACACTTGACACTTACAGGCTGTGTGAACCTGGGCAAGTCACGTAAGCCTCATTACTGAACAAAAACCATAACATTGTTACATTACTCTGATAATCCTTTAATTGGGCTTTAATAAAAAATAGAAAGTAATTTGCTTGGGAATAAAAATTGCTTCATTCTTATATCCTCAGCACCTTTCACAGTCAGTACCTGGCATACAGTAGGCACTTAATAAATTCTCTTTTATTGCCAAATAGATCTATATATCATCTTCAAAGAGATATTAAACATGGGAGCTGAACTGAGCAAGGGAGAATATGGAGATAGAATAGGGTTCAAGACAAAATTTTGATGAACACCAAGGGCATGTGATATGGATGATGAGCAAATAGGAGACTGAGGAGGGGTGATCAGGCAGATAGTATGAAAATCAGGAGAAAATAGTGTCATGTCTTCTTTCACAACATGACTAATACAATAATGTGTTTAATGTGATTGCACATATATAACCTATATCAGATTGCTTTCTGTCTTGGGGAGGAGGAAGGGAAGAGAAGGAGGGAGAAAAAATCTGGAACTAAAAATCTTATGAAAACAAATGTTGAAAACTCATGTAACTGGAAAATAATAAAATACTTTTATGATTAAAAAAAAGAAAAAGAAAATAGTGTCATGAAAACTCAAACTAAAGAAAGTATGCAGGAGTAGATAAGGTAGCCAACAGTGTCAAATGCAGCAGAGAAGTCAAGAGGCATAGAGTTTAGTAAGGGATGGACTTTGATAGGACAAGGAGGTGAAGGATTTGAGAGATGATGACAGTGAGGAGTTGAGCTATTTAACTATAGGGTCAGGGATGGAAAGGAAGGAAAGTGAAGACAGAACAGGGAAAAATAACTAATTGGTGAAGAATTGGCAATTCTGATGATGGCAAGGGGAAAAAGCTTAGGAGGGGTAAGATTTTGAGAGAGTTGGAATAATAAAAAGTTAGTTTTTTTAAGGTAGTGGACCACTTGTAGGTAATGGTGAAATCCAGAGTGTGATGATCCCTGTGTGTGCCTAAGGTGGAATGAAGGAGGTACCATAAGACTTAAGGAGGGGGGACAGCAAGGTGGTGCAGTGGATAAAGTACCAGCCCTGTATTCAGGAAGAACTGAGTTCAAATCCAACCTCAGACACTTGACACTTACTAGCTGTGTGACCCTAGGCAAGTCATTTAACCCTCATTGTCTTACAAAAACAAAAAACAAAAAGAAACAAAAAAGACTAAGGAGATTGAGCAATTAGGAGGTTGGGGAACAGAATAAGAACAGAAATTGGGAAGGAGAGGAAGACAGTGAATGTGGTGCTGAAATCCCTGAGAAAGGAGGGAAAATTACCTAGGTCTGGTAAACAACAGTCACCATATTTTGAATGATGAGGAAAATTTCGATGTGATAAACTTCAAAGGAGGAAAAGAAAGGTGGCAAAAAGAACAAATTAATGGTGACAAAGGCTAAAAGGAATATGAGAAAGAGGTCTAGGATGAAGGGAATTTTGCTCCCTATGGAAAGGGAGGTTTAGTTGTTTTAGACTCTCCATGACCCCATTCAGGTTTTCTTGGCAGAGATACTGAAATAGTTTACCATTTCCTTCTCCAGCTCATTTTACAGATGAGGAAACTGAGGCAAACAGGGCTAAGTGACTTGACCAGCTAGTAAGTGTCTGAGGCTGGATTTGAATTCATGAAGACAAGTCTTGCTAATTCCAATATGCTCTATTCAGCAGCCCCATGGAAAGGGAGGGTATAGCAGTAAAGGTGCGCTTGAAATGACTCTTATTTGGCTCTGATACCTAGACTGTGTAAGAATAATTTTTGACTGAAACAATTAGACCTGAGTCAAATCAACAAGCATTTATTAAGAGCTTACTATAGGGGCAGCTAGGTGGCCCAGTGGATAGAGCACTGGCCCTGGAGTCAGGAGGACTTGAGTTCAAATCCAGCCTCAGACACTTATTAGCTGTGTGACCCTGGAATTCACTTGACCCCAATTGCCTCACCCCCACCAAAAAAAAAAAGAGCTTACTATGTGCCAAATACTATATCCTTAAGCAATTTATATAAAAGCAAAAAACTCTTAGAATCAGTGGAGATTTCTTATTGATTTGGGAAGCTGGGGCAAGCATGGTGCAAGGAGAGGGCTGATTTGTGGTTGAGGAGAGTTGGCTCTATAAGCATCTCAAGAGAAGAGAACCCAGGCCAAGCAAAGTATGAAAAAAGAAGCAACTCTTTAATAGGGTAGTCAGAAATGGAGTGGACAAGTGTGAAATAGGGTTGAGAAGGATAGGGATTTGATGACAAGAAGTAGGGTTAGTGAGAGTTTGTGTCTAGGTGGCCAGAGCTAATTATTGGGATAGGGAGATAATAACAATTAGAATGATGGTAATAATTATTATTAATAATAAATAGCACTTAGCACACATATAAGGAGGCAGCTAGGTAGCTCAATAGATAGAACTGGGTTCACTGGGCCTGAAGTCAGGAAGACCTGAGTTCAAATTTGTTTCAGATACTTACTAGGGTGAGGCTGGACAAGGCTCTTAAGTTCTGTTTGCCTTAATCCACTGGAGAAGGAAATGGCAAACCACTCCAGTATTTTTATCAAGAAAACCCCATGGACGATATGATCCATGGATCACAATGAGTTGTATATGACTGAATAACAAGCATGTATGTAGTGCTTTATGGTTTGCAAAGCATTTTACAAATAGCATCTCATTTGATTCTCACAATAACCCTGGGAAATAGGTGCTGTTACCCCATTTTACAGATGAGGAAACTGAAGCAAAGAGATGTGAAATGGTGTGTCCAGGGTCGCACAACTGGTATTTGAAGCAGAATTTTAACTCAGATCTTCTGACTTCAGATCTAATGCTCTACTCATTACACTAGGTCAGAGTTTGCTAGCTATGGGAGTAATAGTGAGTGACGGATGATCTATCTAGTTCTCTATTTATGAAGCATGGTTCACTTGGATCTGACCTTGCTGGTGGGTTTCACTATCTCATGAATTTTTATGCCTTAATGGTTTTTAAGTCTCAATCTGCTAGGAGAGTATAACAGTAACTGTAAGTTAATGTTCCCTATTTTGAGTCACTGTCAATGCTTGTGCACCTTTATATGGAACATTTCTTTTGTGTGGAGGAAATACACAGCTATCCTAAACCTGATTTAAATTGCACATTAAAGACTTTTCTTCCTCCTCTTTTTGGGAAGACCTGTGAGAAAAAAAACATAAATATATGAGAAAAAAATCAAAGCTTTAAGTACTTTCTTCCTAAGCTCTGGGGTAGGTATATAAAAAACAAAAGGATATGAGAAAAAAAGCCTAAACCTTCTCATTAGGAGTCAGGCTCCTCTATGAATAAACCAATTCAGTAAGAGGAATCCTTTGGAGGAGTGGAAAGAAATATAGAACCTCAGCCCCTTAGGCCCAGTTGTGGGTTATAAGTGTTGGACATATAACAAGGGTCATTTCTCAATAGAAAAATGGTCAAAGGGTATGAACAAAGAGGTGTTAAAAGAAAGGAAAATTATCAACAACTATTTGGGAAAAAATTCCAAATTACTAATAAGAAGAGAAATGGAAAATAAAATAACTTTAAGGTTCTACCTCATATTTGATTAATTTATTATGGAAGGCAATTTGGAACAAAACCCCAAAGATGATAAACTGTGCATACCCTTTGACCTAGCAATGCCACTGCTAGGTATAGAACCAATGTGAAGAAAAATATTTATGGTAGAACCTTTTTATTTTATTTTTTTGGTGAGGCAATTGGGGTTAAGTGACTTGCCCAGGGTCACACAGCTAGTAAGTGTTAAATGTCTGAGGCTGGATTTGAACTCAGGTACTCCTGAATCCAGGACCAGTGCTTTATCCACTGTGCCATCTAGCTGCCCCCAGAACCTTTTATTATATAAAACTGGAAACAAAGTGGGTGCCCATCTATCAAGGAATGGCTGAAAAAAATATGCTATATGTATGTAATGAAACAAATTATTAAGCTATAACAAATGACTGAAAGTACAAGGATTCACAGAAAGTATCTATGAACAGATATACAGTGCAGTTAGTAGGACCAGGACAATTTATAAGATGAGTACAACATTATATAAGAAAACCACCACAAAAGACTTAAGATCTCTGATCAATGCAATCACAATCTTGACCCTAGAAAACTGATGCTGAGAAGTGGTGGGCCAGAGGTGCAAAAAAAGACAAATATTTTCAGATATGGCCAAATTATGGATCTTCTTTATTGCCTATATTTGTTACAAGAGGGTTTAATTTTTTTTTTAAGCAGGGAGATTTTTGCAGAGGACTGGGAAGAGTAGTGATAGGGATAAAGGAAAAAAGAGGGAAAAGCATCCATTGTTTAAAATCCACATAAGGAAGCAGAAGAAAGTTCAGAAGAGGACAATCAGGGCCAGGTTGGTACTGATAAATGAAATGTAATATGTACTTTAAAAAGAAGTTGTAAAGAAGAGTCTTGGTTTTATATATAATCTTGTTTCCTTGTTTGGTGTATAAGAGAATGCCCATCTCTGTTGATGTTTTAACAAGGTCATACTTTTCATTTATTTATTTTTGTTGTTGTTGGTTTTTTTGTGGAGCAATGAGGGTTAAGTGACTTGCCCAGGGTCACACAGCTAGTAAGTGTCAAGTGTCTGAGGTCAAATTTGAACTCAGGTCCTCCTGACTCCAGGGCCAGTGCTTTATCCACTGTGCCGCCTAGCTGCCCTGGTCATAGTTTTTTTTAAAAAAAAGTTTAAATTACTTGCCTGGGATCAGAAGATTAGTGACAAAAAAAAAATAATTAGTGACGGAGCTAGAACTATCCTCTTATTTCCCCACCATATTTACAAATACATACATCTTCCCACCATATCACATATTCTCATCACTTAGCAGGTGACTTGCTTTGAGTCATATTGTGAAGAAAGTAAGAAAGCCTTGATTTCAGTGATTTTTCTGTGACAAAAAATTGTTGGGAACATTAAGAGCAAGAGCACTGAGATTAAAAAATAACCATAGAAAATACTCTTGTTACTAGGTTTATGGAGTCTTAGAGAAGGGGATGTTGACATTGTTATTGGATAGGTTCTTTTTTTTTGGTGGGGCAATGAGGGTTAAGTGACTTGCCCAGGGTCACACAGCTAGTGAGTGCCAAGTGTTTGAGGCTGGATTTGAACTCAGGCCCTCCTGAATCCAGGGCTGGTGCTTTATACACTGCACCACCTAGCTGCCCCCAAGCCCATAGGGGTTTTTTTTAAAGTATTTTATTGGGGTGCAGTTGATAAAGCACTGACCCCTGGACTCAGAAGGACCTGAGTTCAAATCCAGCTCAGACACTTGGCACTCACTAGCTGTGTGACCCTGAGTAAGTCACTTAACCCTCATTGCCCTGCAAAAAGAAAAAAAAAAAGTATTTTATTATTTTCCAGTTACATATAAGGATAGTTTTCCACATTCGTTTTCACAGGATTTTTAGTTCCAAATTTTTTTCTCCCATCCTCCTTTCCCTCCCTCCTCCCCAAGATGGAAAGCAGTCTGATATAGTTTGTATATGTACAATCATATTAAACATATTTCTACATTAGTCATCTTGTGAAAGAAGACTCAGAGCACAAGGGAAAAACCTCCAAAAAGAAGGAAAAAAAAACCACAATCCAAAAGTAGAAACGGTATGGTTCAATCTGCATTTATAATTCACATTTCTTTTTTCTGGATGTTGAGAACATTTTCTATCATGAGTTCTTTGAAACTGTTTCGAATGGTTGCACTGCTGAGAAGAGCCAAGTCTATCACCATTGTTCATCACACAATGTTGCTGTTACTGTGTACAGTGTTCTCCTGGTTCTGCTCCTCTCAGTCAACATCAGTTCATGTTAGTCCTTCCAGGTTTCTCTGAACTCCTCCTGCTCATCGTTTCTTACAGCACAGCCCATAGGGTTGTGTTTTTTGGTTTTGTTTTGTTTTTAAGTGAGGCAATTGGGGTTAAGTGACTTGCCCAGGGTCACACAGCTAGTAAGTGTTAAGTGTCTGAGGTTGGATTTGAACTCAGGTACTCCTGACTCCAGGGCCGGTGCTCTATCCACTGCACCACCTACCTGCCCCCTTGCCCATAGGTTTTAATGAAGTTTAAATCAATCATCAGTAAACACTTATTAAGTATCTATTATGTGGGGGGCAGCTAGGTGGCGCAGTGGATAAAGCACCGGCCCTGGAGTCAGGAGGACCTGAGTTCAGATCTGACCTCAGACACTTAACACTTACTAGCTGTGTGACCCTGGGCAAGTCACTTAACCCCAGTTGCCTCACTTAAAAAAACCAAACAAACCTAAAAAAAAAAGTATCTACTATGTGACAGGCAGGTGTTAAATTCACTGGGGATACAAAAAGAAGCAGAAGACAGTTCCTACCATTAAGGAGCTTACAACCTAATGGAGTTTGTTTCCAGGTCAATTAATCCTGTTTCTTTCCATTTCTTGGATACATTTTTTTAAACTTTCTGGGTTGTACTGCAGTATTCATTCTATCTCCACTTGGGAATTTCTGTAACTTGGAAATAAGTTTATTTCTTGGGATATCCATTTGTCACCTCCTCAATGGCACAAGACTTCTATCCCTTCCAGCCCTAAAAGTTCTAGGCCTCATTAAAAAAATCACCCAAAATATTTTTTTGGGGGTGGATATTTTACCACTAGATGACAATGCTTGGCTATTACAGGCTCATCTGGGCTCCTCCTAACAATGGTTTTGGAATAGCACTGAACTTACAAAGTTGATTTTCCTCTCTTCAAAACTTTTTCAGGTCCAGAAATCCTAGGACTACTTCCCTGCCTCTTCTAAATGCCCTCTCAGGCACCTAAAACCTCCATCTCCAGGTCTGTCCTGTTGGTAAATTCCTTCTTGGATCTTCCATTTGAGGATATACTTACATCAGATTATAAGGATTGGTCCATAACTCTCCAGATTACTTTTCTACCTTGTCCTCAAGCAAGTAACCTCCTCCTCTCTCCTTTTCAGATTCCTTTTCTGGATAGTCTTCCCTTATTAGCATGTGAGGTCTTTGAGGGCAGGGATTGTCTTTCTTTAAGTTAGTACCAGCATTTAACATAGTGCCTAGCACATAGTGTTTAATAAATGCTTTATCTATCAATAACAATGATATATTTATTATCTTTAGTACTCCAGTCTTTGTACTGTCTTGTCTATGAGAAGAACTTTTTCTGCTTACCAATGGTTAGCAGCTCTTCATTTACTGGTCATCTCAATGTTCTTCCAACTTTAAGTGTCAGCTTCTTTCCAGGTTCCTCTTAGTTGTTTTGCAGAAATAGTTTGACAGTTCTTGGTGGGGGTGTTTTTTTTTTTTTTAAACAACCTTTACTGGAGCTTCAGTAAGACAGACCCTGTTTCACACCGGGCTTGAATGATGCTTGAAACGCTTAACTGCACATTTACATCCCAATGCCTCCTGCCACAGGTCTGTTAGTCACTGAAATGTTGTTCCCTGTGAGATTTTTGCATGTTTCCTTGGAGAAATATGCACTCTTTAAAACCACAGAATTAAAACTCAGCGCTGAATTGACAGAAAATTAACTGAAGGTGAAGATGCTGGAATTTGGTTTCATCTTTGTTAGGACAGATTTTAAGTAACACTACTGTCAGTAGAATGCATGCAGAACCACCATGGTTTAAATGAAACCACATCAAAATAATTGCTTGTCCCAAAAAATTTGCACATCATTCCAGGTAAACACTAAATGTATGCAAAATAAATAAAAGGTAGTTGGGGAAGGAAGGAATGGAATTTTGGATAGAATTTTGTTTGAGCCCTAGCTGGGGTTCTTTGTCTGATGAAATTAATCCCTCAGAGCCCCAAAATTCAGATAAATAATTATTTATTTTAGGGCAAGACAGGCTTTGTGTGTGTGTGTGTGTGTGTGTGTGTGTGTGTGTGTGTGTTTGTAGGACAATGAGGATCAAGTGACTTGCTCAAGGTCACACAGCTAGTAAGTGTCAAGTGTCTAAGGCCAAATTTGAACTCAGGTCCTCCTGAATCCAGGGCTGGTGCTTTATCCACTGTACCACCTAGCTGCCCCCAAACAATTCTCTTAATAAAACCATATCCACTATGGAACATTACCTCCTTTCAGCTACTAAAGAGCCAGAATATTATGAATAGAGAGCTGGCATTGAGCTTGAGAGATGGATTCAAATTCTTCCTCAGACAGAAGATTGGCTGTGTGACCATGAGCAAACTTTAAAAATTTTATTTATTTATTTTGGTGAGGCAATTGGGGTTAAGTGACTTGCCCAGGGACACACAACTAGTAAGTGTCAAGTGTCTGAGGCCAGATTTGAACTCAGGTCCTCCTGAATCCAGGGCCGGTGCTCTATCCACTACCCCACCTAGCTTCCCCTAAACTTTAAAAATTTTAAGCAACAAGCATTTATTTGTTCTCTGGACATTTATAATTTTTTCCAAATATAAGACCAAAGCTTTTAGATATATTATTCCTTCATGCAAATTGCTGTAGATCTCTAAAATTATTTGGCAATTTTGAAAAAATGAGATTGTTTATACAGTTTTAAAAGTTCATTGAGGGAGGGCAGCTATGTGGCGCAGTGGATAAAGCACCAGCCTTGGATTCAGGAAGACCTGAGTTCAAATCAGGCCTCAAACACTTGATACTTGCTAGCTGTGTGACCCTGGGCAAGTCACTTAACCCTTATTGCCCCCTCCCCCAAAATGTAAAAAAGTCCATCAAGGGCAAGATAGCAGTTAATATTTTTACCCAAAAAATGGGAGTAAAATCAGTTACTGGTAACAGCTTTTTGACTCTTAAGTAGGGTATTTCCTTTTAGTTTCCTGCTTAAATGGCAGTCAGCATGCCCATATCCTCTATTACTTGTTTTAGGACTAACTTTCCTGCACAAGGCTGCATTAAGAGGGACATAGATGCATAAAGCATTTATTAACAGTTTTATTTTGTACCTGGCCACTGAATTATAGCTTCCAAGAATAGGGAGAGGATAATATCACAGTACTCTGCCCTCATCAGACCTCATCTTAAGTACTCTATTCAGTTTTGGGTACCTTGATTTAAGAAAGATATTGACCATGGGAAGGGACTTGACTCTATGACAAAGCTGGGCTAAATAACTGGACTAAATAACTGCCCCCAAATTTTTTAAGATAGCATTCCAGGGGACAGCCAGATGGCAAAATGGATAAAGCACCTGCTGTGGATTCAGGAGGACCTGAGTTCAAATTCGGCCTCAGACACTTGACACTTACTAGCTGTGTGACCCTGGGCAAGTCACTTAATCCCCATTGCCTCGCCAAAAAAAGAAAAAAAACAATTGAAGGGTTATCATGTGGAGGAGAGATTACTCATCCCATTCTACCTTCTCCTACCCCTCCCAAGTTGCAATGGGGTATGTTTAGGCTTGATGTCAGAAAAAGTTTCCTAACAATTTGAGCTATTCAATAGCAGAATGAAATCCTTTGAGGTGTGGTAGGTTCTTCTTTGAAGGGTTTCAATCAGTTGTCTGGTATGTTAAAAATAGGGATTCTTTTTGTGTATAGATTGGACCAATTAGCCACTGAGGTCCTTTACAACTCTCAAAGTCCATGAACTCACTACTAATTCCACCACACTATTGAACTCACACTATTCCACTTTTTTTGGAGGTAATTGGGGTTAAGTGACTTGCCTGGGGTCACACAGTTAGTAAGTGTCTGAGGTCAGATTTTTTTGTTTGTTTCTTTTCCTAGATTCTACTGATCACTCTAGCCAGTTGAGATCTTCTGGGAGTCCTCAGCATATTAGCTGTCCTTTCCAGCTTTGTGGCATTTTCTATTTTACAAGTATGCCATCTAGGTGGAGCCAAGATGGTGGAGGAAAGGCAGTGACTTCTCAGAGCACTCCCCCAAAACCCTCCAAATATCTTCAAATAATGCCATAAGACAATTCCTGGAGCAGCAGACCCTACAAAAGGTCAGGGTGAGATCATTTTTCAGCCAGACATCTTAGAAGGTCGGCAGGAAAGGTCTGGGGTGAGAGTGGAGTGCAAACAGCTGTTCCAGCACAGATCCAGCCTCAGGCAGGCAGCTGCAGGCTGCTCCAGGTCTCTGAGGCATTTGAATCAGCTGTGGCAGCTGCTGCTTCTGGAATTCAGCTCACAGACCAGTGGGGGGGTCTAGTAGTTGACCAGGGGGGAGATTACAGGGGTCTCTGCTGGCACTGTGATGGGCCTCTCTTGTTTTGTCCAAGCTTGGACCAGGAAGCAGTCAGGTGGCAGCATAGGTATGGGAGTGCAGGCACCTGAAACGGAATTCTGGTTAAAGGGCAAGTGGCATGTGGTTGCTTGAAGACCAGAGCACAGGCCAGGGGCAGTTTGAAATGAGCTTCTCCTTAAATCGTATCACCTTGGGGGCAACTAGATGGCGCAGTGGTTAAAGCGCCGGCCCTGTTCAAATCCGGCCTCAGACACTTGACATTTACTGGCTGTGTGACCCTAGGCAAGTCACTTAACCCCCTTTGCCTAAAAAACCCCAAACAAAAAAAACAAAAAAAAAATTCTATCACCTTGGAACCCCTGAAGCTTGTCCTGGAATCACTGTCCCACTTTAAGGAGTTAAAAGTCAAGAAATAGGGGCAGCTAGGTGCCGCAGTGGATAGAGCGCCGGCCCTGGATTCAGGAGGATCTGAGTTCAAATCTGGCCTCAGACACTTGACACTTACTAGTTGTGTGTCCCTGGGCAAGTCACTTAACCCCAATTGCCTCACCAAAAAAAAAAAAAAAGCCAAGAAATAGACTAGGAAAATGAGCAGACAGAAAAAAAATGCAGACCCAAATATGCCATCTATCTATCATGCAAGTCATTGATAAAAATGTTGAGTAGTCTGAAGTATCACCTCATACCTATTAGAGTGGTAAATATAACAAAAAAGGAAAATATTGGATGTTTGGGGGATGTGGGAAAACTGAGACACTAATCCACTGTTGGTGGAGTTGTGAAAAAATCTAACCATTCTGGAGAGCAATTTGGAACTATGCCCAAAGGGCTATCGAACTGTGCATACCCTTTGACCCAGCAATACCACTGCTAGATTTATATCCCCAAAGACATCCCCAAAAAGAGAAAAAAACCTATTTGTACAAAAAATATTTATAGTAGATCTTTTTGTGGTGGCTAAGAATTGGAAATCAAAGGAATGCCCATCAATTGGGGAATGGCTAAACAATCTGTGGTATATGATGATGATGGAAAATTATTGTGCTACAAGAAATGACAAGCAGAATGATTTCAGAAAGGCCTGGAAAGACATGTATGAACTGAATGTATAGTGAAGTGAGCAGAACCAAGTGTGTTTTTTAAATTAATTGTGCTAAACTGTATTTTTTTTTTAAGGGCAATGGGGGTTAAGTGACTTGCCCAGGGTCACACAGCTAGTTAAGTGTCAAGTGTCTGAGGCTGGATTTGAACTCAGGTCCTCCTGAATTCAAGGCCAGTGCTTTATCCACTGTGCCACCTAGCTGCAACTGTATTTTATAAATTGCTATTTATATATTAATAGCTATTCTACCCGTTTTAGCAGTAAGCATTTATTATTAATATAATGTATACGAGTAAAGAATTGACCACATGTCTCCCAAACTTCCCCACTAGTCTCAGGCCTTCAGGCTTATATATCTACAAACCTACATACCCCTAAGAGGGAGAGGTACAAAGAACAAGCCAAGATGGCGATCATCATGGTCAAGGATTTTATCCTCTTTTGATAGAGGGGAGTTGTTATACATTGATCAAAGCTAATTGGTTAGCATCATTCAATTCCATTGGTTGATGTGACCTGAGTGTGGTCCAAATTAAAATGAACTCTTTGGGAAAGACCCTCTGCAAAGGCAGGTCCAGTATCTAAGTGTAGTTTAATTCAGCTAGACAAAAGAATCACTCTCCATTCCTTTTGTTCCCTTGGACTTATCTCAAACAAATTAGAACTTCCTCAAGAATTGGACTTTCTGCAGTAGCCAGGAGAAAAGGACTGAAACTGATCTGGGTCCCCCTAAGAAATTCTTTTATTTTATTTGGGTTTTTTTGTTTGTTTGTGGGGCAATGAGGGTTAAGTGACTTGCTAATAAGTGTCAAGTAATTAAGGCCAGATTTGAACTCAGGTCCTCCTGAATTCAGGGCACTACCTAGCTACCCCCAAGAAATTAATTATTTTTTAAAATGTATGTATTTATTTATTTATTTTTGGTGAGGCAATTGGGGTTAAGTGACTTGTCTAGGGTCACACAGCTAGTAAGTGTTAAGTATCTGAGGCAAGATTTGAACTCAGGTCCTCCTGACTCCAGGGTTGGTGTTCTATCCACTGCACCACCTAGCTGCCCGAAATTCATTATTAATAATTATTTTCTCACACAAGAGAACATTGTGCACAGTGACAACAATATAATTTGATGAAGAACTGTGAATGACTTAACTATTCTCAGTAATACAACGATTCAAGACAATCCCAAAGGACTAATGATGAAGCATACTATCCACCTCCAAAGAAAGAACTGATATTGATTGAACATAGACTGAAGCATGTTATTTTTCACTTTCACTTTTTCTTTTATTTGTTTTCTTATACAAATGACCAATATGGTAATGTTTTACATAATTGCACATGTGTAACCTATATCTGATTGCTTACTACCTCAAGGAGGGGGAGGGAAGGGAGGGAAGGATAAAATTTTAAAACTCAAAACTTTATATAAAAGTGTTTATCATTTAAATAAATAAAGATTCTACTAAGTATTTTTAAAAAATGTTGAATAGTAACAGCTCCAGGAAGAAAGTCTGGTGGCATTAACTGAAGTCCCTTCAGGTTGACATCATTCTATTAATTACAATTTGGGGGAAGAGGTTAAACAGTTGTTTAACCAGTTCCTGAAACAGTCTTAACTGTACTAACATCTAGCCATGGGCTTCTTAAACTTTTTCCATTTGTGATCCCTTTTCACTTGAGAAATTTTACCCAGGTATATAGGTATATAAAGTAGGCATACATAACTTTTTTTGTGTGTGTGGGGGGGGGCATTGGGGCTTAAGTGACTTGCCCAGGGTCACACAGCTACTAAGTGTCAAGTGTCTGAGGCTGGATTTGAACTCAGGTACTCCTGAATCCAGGGCCAGTGCTTTATCCACTGCGCCACCGAGCCGCCCCCATACATAACTTTTTGATGATATTTTTTGTTGTTGTTTTTTTTGTGGGGCAGTGGGGGTTAAGTGACTTGCCCAGGGTCACACAGCTAGTGTCAAGTGTCTGAGGCCAGATTTGAACTCAGGTCCTCCTGACTCCAGGGCCAGTGCTCTGTCCACTGTGCCACCTAGCTGCCCCGCAGGCATACATAACTTTTTACTGTGGCCAACTTTTTCTTGGCCCCCACACTGTTACAAGACCCTATATAGGGTTGCAACCCACAATTTGTTTAAGAAACTAGGATCTATCCCACGTGTCTCCATCTTGTCCACAAGAATATCATAAAAGACTTGTTAAATTTCTTGAAGAAATTCATATATGCTATACCTGTGGGACTTTCTTGATCTATAAGCCCTGACCAAAGAAAGAAAGAAAGAAAGAAAGAAAGAAAGAAAGAAAGAAAGAAAGAAAGAAAGAAAGAAAGAAAGAAAGAAAGGAAGGAAGGAAGGAAGGAAGGAAGGAAGGAAGGAAGGAAGGAAGGAAGGAAGGAAGAAAGAAAGGAAGGAAATTAGTTTGGTATAACCTGTTCTTGTTCTTAACATCTTTATTGATATTTTGTTTTTAGATTGCATTCTTACCTGAATGCAATCATCTCTTTCCCCTACCCTGCAAAGTATAACGCTTGTAACAAAGAATGAGAGGGAAAAAGCAGCAAATCAAAACTAACCTACCCACCATCTTTATCTGATAATACATGGCATTGATGCAGGAAGCAAAAATGGGGTTAACAGAAAAACCTAAGATCCAAGCTCCAATTTAGATCTGAACTCTAAGAGGGATTCAGACCCCAAGTCAGGGCCTAGGTTCTCTGTTACCCACATTAATTACCACTCATAACAAGAATATAAAGAGGCAGGTCAGAGAGACCTTAACAGTAACAATGATACACTGACAGGGCATAGAAATTCTACTGATAAATGAAGATATTTTGAAACTGGACATGAAAATCAAAAAGTAACATGCACAGAAAAGGCCAAATTTATCTCTACTTCATTTTATGATGGGTAAACCCCCAAAACACACCTCCACAGAAAAAGGTACCTGCCTTGGGGGTTGGCTTAGGACCCCAGGAACTCCAAATTAGGATAGGCCCTCCCCTGTACCTCCCTAAGGTGGAGATTATTATAATGAGACTGATAATCAATTTATCCATACTATAAATATAGCTATCTTTTCTTTCCCTATTCGAGAGATACCTTTCCATCATTCTGGTTCTCTCCCTGTGTTCACTCACAGGAATGCAATAAAACTTGGTGTTTGGGGCAAACTGCCTCATTTTACCCAAATAACTTGAGGAGACCACCAAGTCAAGCAGAGACAGATTTATTACATTCCTGCAGGAATGGGCAAACTCAATAACTGAGTCGCAATAGCTAAAACATGCCTTGAGCTTTTATAGGAATGTTGGTCAGGGGGGAAATCCCCACACACACTAGGGCAAGCTCACCATCTAACATCCAATCCTGTCTCACCCAGGGTGCGTGTTTAGCTCGTGATCAATGTATGGAGACATGCATATGTGTTTCAGGAACAAGGGGGGGAAAGGGGAGGTGGAACAAGGTCAAACTGAAGTAAGAGGGTACGGGGAATGACAGTCAGATGTTTCGGATCTCACAGTTCCCACTGACTTCCCCTTCCCCTCTCCTGGCCCCTATCTCTAAAGATATTCAACTTGAATAACAGGAAGAGTCACTCAGGTGTTTCAGCATTGTTTTGTAGTCATGTTAATTTTAGAAGGATGACAGGGTTAAAATTTATCTTCAGCTATGTTGGGAAATCAAAGAAATAGAATAAAGAATAAAAGAATAATCCATTGTTGAGACCCTAGGGTCAAGGGGGATTCTGCTCTGAGAAAAAGAAACATGTCACTTAACATCTGGTCTCAACTTAATTGCCGAATCCTGTGTCAAGCCCTGTGATCACCTGCCCTTTCTTCTTGAGTCCCAAGTATTGAATTGGTGGGAAAACTCCCCAACCCACTCAACAGGGACTGGGGTTCTGAAACATGATGGATTCCAGATAAAACTAATATGTAGCTGACAAGTGGGGAGACTGAGCAGAAGTAAAAATACTGTTAATTGGCAGTAGAACTTAAAGGAGACAGTGAGAATTTGACAAGCAATAAACTTTTAAACTAGCTATACTGGAGCAGGGCTGGGTATCTTCCAGACCCCATCTTCAGAGTTTAATCTGACTCAAATCCATAATAATCTCATACATTGGGAAACTGAGTCACTGAGTCTTGTAATTCTTTTGGGATGACCCTAATTCCATCCCACATCAGCATCATAGATGAATGTATGCCAATCATTGCTTTTTCTTGCTAAGTGTTTACAAACTATCCCATTATATAGTGTTTTAAAATTTTCAAACAGAGCAGCTCAACAATCAAAACCCTCAAGTTCTTTCAGTACCCTGAGCAGCAGTTTGTTCAAGCTTGGTGACTTGTTGAGGCCAGTTAGCTTTTTTTATCTTCTCACTTGAGTTTGTATCCTTTCAACTATTCTTGTTTAATATTTCAAAGTCTGAGGATAATGGCTTTCATATTCAGCCCTTGTTTTGCTTGTTTTTTCCCACCAAGAAAAATTATCTCCGGACTGTCAAGGTTTTTTTTTTCTATGGAAAAATCATGAAACTTTCCTGTCAGAAGATTATTTTCTATAGGAAGGAAACTAATAAAGTAAGAATTGAGTTTTTTGATATCCATTATCACCTTCTCAACAGCTTTCAGAGTGGCCCAGTCTCTTTCTTGATTTCCTCTTGGCTTCAAAATTGCTTAAAAAGCCCTTGTACACAGGGTATTGATGCATGGACTAATGCTTTCTTAAAGGAAACATTTCTTGTTCTAATACATTTTCATATCAGAACAGTGAAGCTGGAGAGAGGTGGTTCTTTCTAACCTAAGGCTTTTGGGTGACCATGGAAAATGGGGGTGGTTTCTTTATTTTTCCGGGCAATGAGGGTTAAGTGACTTGCCCAGTCACACAGCTAGTAAGTGTCCTGTGTCTGAGGCCGAATTTGAACTCAGGTCCTCCTGAATCCAGGCCGGTGCTTTATTCACTGTTCCACCTAGCTGCCCCTAGGTTTCTTTATGCAGTAAAAACCGCACTGGACTAGTCATAAGATTTGCATTTAAGTCCTAGTTCTACCACTTGACTAAAGCCATGACCTTTGGACATAGCCTTGTATGGTGGAAAGTCAAAAAGCCCTAGTCGAGAGTTAGAGCCTGGTTTCAAATTCCAACTTTGCTCTTTACTACCTTTGCCCTTTACTATGTGATCTTAGGCAAGTCAAATATTACTGGCATTTAAGTTCCTTGAGGGCAAAGACCAAGTCATTCTTTTTTTTTTTTGTTTTGTTTGTTTTTTTTGCGGGGCAATGGGGGTTAAGTGACTTGCCCAGGGTCACACAGCTAGTAAGTGTTAAGTGTCTGAGGCTGGATTTGAACTCGGGTACTCCTGAATCCAGGGCCAGCGCTTTAACCACTGCGCCATCTAGCTGCCCCCAAGACCAAGTCATTCTTGTATTTGCATCCTCCAGCTCCTAGCACAGCGTTTAGGACGTAATATGGGCTTAATATTGCTGACTGATTGCTCTAAGTTACTCTTCCTCTTTAGATCTGTTTTCTTTTCTGCAACGCAAAGGCGTTGGACTAAATTATCTCAAAAATCTGTCCAAACCCTAAAATCTTATCCTCTAAAATTCATCTCTCTAGACTCGAGTTCGCTAATCTGTAAAGTCGAGATCGCCACAGTATTTATCCTGCTTATCTCACAAGGTTGCTGCAGAGTTTAAAAAAGCACGAGGGATTGATTCTTTGCAACCTTCAAGCCCTAAAGAACTCGGAGCTGCGATGATAATTATGAGGGGGGGAATGAACCTTTCTTTGACCCTTCCTCTGCTAGAACTACAAAAGGCCTTAGTTGGCAACTTTTCTGGCTGCCAGAATTGGAAGCACTTTTTCTGCAAGCGCTTAATTTTGCAAGCCCAGGGTACTGTCAGCTTCTGGACGCTGGCTCCAGTCACGGAAGTTACGGGAGAGAAACCATTGGTCCACATTCTCTAGGAAGGAGGAAGAGGAACTAGGCGAAATCTCGCGAGACACTTTCCGCGACCTTTGCTTTCATGCTCCTTCCGTACTAGGTACGCACTACGTACATACGCACGAACGCACGCCTATACTCCGGCTCCCCGCTGCTCTCGCGAGCCTTGGGGAGGTTCCGTTGGGGAAGATGGCGGCGGCCGCGGGCACCCTTCAACTTTTGCCGCCGGGCTCTTCGGACTGAGCCTCCCGGGGGCGGGGGGTGGAGCGGGCGGCCCCGGAGCCCAGCGCCCCGGAAGCCTGAGGCGGCTCGGCCCCCCCCGCTGGTGGGTGGGGAAGGGTGTCTCCCGTTGTGTGGCGGGCGAAGGCCTTCCCTCCCCGCCTCCGGGATGAAGGCTCAGGGGGAGGCAGAAGGTGAGTGCTCAGGGCCGAGGGGAGGACGAGCTCGGACGGGCTCAGAAGCTCAGGCTTGGTGTCCATAGGGAAGTGGGTGGTGTGGACCCCCCCCGCCCGCAGGTTGGCAGAGCCCCTGCTTTACGTGGAGGGCAGGATGCGGGAAGAAACGCCGTCTGCGCTCCTAATGGTGGGGGAGAGGGGGGTGTCAGGAGGGGAGCGTCTGGGTATCTGTGGCCTCAAGGACCCCTTCCTCTGCTCTGGTTTCCCTTCCTCTACCTGGGAAGCTTGGATAAACTCACTGTAAAAGGCAAGTGGAAGGCCATCATGGGTATTCAAGAAACAACTGACACGCCAGAAACCCACGTATAACTGCCGGAGTAGAAACAGCTGTACTGGCTAGCTTGTAGCAAGAGCAGTCATCAGGTCGAGTGTGGGATTCATTGCTTTTTTTTGAAAACAAACAAACCAACCTATTTAGTAACATGAATAATAACGCTTTAGAGTTTGCAAAGCACTTTGCAAACTTTATCTCATTTTTATCTTCACAATAAGCCTGGGAGGTAGGTGGTTATCCCCATTTTTCAGACGAGAAAACCGAGGCAGACACTTTAAATGGTTTGTTCATGGTCACGGAGAATTAGTGTTTGAGGCTGGATTTGAACTCAGGTCTTTCTAGACAAGTCCAGTGCTCTATCTACAGGCATTATCTCCCTGTTAGCTTTTATATAGTGTTTGTAAAACTTGTGTATATATAGGTTTTCCCATTTTATCTTCACAACAATAGGAAACTGAAGCTGAGGGAGATTGACTTGCCCAGGGTTATCCAGTTAGTGAGGCAGGATTTGAACTTAGGTCTTTCTGACTCCAGATTCAGTGCTTTATCCACTATGACACCTAGCCACCTATTCTTATGACACTTTTGTTTTGACACTGTGGAGACTTTCCAACAAATTTCCAGATGACATTCCTCCTCCTGCTTTCCCCTCTCTCTCCCAGTGATGTTCCTCCTCCCACTCTTCTCCCTGCCTTGACATTCTTTCTTTCACTCCCTCTACCCCCACCCTCCCATTCCTTATTCCCTTAGTTGTCCCTGGTTTGTATTTTATTATTTGCTTGTTGTTTCCGTGTAGTAGAACATAAGCTCCTTGAGAGGAGGAATTGTATATGTGTGTGTGGGGGGGGGGTGGGCAGGGCAATGAGGGTTAAGTGACTTGCCCAGGGTCACACAGCTAGTGTCAAGTGTCTGAGGCTGGATTTGAACTCAGGTCCTCCTGACTCCAGGGTTGGTGCTTTATCCATTGTGCCACCTAGCTACCCCCAGGACAGTTTCTTTTTTATCCTGTTTTCTTGGATCTTCCTGCCCATCTAGCACTATGGGGATTGATAAATGCCCGTTGTATTGAATTACAAGGCACATTCTCTCAAAACCATCTAGTAATAGCCTATCTTACCCAAACCGTGTCATGTAGGTGTTATTATTCTCTTCCTTTTAAAGAAACATATAGCCTAGAAGATTAGAAAGCTAACCTCAAAATCAGAAAGACCTGGATTCAAGTCCCATCTCTTACACGTATTGACCATGTGACTCTGGGCCAATCATTTCATCTCTTAGTGCTCTAGGCAACCACAAGTTCTGGAGAAGGTGTACTAACTTGAATTGGTAGAGTTCCCTCTACCAATGAGATCATTGGTCCAGTCTCTATCCCTTTATGGAGGATACTTGTTAAGAACACAATATTTACTAAGGGAATGTGTTCGGTACTTTGTTTATAGAGAAAGAATGAAACAGTTATTCTACTGGAAGAAACTGTATATACACATACACACATATGCACACTCATACACACAAATAAATGCAAACTATATACAAAATAATGACTTTAGGGGAGAGGGGAGCAGGAAATCAGCACAGCCTCACATAGGGAGGGTGGTACTTGAGCTGAGTTTTGAAGGGAGCTAGAGATTCCAAGATACATCATTAAGAAAGAGCATTCCAGATGTAGGGAGGAGTGTCAGCATCCTGTACAATGTGTGAAGAGGAATATTGTGATATCAGTTTGGTAAAATATGCTGAAGACAGAATGAAGGGCATTAAATGACCTAGAGACAATAGGGAGCCATTGAACCTTCTTGAGCGGGAACGTGACATGAGATGTTTGTTTTGGACTGTTTAATTTGGCAGCTGTTTAGAGGGCGGATTGGAGAGGAGAGAGAATGAAAATAAGGAAGCTTAGGCTATTGCAGTAGTTCAGGGTAGAGATAGTGAGAGCCTGAAACTGTCAATCAGCAGGCATTTATTAAGTGCCAGGCACTGTGTTAAATACTGGGGATTTAAAGGCAAAATTGAAACACTCAGTATCCTCAAGAAGCTGATTTAGAATAACAAGAGAAAAGAAGTCAGATGAGAAAAATAAAGGCAAAGTTGACAATATGTGGCAGCTGACAATATTGGGTTTGAAGGAGAGCAAACTCAAGTTTTGGAAATTTATAATTGTTTATTCTAGAGGAATTATGGTGCTTTTGACAGAAATAGGGAAGCTGGGGGAAGGGGGGGGATGGGTTAGGGGAGAAGATAATGAGTTCTATTTTGGACATTTTGATGATAAAGAGACCCAGGCAAAGTATGATAGGAAATTTGAAGGTGTGTTAACTCTCACTCAGAAGTAGCAAAGAAAGTGCCATATGAGAGCTGGCAGCTGAGTTCCTTAAGACTGATACTGGGGCAAATTAATTCCAAGTATAGGGGGTGGCATGGACTAAAACATGAAAACAGGAGAATGCAAGGTAGAGGATGCAGAATGGGAGATAGGCAGGTGTTTGGTTTGACTAGAATATGAAATTTGTGAAAAATAATGCCTGGATGGTATTAGCTGACATTGCTGAAGTACTTTAAGGCTTTTTTCTCTCTTTAACTTTGTGAAAGTCAGTAGAGTATCTGGGAGGCCAACCTGAGAAAGAAGAATTGAGGATCTTGAAGAACAAGAGAGGTCAGAGTGTCCTCCTTTCATTTGGGGCTAGGAGAGGTAGCAGAATAAGCCAAATTACCCATACATCAGATGATAGATTTGTGAAAGTCCTTTAATGTCAGGGTCAGGAGTTTATGCTTAACATTAAAAAATGTTTATTGACACTTTCTGGTTTTGCATTTGTAATATATTATTGCAATAGATATTTCCCTCCACCACCCAGAGAGTCCTCCCTTGTAACAAAAACAGTTAAATCAAAACAGACACCAAATCTGATTGCATTTACAGCATCTAGCAGCAAGTCACCCTAATAAAAGATGTGTATCTTTGTCTTTTCTCTGGGGATAAAATTATTACAGATACATAGCATTCACCTTTTTAGTGTCATTTGTTTATGTTATTATAGTTCATATTTTATTTGGAAGGCATTTTTATCCTCTTTTGATAGAGGTGGGTCATTAGACATTGATCAAAACTAATTAGGTCATTATAAATGAAACGTGCTGCTAATTGATGCTGATTACTTAGCATCATTCAGTTCCATTGGTTGGCAAGACTTGAAGGTGGTCTGCAGATGACATCAGGGAAAAGAATGCAAAAGACCCTCACTCAGTTGCTCAAGGCAAAGTCCATAACCTAGGCATGGTTTAATCCCATCAGTCCTTCACATATCTAGACAAAAGAATCTGTTTTCCTTATGTTCCCTTGGGTTTGTTCTAGATGAGATTTGTTGAAGTTTTTTCAGGAAAATTGGACTTTCTGGAAGAGGGGTCTGGGGGGGAGAAAGGACAGAGAAAGTGATCTCTGGTTCCCCCCAAAGAAATCCATTAGTAATAATTATTTTTTCACACTAGGTTTCAGTCTAACTGGCATTCTAGCCATATTCCATCTTTGTGCCATTGCATAGACTACCACCCATGGCAAGAATGTACATTCTTCAAACCTCAACTAAGGGCCCACCTTTTACTTGCCATCTTCTTGCCAGACCCACTCAGTTGTTAGTGCTTTTTCCATTAATTATCTTGTATTTACTTATCTGCATACATATTGTATTCACATACCCTCTCCTTCTTAGATGTCAGTAATTATTTTGTTTTTGTAGTCTTCACAACACACTTTTTTTTTTTTTGGTGAGGCAGTTGGGGTTAAGTGACTTGCCCAGGGTCACACAGCTAGTAATTAATTGTTAAGTGTCTGAGGGCAGATTTGAACTCAGGTCCTCCTGAATGCAGGGCTGGTGCTTTATCCACTGTGACACTTAGCTGCCCCTCTGATAAGCTGTTTTTAAAAAATTACATTTTATTATATTTTTAAAGGAATATCTGCCTTCTATCCTTCCCACTTCCTTCTGCTGTGCTCTCCCTCGATCCCATTGAGAAAGCATAATAAACAAACACCTGTATCTCTATCTCTGACATGTATAGTCAAACAAAACAAATTCTTGCACTGGCCATATATTCAAAAACTGTTTTAGTTTATACTGAGTTCATCGTCTTAGGAGGTGAGCAGAATATTTCATCGTGAGTCTTCTTGAATTGTGATTGGTCATTCTTGTCTTTCAAAGTTGTTTGTCTTTATATTGTTGTGGTTATTGGAGACCAAATTGTTCTCCAGGTTCTGAGCCCTGATATCTTAAAATTCTTCCATCTGGTTGAGAACAATCATCCCTTTGGTGTCTCACATATCCCATTGTATTTGTACAAATGTGATGTAATCATATAAAATATTATGGTTATGTGTTTGTCTTATTCCTTTTCTAGACTGTAAGCTTTGTGAGGCAGCACCTAGAACTTTCCTCTGCACATTATAGATGTAGGCACATAATACATGTTTTTGAATTTTGCCCAAATGTGAACTAGATGAAGGCCATATTCAAATTTATGACACTTATTTGCTATGAAGTTCCCAAAAAGTGATAGAAATATCCAGTCACCAAACTATTTCTAAGTCTTGATAGTGTTGCGAAAATTTCTAAGTCTGATGAAGGAAAAGAAACAGCAAAGTCTTCAAGCTATAGAAAATAGGTTTATTGAGAGAGGGCCTATCTCACAATGAAGCCAGTCAGTCTACTCCTGACTGGGTAGACTGTAGGTAGACATGAAAGACCCTGAGCAACAGATCCCAAGAGTTTTTATACACAATCAAGGCTTAAGGGTACACAACATAATCAAAATAGGGCATTTCTGCAAGGCAAACAATAAAAAACACACTCAAAGTGGTGCATATCAGTGCATATTTGAAAAAGAAACACAAAACATAAGCAAAATAAGGCTGTCACAACTGAAGTATGTGATTGGTATATCTAGTTCAGGAATTACTGTTCTTGGTAGTTGACCTTTTAACATTAAGGACTTTGCAGAAACATTTCGATATAATATGTGGATAGCCTTATTAACATCTATCTGACCTAATCCTTTATTATTGACTTAATCTACTAGAAAATAATATCTAAATATATTAAATCACAATTTTAATTAACATGCTGATTATTACCATAGTTAAATCACTGAAATTTAAGGGGTAGGGAAAAATCTCACTTACAATAGTATGAAATAGAGGTGGCTTCCTAATCACTCTCTTTTTACTTGGTTGGACAGCAGTTCAGCTAATAGCTTCCTTAGTTATGGGCATTAGTTTGTATGTCTTTGTATCATTGAATATATTTTATTTTGAATAGTCTTTCTGAGGTTCATCAATGTGACATCCCATCTACTGATTTTATATGGTGTTACAAATATATGATGTTAGGTGAAATCTTATAGGCACCTGTTCTCGTTTATTTCAAAGGGCATGTTAGTTGGGTTTGCTTATAATCTAGCATTGATGTTGTTGGCTGAGGCAGTCATATTTGAGCATGACAATAAACATTTTGCAAGAAAACAAATAGGTCATGGTATAAATAAGATTTACTAATGATATCTCTTTGTTGATATTATAGAAGCTGAGAAACTGACTAAGATGAGTTCCCTTTTGGAAAGACTCCATGCAAAATTTAACCAAAATAGACCTTGGAGTGAAACCTTTAAACTTATTCGTCAAGTTACGGTAAGGATGATGAGAATTTGGGTCAAAGGGTTTTGCTGAAAGATGCTTTAACAAATTACTTGCAAAAGCCTTGGAATCATAGATTTATTCAAACAAGTATATCTTCATGAATTTCCTTCTACAGTTTGTTTTACTTTTAATTTGTTACAGCATATAGTCTTTTTTTTTTTTAAGTGAGGCAATTGGGGTTAAGTGACTTGCCCAGGGTCACACAGCTAGTAAGTGTTAAGTGTCTGAGGTCAGATCTGAACTCAGGTACTCCTGACTCCAAGGCTCCATCCACTGCGCCATCTAGCTGCCCCCAGCATATAGTCTTGATATTGTTGCTATCAACTTTAGAGATCCACCTATGAGATGGTTATGAAGTTCAATTAGTGATATTTTTAAAAATTCAGGACATGGGACAGCTTGCTATAGATTTAGTGCTGTTATGGAAAAGTTCAGTAATCAATGCCTTGAGCTCTTTGCTTTGCTAATCATATCAGCTACAAACATTTATTTTATTGGGGGGGGCAGGGCAAGGAGGGTTAAGTGACTTGCCCAAGGTCACACAGCTAGTAAGTGTCAAGTGTCTGAGGTCAGATTTGAACTCAGGTCCTCCTGAATCCAGGGCTGGTGCTTTATCCACTGAGCCACTTAACTGCCCTCCAGCTACAATCATTTTAATAGGATAAGAAGTAATTGTGTGATTTATGGTAAGAATAGTCCTGGGTGAAAATCTATGTAACTGAAACTATGATGTAGTCCCAGGTTAGTACCTGTGAGGTAAAATAACGGAATTTGGTTGAGGCTTAGGGGTCTGACTTGATTGACTTAGTAGTGTTTGAATTGGGTGTGAATGAGGAACTACCAAGTACCCACTTAAAGGTGATTAGATCTTGAATTTAAATTTAGCCAACCCTGAGAAGGAGTGTTCTCAGAGGCTATGGACTGGGACATGAACAGGAGACCACTCTCAGCCAATCAACTTGAAGGACCTCCCATTTTTGGGAGGAGGACAGGAAGCAGGAAGCTGAGGCTGGGGGACAGATCTTGCTCTTTTGGTTCTAGATACCGGCTTGGTGGCAGGACTTCAGGAAGGTTGTTAGGAAAGGAAAGGTTTCTGTCTCTGGCTATACCGAAAGGATCCAAGCTTTAATAAATCCTTAAAAGCCTAAAACTCTTGGTCAATTTATCAGTGATTTTAGCCAGTTTCCCCCAAAACTGGGGTGGACAGATTAGAATCCACATTTTGATTTTTAAACAACACACCTGTGTTAGCTAACCTTAGGAGTATGACTATAACCATTATAAAGTATATATAGGGGCAACTAGTAAGTGTCAAGTGTCTGAGGTCGGATTTGAACTCAGGTCCTCTTGACTCCAGGGCCTGTACTCTATTCACTGTGCCCAGCTGCCCCATAATGTATATATCTTAAGTATGTGACCGTAATAATCATACCTATATGTTAATCTTTATATTAAAAATATGAAGGAAGAAAGCCCTCTGAAAGTATAAAGGGGCTTGATAAAGAAAGCCCTGTAAAAGGCTAATTGAGACATTGTGGGAAGAACAAAGTTAGGACAATAAAGACCTGCAAAATGTAATCATGTGCCATACATGAATCTGTTTGTAGAGTACTTTGTTGTACCATACATGAATCAAGAGACCTATAAATAACTCTGAATCCTATTTTTTGGGGCCTCAGACCGTACTGGGCAGACTGCAGACCACCAACTTTGTTTCTTTAATAAAGGTTTCTTTGCCCAGTTTCTTTTTTACAGTGCTGGACTTGGAGTCAGGAAGATTTTGGATTTGAATCCTGCCTCTGACACTGTTTAGCTTAACCTTTCAACCTTAATTTCTTCCTTTGTAAAATTGGTATATTATTACATACTGTGTTACTAGTCTGAGAGGTGCTGTGAGACTCTTTTGCTTTTCTTTATTTAGAATTTTATTTTCCCAAATTACATGTAAAATATAAATTTTTGGCATCAATTTTTTAAAACTTTGTGTTCGGAATTCTCTTCCTCCCCCCCCCCCCCCAAGAACTCAAGCAATTCAATATAAGCTATACATGAGCAGTCATGTAAAACATTTCCACATTAGCCAGATTGTGAAAGAAAACAGACAAAAACAAAACTTCTGATAAAGGAACTAACAAATTATGCTTCAGTTTGTATTCCGATACCATCAGTTCTCTCTCTGTAGGTGGCTTGCATTTTTCATAAGACCTTCAGAGTAGTTTTGGATCATTGCATTGCTGAAAATAACCAAGACATTCATAGCAGATCATCTTATAATCCTGCTGTTATTTTCTATACAGTACATTTCACTTTTCATCAGCTCATATAGGTCTCTCCAGGTTAAGGCAATTAAAAAAGTATGAAATACATAATTTGTGTGCTAATGTAACACTAGGCCTTAGGATAAATGCTATATTTAGATTAAGGTATACATCCTAACTTCATGTAGGTTACAATCTAGTAGGGAATATTGAATTGGAACTGGTCTTATGATTTTGCTGGTGTAGGGAAAGTCCTTTGTTAATGGAGGTGGATACCTTATCTGCTACTGATGATCTTGGACTGTTACCAAGAGTAATGGTGTCAGACTCAAGTACTAGGATCCCTGCAGCTACATGTTGATTTAGAAAACACAGGTTAACGTTATCTGTGTTATATTTTCATATTTCCCAATTACTATTTAATCTGGTTCCGGCAGCTGTACCTCTGGCTTTGAGCATGGAGAGGTTATGTGACTTGTATGTGTTTGAGATGGTACTGGAACCTAGGGCTTCCTGGCTTTGAGAGACCATGCTAGCTAGCTCTCCTACTAGAGGTATATATATTTTAAGCAAAACAAGAGTGATAAATAATATGTAAATGAATAAAAACAGTACAAGGAAAATATTTCATAACATCTGAAGAGGAAAAGGATCATTACTGATTGGGGAATCAGCAAGGCTTCCCTGAGAACAGAGTATCTGAATAAGGCTTCAAAGAATGATCAAGAATTCAGAAGGAGGATATATGAGTTGGGGAATTATAGGGAACAGTGTAAGCATAAGCACGAAAGTAGAAAAGCAAAGAGTGTACAAGGAATGCTAAGGATTCCAGTTTGGTTGGAGCATAAAAATATATAGAAAAAAATATTAGGAGAAGAAAGCTGGAAAGATAGTAGATTGTGGACCAGACTAAAGAGCTTGAACTTTTTCAGCAAGCAGTAGGTGACCCTGAAAGCTTTGAGGCATAAGCAAAAAGCAGGGTAATAATACTGAGGAAAGAAACCTGGACTGGGAGTGAGAAAGGACATGGGAATTTTAATAATCCTACACTTTGTCACCATGGCCGAGTCTTAATTTTGCTGAACCGCTGCTTCCTCATCTGTAAAATGGGAATAATAATACCTGTGCATCTGGCGAGGTAATATCTATCAAGTCTGACATAAACATCAGTGGTTTTTATAAGATTCTGCTGTAATTCAGTGATTACTAGTAGGATTAATCTAGGGTTTTCTTTCCCCTCTACATAGGAAAAGCGGGTTGTGATGAGTACTGGTGGGCACCAGTATTTGGTCAGCTGTTTGGAGACTTTGCAGAAGGCACTCAAAGGTTTGTCTACACCTTTCAAATATACAACCTTCTTTAGGCCTTGCCTCTGTCTCATTTTTTGTGGTAAGGAGAGACAACGTGCTATAGTGGAAAGAGCCTTGTACTTTGGAGTCAGAAAAAACCTGAGTCTGAATCCTACCTCTGATACTTTCTGGATTGGTGACCTTGGATGAGTCATTTTTACCTACCTGATCCTCAATTTCCTCATCTGTCAATCAGGGATAATGCTTTTAGTGTAGTACCTACCTCATTTATCTTACTGTGAGGCCCAAATGAAATAAAGCACTTTGTAACTCTTAAAGCATTTTATTAATGTCAACTTATTATACTTACCATTGACATTACAGATTTATATAATTTTGGACTTCTAGGTGTTACTAAACCTAGTGACAATTGCATGCAAAAAACTTCTTAAACTTTGTAAGCCTCTCTTTTTAGCCCTTATTTTTAATGACTGAAAAGACAGATGACAGTTAAATGTGGGTACCTGGATTAAGCCTTTGTGTTCTCTTTGTAATGAATATCTTGTTACTTTAGAAGTGAGAAAAAAAAAACAAACCAAAAAGAACACTTTCATTAAAAATATTTTTGCTTTGTTAATGAAGAATATTTTTAGGAAAATGATCAAAAGATTTAAAATGAATTCAGATACTCAATTTAACAACTATTACACTGTTTACTCTCAGATAATTGCAGAGACTTTTTGTTGTGACTTGTTACTACATTGGCTGATGTTTTAATACTGTCAGAAAAAAATGTTTGGACTCTTTAGTTAAAACATAATTTGCCCAATACCAGCAGTTCATTTCTCCGTCTAATTGCTCTGCTATCCTAGAATGATAAAAGTTGGGATGGGGAAGCTTAGTCTTCAGGTTTTCCAATAGATGTTGCTTATTTTAACCCTGTTTAGAATCTAGCTTTCCTGCCGATCTTGGTACTAATCCCACGACCTTAAAATTTAGAAGCAGTTTTCCTCATCACATGGGCATGCAGATGTGTATTTTGGAGGGTCATTTAGGTGCCTTACTATATCCACTGCCATTGTTATATAACAATGGGTTAACTATAACTAGCTTGACTTTGAACCTTTCTGGTGATAATTATTTTCACCTTTTTTCAGTGACATCTTTGCCAGCAATGACTGACCGTTTGGAGTCCATAGCAAGACAGAATGCGTAAGTGGTTTTCTAACTATAAACACAAACATTGTAAGTCATTGTTGACTTTGGGGGGAAGGGGAGAGTTCTTCGTTTATATTTTAATAATTATATTTTGTTTGTTTGGTTTCCATCAGACTGGGCTCTCATCTTAGTGCCAATGGTACCGAATGTTACATCACATCAGATATGTTCTATGTGGAAGTGCAGTTAGATCCTACTGGTCATCTTTCTGATGTCAAAGTAGCTCATCACGGAGAGAATCCTGTGGTATGTGCTCCTGAGATTTTTTTGGAAACTGTTGGACTTATACAGGGAGAGAAACTAAAAATGAACCGTTGATAATTCATATGATTTTAAGGACTTAGATGTAATGAGCCACTGTTGAGTTCCCAACCCATTTCAGTCCCCATATGCCTTCCCTTGCAAGAAATCTTCCTCTATTTCCTATTAAATATGAAGTGAATAAATACTAGGGTTTATCATGCTTATGCACACAAATTATTTTTTCATTAAGAGAAATTAGCTCTTTGACAAACTTCTCATACTCTCTATATGGGTATGCAGAGGTTTGGAACCAAGTTTAGGAACCCTTGGACTAAATAATTGACTTGCTTTAGTATTGTGTGGGGTTTTTTTTTTTTTTTTTACTGTTAAGAACTTTTTTTTTTTACATATAAGGTATTTTATTTTTCCGTTACATGTAAAGATAGTTCTCAACTTTTGTTAATACAAGCTTTACAATTTCAGATTTTTCTCCCTCCCTCCCCTCCCTCCCCCCCTCCCCTAGACAGCAGGTAATCTGATATAGGTTATATCTATATATCTATATATATATATGGACTATAGATATATATATTTATAGTATTGTGTTTTATTCTATTACACAGGTTGTTATTACATTAACTTTGATATAAAAAATTCTAATATGAATTTCAGTTTAAAGCAAGTAAGTGGAAATAGCAGAATAACCTGTTATAGCATAGTGTTATGGTATTGAAAACCCTCCTTCTGCAGTTATGCTTTTTGTTTGTTTTTTGTGGGGCAGTGAGGGTTAAGTGACTTGCCCAGGGTCACACAGCTAGTAAGTGTCAAGTGTCTGAGGCTGGATTTGAACTCAGGTCCTCCTGAATCCAAGGCCAGTGTTTTATCCACTGTGCCACCTAGCTGCCCCTCCCCAGTTATGCTTTTAAAGAGAGATTCTAGGATATTTACTGAGCTACTATTCCCTTTTTTGGTTTGTTTGTTTTTTGGGGGTCTTTTTTGAGAAGGCAATGAGGGTTAAGTGACTTGCCCAGGGTCACACAGCTAGTAAGTGGCAAATGTTGGGTTAGATTTGAACTCAGGTCCTCCTGAATTCAGGGGCGGTGCTTTATCTACTGCGCCACCTAGCTGCCCCTGCTACTATTCCTTTTTTTTTTATTTTTTAAAAATTTTTTTTAAGTGAGGCAATTGGGGTTAAGTGACTTGCCCAGGGTCACACAGCTAGTAAGTGTTAAGTGTCTGAGGCGGGATTTGAACTCAGGTAGTCCTGAATCCAGGGCCGGTGCTCTATCCACTGCGCCACCTAGCTGCCCCTGCTACTATTCCTTTTTAAAACTAGTTACTATATTTGCCTGGATTTTGAAGAAATCCCACTGGATTATCAACTAGAAAGTGATGTTTCCATTTGAAGTTTTTATTATAAGATATTCTGGGAAAAGTGGGGAGAAACTCAGTGTTTAAAAATGTGTTTAGAGTTTTAAAAAAACAATCTTTTCTTTTCAGAGCTGTCCTGAGCTGGTGCAACAACTGAGGTGAGAAAGTGATATTTAAATTACTTGATACTGATTGACAGTGTTGTTCTGGTCTCTGAAGGCAATCAAACTTGTAGGTTTTCAGTGTCATTGCTTTTAAGGTTTCATAACAGCTTTCTAAGTTACTTTCCTTTTTATATCTTGGCCTAATTTAGCCATGTGAACTCTGCATAGAGAAAAAAAATACCTGGAACATAATCACTAAATGATGGAACATTCAGAGAAAATATCCAAGTAACATGAAGAAAATCTTCCAAAGTTTTCATTTTTAGAAAGATACTTTTTTGTTAGCCTTTGACACAGTTCACTTATCTGCCTCCGTATGTAAAGCCCAAGGTGGGAGCTTTTTTCCCTTTGGCAAAACTGCTTGTCCGATTGTCTCTATCTCCTTGGCATGGCACTTTTCCCTCCTTCCATCCAATCACAAAACTCCTCCTCAAGAATAAGTTAAATGGAAAATAAATACTTTAATTTGGGTCACTGCACTTAGACTGGAAGACAACTCTGTTACTTGGATTCAGATGAACATTTCATTGCTTAAAGTAAACTTAGGTTTGTCTATTCAATGGTTCTGGGAGGAAGGATGCCCTGAAAATTTATATTTAACATCAAAATCTGAATCTTCAGAATCTTACATACATGTATCTTGGAATGTATATTAACAGAATAAATTAAATTTTAAGTCTTAAGCATGAAATCTTAAAGACCCTGGTAGAACTATAATCAGAATATACTTATTTGACATTAATATAAAGAAGTGGGAGACATTTTCTTTACTTCTGTGCTCTGGCTTAAAAACAAATTTTTGGGGCGGCTAGGTGGCGCAGTGGATAGAGCACCGGCCCTGGAGTCAGGAGTACCTGAGTTCAAATCCGGCCTCAGACACTTAACACTTACTAGCTGTGTGACCCTGGGCAAGTCACTTAACCCCAATTGCCTCGCTTAAAAAAAAAATTGGGGGGAGGGGGTGGGACAATGAGGGTTAAGTGACTTGCCCAAGGTCACACAGCTAATAAGTGTCAAGTGTCTGAGGCTGGATTTGAACTCAGGTCCTCCTGAATCCAGGACCAGTGCTCTATTCACTGTGCCACCTAGCTGCCCTACATAAAAACCCCATTTTATATATATATATATAATATATTTTTTTTTTTTGTATTTTGGTGAGGCAGTTGGGGTTAAGTGACTTGCCATGGGTCACACAGCTAGTAAGTGTCAAGTGTCTGAGGCCGGATTTGAACTCAGGTCCTCCTGAATCCAGGGCCGGTATTCTATTCACTGTGCCACCTAGCATCCCCCATGGGTTTGTTTTTTTTTTTGTCAAGGCTACTGAATAGTTTGCCATTTTCTTCTCTAAAGGAAAGCAAATCAAGTGACTTGTCCAGGGTCATACAACTACTAAGTGTCTGAGGCCCCATTTGAACTCAGATCTTCCTGACTTGAGGCCCAGCACTTTATACACTGAGCTATACATTACCTAACTTCTCCTTTGGATCGCACCCATTCCTCCCTCCCATAGAGACATTCATCGTAACAAAGAATTTTAACATCTATAAAGTTTAATTTTAAAATTAAAACAATTTCGATGCAAAATAATGAAAATAATCTTATTAGTTGAAACATTAGTACTCTGAAAGCTGTTATTTATTGCCATGTTACTCAAAAAGATGTATTTCCTAGCTCTAGTAGATTTAACTTTAGCATAGTAATAATACTAATTCTAAAACAGTAACATAACTCTTTAAGTTTTACAAAGCACTTTGCAATTATTATCTCCTTTCATCTTCAGAACTGTTTTAGGAGGTAGATAGTGTTATTAACCTTATTTTACAGATGAGGAAACTGAGTCAGACAGTGATTAAATAAATTGCCTAGGGTCACAGAGCTAGTAAGTATCTAAGGCAGGATTTAAATGCAATTCCAGGTCCAGTGCAGTATTCACTGCACCATCTAGGTGCCTTAATCAGTATTCTGTTAACACCTGAAATTCACAAAAAAGAGTAATCTGTCAGCGTAGCATACTATTTAGGGACAAATTTCTCACATTTGTCCAAGGAAAAAGAATATAGTTTTCATGGTGGCATACACAATGCAACTAGAGGCCACATTTTGGTCTTATAGAAGCCAAATTAGGGGTGAAGTTATTTAGCAAGTATAGTACAAAAGCTTGGTGGAAAAAGAGATTGAAGTAATTGACTGAAATGAGAGAGCTTTAGATTCAGGTTCTTTACACTGAATAATTAAGTTAAATTTAATTTTTGTCTGTGTTTTCACTGAACATTTCCTTCCCATAGGGAGAAAAATTTTGATGAATTCTCCAAGCATCTTAAAGGCCTTGTTAATTTGTATAAACTTCCAGGTGACAAGTAAGTTCTTTTTAACTTTTTCTCTCTCTTTTTTTTTTTTTGGTTAAAAAAAAGGTTGCTTTATTATTAGCCATTGATAGATATTTCTGTATTATCATTTTGTGCTAACAAATTTGCTAGGATTGTCAGTGAATCTATTTTACTATTTTTATTCATATTGAGATCTTGAAAATAGTGCTAACAGTATCTCCTAAAGCTAAATTTAAATATCTGTAAAGCTGATTATAGGGGCAGAAGGGAGAGTGATTGTAATGCTGCTTATTGCATTAGCATTTTAGCATATTGAACAGAGAAGAATAGCTATTGTGGAACTAGTATATCAATTTTATTAAGTTACTTCATCTAGGATTCTGCCAGACAAAGTTGCTACTTTAGCATCTGGACTTGGATCCTTCAATTTGAAATTGCAAAATCAACTTTAGTGAATCAAACTGAAGCACCTTTGAGGTGTTTAAGAAATGTTTGCTTCCAGTGTATGTATTTTCACATCTTAACTTTCTGGCCAATGTATATTGAAGTGATGGAAACAATTTATTTTTTAAAATATATTTTACTGATAGCTATTTTTTAATGTAATTTGCATTTCCAAAATGCAAATTCCATGTTTCCCCTCAAGAGAGTAATCCCTTATTAATAAAGAAAAGGGCAACTAGGTGGCACAGTGGATAGAGCATCAGCCCTGAAATCAGGAGGACCTGATTTCAAATATAGCCTCAGACACTTGACACTTACAAGCTGTGTGACCCTGGACAAGTCACTTAACCCTGATTGCCATGCCTAAAAAAGAAAAAGAAAAAAAACCCATAAACCCCACAGAGAATAAAAAAAAGGAGGAAAAAGTCCAGTAATAGTAACAAATCTAAATGATGTTTCACATCCAATGTTCTGCACCCATCATTCTCCAAATCTTCCGGGATGCAGGAAAGATAATATCTCAAATGTCTTCTTTCAGACCAAGTATGATCATTACAATTTTGTAGCATTCATTTTCTATTTTGTTCTTATTCTTTTCATTTATTTGTTGTCCTAATATATAGTTTTCCGGGCAGCTAGATGGCGCAGTGGTAAAGCACCGGCTCTGGATTCAGGAGTACCTGAGTTCAAACCCGGCCTCAGACACTTGACACTTACTAGCTGTGTGACCCTGGGCAAGTCACTTAACCCTCATTGCCCTGCAAAAAACAAAAACCAAAACAAAACAATATATAGTTTTCCTCATGTTTCTTACTTCATTAGTTTAAGGTATTTAAGTATTCCCATGTTTTGCTGCATTCATTATATTCATCGAGTAATTGAGTACAGTAGTAATCCATTTTATTAATGTGCCACAACTTTAGCCATTCTCTAGTTGATGGGCATCTACTTTGTTTTTAGTCCTTTGCTGCTTCAGAAGTGCTACTATAAATATTGTTTTTTTTCCAATTCTTTCTCCAGCAAACTAAAGACTAAAATGTACTTGGCTCTCCAATCCCTAGAACAAGATTTATCCAAAATGGCACTTATGTACTGGTAAGATTGTCTAAAGCCAAAATCACTTTTTATATATAGGACAGTGGTTCTCAGATTTTATTATTCACTTGTTCCCAAGCTGTATAATGTGTATGCTGCCAAAATGAGCACCTTGTGCCATGTAGTCCTATCACATCTCACACTCTTGATTATTCCAGTATGGTATCTCTGAAGTATTTTAACCACCAAATAATCATGTAATATCCCATAGCTCTCCATCTCTGAGGTACCTTGCCTTGCCAGGGTTGGCTTCCCCTATTTAGAGAAATACCATTATATAGTCTTCTAATCTTTTGTTGATCACTTATTGAGTCTTATTAACATTGTATGTTAAAATAAATAATTACATTGACTAGATAGTAAATTTTAACTTATAGTTAAAATTGTTGAGGACATTTTGGGTATTAAAGGGAATCCTTAAAGCATAATATGGATAAGGAAACCTAATGCTCATTTATAGTAAAACTGAGACCTTTTGTCTTATAGGAAAGCTACCAATGCAAGTCCCCTAGACAAGATACTTCATGGCAGTGTTGGATATCTCACCCCAAGGAGTGGAGGTATGTCATTCTTTTTTGCTTATTTTTTAAAAAATTGATATCTTTAGGTAACTAGCCACTTTATGTCATTT
Organism: Dromiciops gliroides; assembly: GCF_019393635.1. Lineage (NCBI taxonomy): Eukaryota > Metazoa > Chordata > Mammalia > Microbiotheria > Microbiotheriidae > Dromiciops > Dromiciops gliroides. Next base: position 184,226,208 of record NC_057864.1, read on the forward strand.
GTTGTTGAAATATGCAACAGGTGCAAGTTACTGATTGTCGATTCGCTGTCCATTTATACTGACTTTCTGGTCTTGACTAGAACACCTAGAGTGGTTTCTTTTGTTGCATTAAGGAAAGCGGGGCCTCTAGAGCTGTTCATAAAACATAATTCATAAAATATCATGAATTACTTTGGAGAGTGAATCACTGTATATGAAACTTTTTTCTTGGATGTTTTTCACAGGGGTATGAATGATTTAATGACTTTATAAGTAATTCACTATTTAGACAAACTGATTTTAATTTCCATAGGTCACTTGATGAATTTGAAGTATTATGCCTCTCCTTATGATCTATTGGAAGATAAGACAGCAACCCCAATCATTTTGCATGAAAATAATGGTAAGTCCTGCTTTTATATTGGAAGGTTTATAGATAAATCATTATTATAGATTTAGAGGTGGAATGGATCTTAGAGGCCATCTGGTTGAGCAGCTTCATTTTACAAATGAGGAAAGTGAGACTTGGAGAGGTTATGATTTTCACATGTTCATATAACTTGCTGTCAGAGGCTAGAATTGAACTCAGGTTTTCTTGACTCTAAGGTTAGTACTCCTTCAGGTATTCAGTGCTTCTTCTTAAAGCACTTTTTAAAAAAATCATAAAAATATTTTATTATTTTCTAGTTACATGTAGAGATAGTTTTTGATATTGTTTTTATAAGATTTCTAGTTCCAAATTTTTCTCCTTCCCTTCTCTCCCCCCTACCCAAGACAGCAAGCAATCAGATATAGGTTATATATGTACAATCTTTTTTTTTTTTTTTTTGGTGAGGCAGTTGGGGTTAAGTGACTTGCCTAGGGTCACACAGCCAGTAAGTGTTAAGTGTCTGAGGCTGGATTTGAACTCAGGTCCTCCTGAATCCAGGGCCAGTGCTCTATCCACTGTGCCACCTAGCTGCCCCATATATATATGTACAATCTTAAAGCACTTACGCAGAAATGAGAAATTGAGATCATTGTGTATTATTCAGTTGAACTGTTATAGAAGTGGTGGATGGCTTCTATTTGCTTTTTATTTTATTATTAATTCTTTATTATATATTTGACAAACATCAACAAATATGAATATTTACATGTACTAAAGTAGAAGTGTATTATATATAGAATCTTGAATCTCTCTTACCTATATCTTATTTTAAAGTATATATTACAAGTAACTCAGGAGTGCAAACACTGCACTTGCTTGTATGTGTTCATTTCTGAACTTTTTTGCTCTCTCATATTTTTTAGAGTTTATAGTATGGTATTTTTCTGAATAATGTGGATTATTATAATTAGTCTTTTGTTTTCTGTTTTCAGAAGTTCTAGGTAGTTTTCTTGTATTATTTTTTGCATTTGTAACTTAGGTTCTCTTGGGATACCCATAATAATCCTTAAGTGGGCAGCTAGGTGGTACAGTGTGGATAGAGCACTGGCCATGAAGTTGGGAGGACCTGAGTTCAAATTTCACCTCATACACTTAGTAGCTGTGTGACCCTTGGCAGGTCACTTAACCTCAAGTGCCTTAAACATCCAGGGCCATGTCCAGTCTTTCTATTATATATCTTGCCACTGAACCCTGATGGCTTTGGAAGAGAGTGAGGCTGGTGATTTTGCAGAGCCCTCACTCACTTAAATCCAATACACTGCAGATCATGACATCACCTCCCTGATGTCATGGTCCTCTTTGAGAACGTGCTTTTGGGATCAATATGTATTGCTTTTATGGAAATCATGGTGTTTTGTTGTTTTTTTAACATTAGCTTTTGTGCTTCTTTTCCTCGGCTGTCTTTTACTTAAGTTTATTTGCATTCCCAACCAATTTGTTTTCCCTTTTGTCAGGAAGACTTGAATTCAAATCCAACCTCAGACACTTAGTAGCAGCATGACCCTGGGCAAGTCACTTAACCTTTGTTTGCCTCAGTGTCCTCATCTGTTAAATAGGGCTAGTAATAGTGTCTATTTACCCGGGTTGTTGTGAGGATCAAGTGAGATAAAAATTGTAAAGCACTTAGCACATATAAATGGTAGTTACTAGCTATCAACATCATCATTATTATTAGCTATTATTTGGTGAGACTTGACACAGTGGAGTCAAGTTCTTCTATTATGCCAATTATTTCTTCTGTGCAAGCCATAAATTTTGCTTTCACAATTCTTATTTCTTTTTTAATTAAGTAAGGAATGTCCTGCTCTGGTTCCATAGAAATCCATAGGGTCCTCTGCTGCATCAGATCTTGATTCATTTTTCATTGTCTTATATTTATTCATGGAAGTCTATACTTCTTAGCTGATATGAGGGGCATATACCCTTCTGTTACTAATATCTTATTTGTTTCTTTGATATGCTCATGCTTAAGTTCTTGGGAAAGCTAGTTGGTACAATGGATAGCGCTCTGGGCCTAAAGTCAGGAAAACCTGAGTTCAAATTTCTTCTCAGACACTCCCTACCTCTATGACCCTGGGCAAGTCACTTAACTCTGTTTTTCTCAATTTCCTCATCTGTAAAATGAGCTGGAGAAGAAAATGATAAACCGCTCCAGTATCTTTGCCAAGAAAACCCCAAATGAGTTCACAGAGTCCTATACAGCTGAACACAACTTTATCAAAAATACAGTCTTTAATTAAGTTTTTTTCTTCTGAGATCTTGAGTAATTTCAGTATTTTTCCTCCCTTATATTTCCTTATTGTTCAGTCTGACTCCTTCAGCTCTGATGATGATTTCTTTAAGGGCTAGATCTCAAAGCCATCTTAGCCTCCACTCATGCTACATAATTGATGTTTCACAGGCCTCAGTCTCTGCCCCAGGTCATTTCTATGTGGACACAGCTGAGTTACTGCTGGCTTAGCTTGAGCAGTCTTTTGCCATTTGGTTTTCTACTACTGGGAAGAGGGTGATGTGATAGAGCAGAATTCTGTCAAAAATCCTTGAGTCAAAGGGCAGCTAGGTGGCACAGTGGATAAAGCACCAGCCCTGGAATCAGGAGGACCTGAGTTCAAATCCGATCTCAGACACTTGACACTTACTAGCTGTGTGACCCTGGGCAAGTCACTTAACCCTCACTGCCCTCCCCCCTCCCCCCCAAAAAAACCCCCAAACCCCAAAACACAAAAACCTTGAGTCAGTTTGAACATCCCTGCTGCTAGAGCATGGTGAGTGGTAGAGGAGGAGATGCTGAATGGGATTAGTATTCTCTGCTGTTGGTTCGTTAAATTGTCACATCATTAGGATTCTTGGTGTCCTTGCCTATGGATACAACTAAAATTGCTTTTAGATCTTGCATGTGATTCCTATTTTGGAGTGATTTAAAAGGTTGTGAAAATTAGAGAAAATGTCTAGTCCTCCATTTTTTTGGTTATGTGACCTGGAAGTCCCATGTTCATTTAAAAAATGTTTTGTTGATACTTTTTTCTTTACTTTTGGTATCAGTGTCATTATTTCTTTGCCCCCTTAACCACATCCTTCCAGCCTAAACCCCTCAGAATTTTGTCAAGGTAAAAGATCCATGCATGCCTTGACTAAAAACTAGCCTATTACCTCTCTCAGGAAGTGTGAGCAGTGTGGTTCATTCTGAGTCTTTTGGAGTCATAACAAGTCACTGCATTGATCAGAGTTCTTATGTTTATCACTTGTTTTATTGTAAAGAGTTGTAGTCATGTATAAATTGTTCTCCTAGTTCTGCTTACTTTCCTCTGCCTTAGTTCATAAAAGTCTCTCCAGATTTCCCTTTGATCATTTCTTATGACACCTATTAGGGTAACAGTTTTCTATGGGTTTCTGAGAAATGTTTTCAAGACATATTGCGTCATGTTTTCTTTTCTCTGCTAGATTTACTGTTATAACTTGGGTAAGAATTGTCGAAGATCAGAATTCATAGCTAGCCCTAATTACTGTTTCCTGGAATGCAGTTGTTTGTATAAATAGATATTTATACCTGGAATTTTGTGTTATTTCCTGTGTCTGGTTTTTCTCATTGAGGGTCTTGGGTGATTAGAAAGTTTTTGTTATATCAGCTGAAAAAGGTACTAATAGCTAAATTCTGTAGACAATAATAATGAATAAACACAGCAATTATTGGCAGGTAACTTCTACAAATTACTTTCTTCCCAGAACCCCTATGAGTTAGGTAAAAAATGTTATAGAGAGCAAGACTCTATATAATTCCCATATAATGTTAAGTTTAGGTACTTATAAGAACACTGGGGAGAAAGAAAGTCAATTCATGGAAATATGTGAATCTGCAAAATGTCCATATTCTCATTCCTGGCCTGCTTTCCTTAGCATGGAGAAATCCTTGTATTAGAGCTCTTTCCACCTAGGCAGCATTATGGCTCAAGGAGGTAAGACCTAAGGAAGTAGCTGAAGGGCACCTGGCCTAGAGTTACACAGCCAGTGAAGATGGACAGGACATGAACCTTTGTGACTCCAATCATAATATTTTTTCCACTTTGCCATTCTGCTGCCATCCATAAATATAGCACAAAATCATATATGCATATCCATATCTCTACATATACATATGTAAAGTACATGCATAAAATACAAGCAGAGTTTTGTGTGAGGTAACTGTGGAAAGCTTTCCACAGGGATGTAATATTTTAGGTGTTTTAAATTCGAGACCAGAAAAGGACATTTTGGTCATGAGGAGTGTGAGCAAAGTCTGTGCATTGTGGATGTGGCAGGTTGTCCAGTTTGGCCATAATATGGAGGACAAATGGGAGAATGTTAAGAGTAGGCTATTACTTGACTGAATGGCCTTGATTGTTTGATTAAGGAGTTTGAACTTCATGTGATAGGCAGGAGGAAAACATGGAGGGATTTTGAGCACATTAGTGACATGACCAAAACTAAATATAAGGAAAATAAATTTGGCAATTGTGCAAATTAACTTGTGTAGTTTATCTATTTTTTAATCTATATGGAATTCTAAGGCTGTGGGGTCTTGTTTTTCTTTTCTTTCTACCTTTCAGTTCCTCGAACTTTGGGCATGAATGCATCAGTTACAATTGAGGGAACTCCATCTGCCATGTACAAACTCCCAATTGCACCATTAATTATGGGATCACATCCTGTTGACAACAAATGGTAAGGAAAAATCATTTCTGAGTTAGCAAGTCAGTTGTTACACAATTGGATCCAATTTCTAGCCTAGTGGGGAACAAATGTCTAGAAAGATGCTGTTATTTTTATTTGTCTCTTTCTCTGATTAACTACATTTAAATTGATAGAGTTTAGTCTTTTGACACATCCATATAGTATTCCTGTTCATTTCCTTTTATTCATGATAAGGTAAAGATATTTAATCTTAGAACTTCTTAAAGAAGAAGCTGGGTATATATACCTGTGCCTCTTCCCCTTGTCTTTTGGGGGGGGGGGCGAGGCAATAGGGGTTAAGTGACTTGCCCAGGGTCACACAGCTAGTAAGTGTCAAGTGTCTGAGGCCGGATTTGAACTCAGGTACTCTTGAATCCGGGGCCGGTGCTTTATTCACTGCGCCACCTAGCCGCCCCCATCTTCCCCTTGTCTTAACAATTGTTCATGCTCTTCTTTGACCACACAGCTAGTATGTGGCTCAGATTTAACCTCCTGAGTATTACAGTCATAGGGATCCAACAGAGGCCTTAGAGGTTACCTTGTCTAATCTCTCAATTTATAGATGAGGAGACTGATACCCAGGGAGCTTAATCAACTTGCTTAGGCCTTACCTGTTGTTACTAATTTGGGAGCATGTCAGAGTAACAAATGGATACCCAAAAGATAGGCTTCTAACCAATGTTTCAAAGTTTGTTAAAAGGGGAATGAGAATAGGAGTAGGAGTTGGATTGCCTGGGTTCTGATCATGACTCTGCCATTAAATTTACCTTTAAAAAAACGCTTAGGGGGCAGCTAGGTGGTGCAGTGGATAGAGCACCGGCCCTGGAGTCAGGAGTACCTGAGTTCAAATCCGGCCTCAGACACTTAACACACACTTACTAGCTGTGTGACCCTGGGCAAGTCACTTAACCCCAATTGCCTCACTAAAAACAAAAAAACAAAACAAAACAAAACAAAAAAAACCCGCTTAACCTCAGGGCAGCTAGGTGGCACAGTAGATAGAGCACCGGCCCTGGATTCAGGAGAACCTGAGTTCAAATCCGGCCTCAGATACTTGACACTTACTAGCTGTGTGACCCTTGGCAAGTCACTTAACCTTCATTGCCCCACTAAAAAACAAAAAAACTCCAAAAAACCACTTAACCTCTCTAGGATTCTTCTGTAGTTTCCTCATCTGTAAATGCGGATTAGAATCAAGTAATCAAATATGGTCAGCTTGAAAATCATTGTGTTTAAGTATAGGTTTGTGTATGTGTTTGGGTCTTTTAAGTTTTTGAAGTCAACTTAGAACTTAATTTTTTTCTTTTCAGGACCCCTTCCTTCTCCTCAATCACTAGTGCCAACAGTGTTGACCTCCCTGCCTGTTTCTTCTTGAAGTTTCCCCGGCCAATCCCAGTATCTAGAGCATTTGTCCAGAAACTGCAGAGTTGTACAGGTATGTTTTAAGTATGGGGTTATACATTTGACCATAAATGTGAAAGGGAATTTCTACAAATCTGGATCTGCATTGTGTGAAGTGGTTAGTGCTAAGAACATAAATAAAAAAATAGTTGTTGAATAAATCAGCAAGAATCTTGAGGGGAAGGAGCTGAATGCCACAGTCTGGTCATTATTTTCTGCTTTGTTTTCCTAGGAATTCCATTGTTTGATACCCAACCAATTTATGTGCCTCTCTATGAACTGATCACTCAGTTTGAGCTATCAAAGGATCCAGATCCAGTACCTTTGAACCACAATATGCGGTTTTATGCGGTAAGTGAGTTTCAGGGAGAATTATCTGGGTACTGAGGTCACATTTTCTTTTTTTCCTCTCTGACATTGAAAGTAAATAAAATATTCTTTGGGACTATTGAACCATATACCTTTTTCCTTAATATTTTTATATAGTAGTAGTTCCCAAAACATTGGAGTGAGATATCAATCATTTGCCAAGCCAAGGGACTAAGTCACTTTTTTTTTTAAGATTTCAGATGCATATTATTACATTAATAATGCCACGTTACAGTTGATTAATAGACTACCTTTACTTCGTATATTAATTTCGCAACAATCCAGAATAGTTGCTAGCTTTGATGAAAGGAATTTCTCCTTTACTGGCTCCTCCAACTCTGCCAACAGGGGACAGGTTCCATTCGATTCCAATCTGGGTGGCCGCATATGCCCAAATGGCAAGTCAGAAAGTTGCTCCACTTAGCAATATTGGGGTACCATACTTACCATGAAAATTGGGCAGCCTGTCCTGGTGGTTCTGCCTTTCAACAGTTTGCTGAAAGCTGCAAACTGAAAAGGGGCTCAAGGCCCTCCGAAACAGAGGGAACATCATCAAAAGAGCAAGAAGAAACCACAGGGGACTCAGGTTGTTTACAGCATGCCAAGCGCGTTGCTTCTTCCTTGCAAGAAGTCAAAAGAAACCAAGTCACTCTTGATAATTTTCAAACCTTACATAAATGTCGTTGTTTAAATGTCTTCAGATAGAAGCTTCTTAGTAGTATTTTTCCTGTTGTGATCTTACAAGTTAGTATTGAATTCCTTTTCTTTGATCATTTCAAGTTAACAAAATGCTTTAACTTGGAAAGGTCATTGAGTACCACAAATGAAAAGAGGGGAAGGTATAAAATATAATGTGGAATTTCTATTTTGAGGATTTGACACTAGAATGAATTACCAGTGAAAGTTATAGGATTTCCTTTTTCTTTCCTTCTAAATTTTTTGGGGGGTGGGGCAGTGAGGGTTAAGTGACTTGCCCAGGGTCACACAGCTAGTAAGTGTCAGGTGTCTGAGGCCACATTTGAACTCAGGTCCTTTTGAATCCAGGGCCAGTGCTTTATCCACTGTGCCACCTGGCTGTCCCCTTTCCTTCTAAATTAATATGGACTCTAATTTGTGTATGTTGATTTAATTTCATTCTTTCCTGAAAATATATTATTCCTCAATGTTTCATTTTGCTTTTTATGGACCAGGTTTTGGGAATGGTACTTGCTCACTGCATTTGATTGTTTTGGTCTTGTTGCCTAGGCTCTTCCAGGCCAGCAGCACTGCTATTTCCTCAATAAGGATGCCCCTCTCCCAGATGGTCGAAGCCTCCAAGGAACCCTCATCGATAAAGTCACTTTTCAGCATCCTGGCCGTGTACCTCTCATCCTCAACCTAATCAGACACCAAGTGGCCTACAACACCCTTATTGGAAGCTGTGTCAAGAGAACGATTCTGAAAGAAGGTGTTGCCTCTTTCTTCTCATGTGTTTACTGGCAGGGTCTGGAAGACTTCTTATGAAGGAATTTCTGCTTTAACAACATAGTTGACATTTCTATAAGGCTTCAAGGTTTGCAGACTACTTTACATACATTCTCTTCTTTGAGCCTCACAATAGCCCTGTGAGGGAGTGAGGTGCTGCTGCTGGGATTGTTATCCCCATTTTGCAGATGAGGTGACTGAGAGGCTGATGGCTGAGGTGACTTGCCATGGTCACACAACTGTTAAATGTTGTAAGAAGTGGGGATGAAACCCAGGTCTTTCTGACTCCAATTTTATCCCCTTTATCTGCTGGTAGTGTGCTGCACTGATTGGAGCGAGCCCACTCAGTCCCCAGGGCCCCAGATTCCTCCCCCCCCCACCCCCCTAGGGCAATGGGGGTTAAGTGACTTGCCCAAGGTCACACAGCTAGTAAGTGTCAAGTGTCTGAGGCCGGATTTGAACTCAGGATCTCCTGAATCCAGGGCCAGTGCTTTATCCACTGCGCCACCTAGCCGCCCTGACCCCAGATTCCTAACTGTGTTTTGCCCCAACCATCTTTCCTTCTGATCCCCCAGCCTGTTGTGGGAACAATTTAAAGAACACTACCATTGCTTCTGGAAAAGGGCAGGTTACTGCATTGTCTCCTGGATCCAGGCATCATTCCTGTTACTTACTTCTCAAACCAAAACACTCATCTCCAGCAGCTCCCCACCCCCAGACGTAATGTTCACTGTGTTAGAATGTAAGCTTCTCTTAAGAGCATTGATTTGTGTAAAGTGACACAAATTTTGGGGTTTGTGTCCCTAGCAGTTTGCCTTGCCTTGTGCTTAGCACATAGTAAGCCCTTAATGGATGCTCTTTCCTTTACTCCTTCATATTGTACCATGCTGCTTCTCTCTGGGAGCAGAATGGTAGAATTGTTGTTGTGCCAGAACTGTAGGTCCTGGCACAGTAATGGGCAAAATGAATAATGATCAACATCAGGGGGAGCAAAGTAAGTACTGATTGGATTCTGTCCCATTGGACATTGGTCATATGATTTAGAGTGCAAACTTGGAGTCAGCAAGACCTAGGTTTATATTCGAGTTGGACACTATCCATTCTGGGTCTCAGTTTCTCATATGTAAAATGGACCTTTCCAGCTCCAGGCTTCTATCCTGTTAGCTGGTATACTTCTGTATCGGGAGGTGCTCTTCAGAACTACATCTCCCATTCCTTGCCCCTGTAATTGTCTTCTAGTTGTGGCCTTATCACCATGGTTGCATAACCGTTGGGTTTAGCCCAGTGCATTTTTTTGTTGTTAGAGTTGTACAGGTCTTTTCCAGGCCCTGAATCAGGGGCCGGTAGAGGCCATAGCATGGTTGCTGGCTGCCCTTGCTATTCCTTTGAACTCTTTCCCTTGTCTGTATGTTTCCTCTTCTACTTTCTATGTCTGAGGGAGATTTGGTTCAGTGAGGATAAGAAGAGTAGAAGTGATAAAACCTTTAGGGCTTGCATTCAGAGGAATAAGAATTATATTCATAAGCAATATTTGTGAATAGCTCACTCACTTGTTAGAATGTTAAGGTTTATCAGGTACTTTCTAGCATTCCCCTGAGGTAGGTGGTGCAATTAATATTTCTACTTTATTGTTGGGGAAATGGAAGCTTAGAGAGCTCTGGTAACTTGATTAGAATATGTGAATTAATAGCCTGCATAATATTGAGAGAATTCATACCAGGATTCCATTGGTTCCTTCTCTCATCCACACTGCAATTCCTGAGTAATTGTAGTTCTAGAACACCTAGTACCTCGGTTTGACTGGCCTGTTTAATGTTCTTGAATGTGGCCATTTGGGAAATCCCAGGAGAAATTCCCAATCCCACTTAAAATATTTGAGACAGCACGTGTGCTCAGGATTGTTACGGAGCTAATGTTGTACAGAAATGTGTCCTTCATGCAGAATACTTTTTGGCTTTGAAACGTTGAAGAGCTCAGTTGGAGTTTGTCATGTTCAGTGAATTTATGGATTGCGAGGTTCAGAGGCAAACAGACAAGGATATACCCCTTTCAGGCTCAACATTCTTGCTTACTAAGCCATGGCCTGGCCTGCTGACAGCTGCATACTCTGTTGGAAATGCAGTGTTTCTGAGCAACGAGTCTGGATCTAAACTCCCACCAAATGGAATGAAAAACTTCCCTTGGCAGCTTTTGTTTTCATTGCTCACTTCCAGCCCAGAGTATTTACAACTGCTAACATTTTCCAGTCTTTACAGGATCAATGGTGTCTTTATATCGGAAGGATGTACATTTTGATGTACATCTTTTGGGAAAATATTAAGTATATAGTTACTAGAGCTAATTGCAACCATCCAGGGGTCTATTTCTTTTCTGTATGTTAACTTCTATAGATGGCCTGACAAGCTCTGTATTGTGTAGTGCTCAAAGACTGAGCCTCCAGGAAGGAGAATGCTTCTCTGTAAATTCAAAGTTAACAGTTTATCTCAAGTCTTGTGTTTTTTCAGACTGCTTTATGGGCCTCTCTCCTTTCAGATTCTCCTGGGATCCTTCAGTTTGAGGTTTGCCCTCTTTCTGATACCTGTTTCAGCGTGTCCTTTCAGCATCCTGTGAATGACTCCTTGGTGTGTGGTGAGTTGTGTTGTGTGTCTAGTATCAGGGGGAGGTGTTTATAGAGATTCAAGAAATATATTTAACTAAAGTCAAAAGTCAGATCTTTTCCAAATGCCCCTTGTTTGTTTTTCAGTGGTAATGGATGTGCAGGATTCAACTCATGTCAGTTGTAAACTCTACAAAGGACTGTCGGATGCTCTCATCTGCACAGATGACTTCATTGCCAAAGTTGTTCAGAGGTAAAGCTGTTCCCTTAGCAAAACTATTAATGGAATTTGGTTGGAAGCATATTGCCTTATTTTTATTTAAATGTGTATTAGCAATAATGTGAAATTACGAATTCACCATCTATTTTTGCTTTCTATTTCAAAAGTGACAGTTTAAATTTGTAACTGTAAGGCCAATATTAACAAAAGTTGAGATCCTCCAGGTGGTTTGGTATCAGGCAAGTTCCAAGTGCATTTTGGAGAGGGACAAGAATGTTTCTCCTAAAAATAGCTATGGTAAAAGAAATGTGCTGGCCTCTATTTAGGTGTACTTTAATGCCTGTACCCATTGGGAAATATTTCTGGAAGCATTACTGTTCTGTGAAACAGCTAGTAATTGTCAAACAGCAGCTTGGGAGAGGGAGTTTAAGCTAAGCTTAAATTCTGCCCTAAGCCAGAAAGTTTGGCTTGCAGTTTATTAGCCTTTCTAATGTAAATTATTTTCAAACACAACTGTTTGGGCTTTTTAAAAAATAATTTTCCCTAAAAAAATTTTTTTTTGTTTACTTTAAAATTAGCAAAGTTTGATATCAGCAGTGGTATATTTCAAACCCTTTGTGGCATTAGAAATATATAAGCCACAGGTTTTAGAACCTTACGTACATATGGTTTTTCTCCTATTTCATTAGTAAAATTAATCATTTATCACATTTAACCTCCATGTGGCACTTTTCAAGGAGGAAATGTTACCAGTTTTCAGTTAGTTCCTGTTTTTTTTTTTTTTTCCATTTTGATGTAAATAAGATTTTGGTATTTGGTTTGGTTATTGGTATTTTTTATTTGGTTTGGTTATTGGTATTTTTTATTTGGTTTTTGGCTTTGGTATTTTGGTTTGGTTTAGTATTCGGTATTCAGTTTAGGGTTTTTTTTTGTGTATATTGCATAAGTTTGTAAGTGTCTTCAGGGTCAGCCATCATTCAAAGCTTTGGTCTTTGATAGAGCTGACTTCTCTTTTTCAGTCTGTTCATTGGGTATGAAAACCAAAATCAGATAGTCTTAAATAGGATGTCTAAATATTATGCATTAAAACATTAAAACTTGTTTTCTTGAATGAAAATGTAACCTTGGTTTCTAATCAGTGGCCTTTGCAATATTAACTTGGTTTTGTGCTGTCTTACAGATGTATGTCCATTCCTGTGACGATGAGGGCTATTCGGAGGAAAGCTGAAACCATTCAGGCCGACACACCAGCCCTGTCCCTCATTGCAGAAACAGTTGAAGACATGGTGAAAAAGAACCTGCCCCCGGCTAGCAGCCCAGGGTATGGCATGACCACAGGCAGCAACCCAATGAGTGGTACCACTACACCAACCAACACCTTTCCGGGGGGTCCCATTACCACCTTGTTTAATATGAGCATGAACATGAAAGAGCGGCATGAGTCGGTGGGCCATGGGGAGGACTTCAGCAAGGTGTCTCAGAACCCAATTCTTACCAGTTTGTTGCAAATCACAGGGAACGTGGGGTCTACCATTGGCTCGAGTCCGACCCCTCCTCATCACACGCCGCCGCCTGTCTCCTCGCCAGCCAGCAACACCAAGAACCACCCGATGCTCATGAACCTTCTTAAAGATAATCCTGCCCAGGATTTCTCAACCCTTTATGGAAGCAGTCCATTAGAGAGGCAGAACTCCTCTTCTGGCTCACCTCGAATGGAAATGGGCTCAGGGGCCAATAAGACGAAGAAGAAGAAGTCGTCAAGAGTACTGCCTGAAAAGCCCAAGCACCAGACCGAAGATGACTTTCAGAGAGAGCTGTTTTCGATGGATGTTGACTCACAGAACCCAATCTTTGATGTTAACATGACTGCTGACACGCTGGACACTCCGCACATCACTCCAGCACCTAGCCAGTGTAGCACTCCTCCCACAACTTACCCACAACCAATACCTCACCCCCAGCCCAGTATTCAGAGAATGGTCCGACTGTCTAGTTCAGACAGCATTGGTGCTGATGTGACTGACATTCTCTCAGACATTGCAGAAGAGGCCTCCAAGCTTCCTAGCACCAGTGATGATTGTCCACCCATTGATACTCCTGTTAGAGACTCTTCAAGCTCTGCACATTCCCAGAGTGCCCTCTTTGATCCTGATGTTTTCCAAAACAACAATAATGAGAATCCATATACTGATCCAGCTGATCTGATTGCCGATGCTACTGGAAGTCCTAATAGTGACTCTCCTACTAATCATTTTTTTCCTGATGGAGTAGATTTCAATCCTGAATTGCTGAATAGTCAAAGCCAAAGTGGTTTTGGGGAAGAGTATTTTGATGAAAGTAGCCAGAGTGGTGACAATGATGATTTCAAAGGATTTGCTTCTCAGGCACTAAATACTTTGGGAATGCCTGTACTTGCGGGTGATAGTGGAGAAAATAAGTTTAAAGGCAACAGTCAAGCTGACACAGTAGACTTCAGTATTATTGCAGTGGCCAGTAAGGCACTGGGGCCTGCTGACATAATGGAGCACCACAGTGGGAGCCAGAGCCCTTTATTGAGTACAGGAGACTTGGGGAAGGATAAGACTCAAAAACGGGTAAAGGATGGCAATGGCACTGGGAATAGCAGTCTTTCAGGGCCAGCATTAGACAGTAAGCCAGGAAAACGTAGCCGAACCCCTTCCAGTGATGGCAAAAGCAAAGACAAGCCTCCAAAGAGGAAAAAAGCAGACACAGATGGGAAGTCTCCATCTCACAGTTCTTCTAACAGGCCTTTTACTCCACCTGCCAGCACAGGCGGGTCCAAGTCACCTGGAAGTTCAGGAAGATCTCAGACTCCTCCAGGTGTTGCCACCCCACCCATACCTAAAATCACCATTCAGATTCCTAAGGGGACTGTAATGGTGGCCAAGCCCTCCTCACACAGTCAGTATACCAGCAGTGGATCTGTGTCTTCCTCAGGAAGTAAGAGCCACCATGGCCATTCTTCCTCCTCATCTTCCTCTTCCACTTCTGCTTCAGGAAAAATGAAAAGCAGTAAATCAGAAGGTTCTTCAGGTTCCAAGATGAGTAGCAGTATGTATTCCAGCCAAGGGTGTTCTGGGTCTAGCCAGTCAAAAAGTTCATCCCAATCTGTAGGGAAACCAGGTTCTTCTCCCATTACCAAACATGGGCTCAGTAGTAGCTCTGGGAGTAACAAGGTGAAACCTCAAGGAAAGCCATCATCACTCATGAACCCCTCTTTGAGTAAACCTAACATCTCCCCTTCCCATTCAAGGCCATCTGGAAGCTCTGACAAACTTGCTTCCCCAATGAAACCTGTACCTGGGACTCCCCCATCCTCTAAAGCCAAGTCTCCTATAAGTTCAGGTTCTGGTGGCTCTCATATGTCTGGGACTAGTTCAAGCTCTGGCATGAAGTCTTCAGGGTTGGGCTCCTCAGGCTCATTGTCTCAAAAAACACCCCCATCATCTAATTCTTGCACAGCCTCTTCCTCTTCCTTTTCTAGTGGCTCCTCCATGTCTTCATCTCAGAACCAGCATGGGAGCTCCAAAGGGAAATCTCCCAGTAGAAATAAGAAGCCATCTTTGACAGCTGTCATCGATAAACTGAAGCATGGGGTTGTCACTAGTGGCCCTGGAAGTGAAGACCCAATGGAGGGTCAGATGGGAGTGAGTGCCAATTCTTCTAGCCATCCTATGTCCTCCAAACATAATATGTCAGGAGGGGAATTCCAAGGAAAGCGAGAAAAGAGTGATAAAGACAAATCAAAGGTCTCTGTCTCTGGGGGTTCAGTGGACTCTTCTAAGAAGACTTCTGAATCCAAAAATGTGGGGAGCACAGGTGTGGCCAAGATTATCATCAGCAAGCACGATGGGGGATCCCCCAGCATTAAAGCCAAAGTGACTTTGCAGAAACCTGGGGAAGGTAGTGGAGAAGGGCTCAGGCCTCAGATGGCCTCTTCCAAAAACTATGGCTCTCCTCTGATCAGTGGCTCCACTCCAAAGCATGAACGTGGTTCTCCTAGCCACAGTAAGTCACCAGCATACACCCCTCAGAATCTGGATAGTGAGAGTGAGTCAGGCTCCTCAATAGCAGAAAAGTCCTACCAGAACAGCCCCAGCTCAGATGATGGCATCCGTCCACTTCCAGAGTATAGCACAGAGAAACATAAGAAGCACAAAAAAGAAAAGAAGAAAGTCAAAGATAAAGATCGGGACAGAGAACGGGACCGGGACAAAGACCGAGAAAAGAAGAAATCTCATAGTATCAAGCCGGAGAGCTGGTCTAAATCACCTATTTCTTCAGACCAGTCCATGTCCATGACAAGTAATACCATCTTACAAGATAGGCCCTCCAGGCTGAGCCCTGACTTCATGATTGGGGAGGAAGATGATGATCTTATGGATGTGGCTCTCATTGGCAATTAAAAACCTTGTTTTCTAATGGAAAAAGGAAAAAAAAACCCCACATCAATTAAAAGCTCCAACTAATGAGAATTGTAGAAAATCATCCTAAGGGATAAACCATGGGGGTCTGCTTTGCCCCAAATAATCTTGGGTGACATGGTTTTGGCTGTGCTTGGCAACATTAGACCTAGAGGGACCCTAATTATTGATCTCTGACTATGGGGTTTGAGTCTGGGCAGCCAAGAATTCTGTGTTACTTTGCCAGAGAAAGTAGAAATTGCAGACTTGCTTTGGGTGGGGGGGAAGGGGTGTGGGAAGGGAAAAGGTGGGAAATAGTTATGCTGAAAATTTTCATATATATTTTTTTCTCCCTTTATCCATTTTTAGGCCATGTTTTAAACTGTCATTTTAGTGCATGTGTTGGAAAGACTGGGTAGGAAATGAAAAAGCAATACATTCCTTGATGCATTTGCATGAAGGCTGCTCACCCTTGTTCACTCGTCCATTTGAGGCAGGCGCAAATGAAGGCTCTCAGTTGTTTTTAGACACTAAATAATGTAGGGCGTCTGCTTATGAGGAGTAGTCTTGGGGAAGGGAAGGTGATTTTAGCTATTTATTTATCAATATTTTAATCCCTTGTTTTTATGCAGTGTTTCTCTTCTGATTGTGGGTGTAGAGTTCAAAGACGTGAAGAAAAGATCAAGGCCTGGTAGTACAAAGTGTGGACCCAGAATTGTCACTGAAGAATTGGGTCTAGTTGGTCTGATTAAAGCCTATCTTTGAAGTCAGTTTAACAAAAAACCAGAATGCTTTGAATTCTATACAATAATTAATTTCATAGTTTTTCATAGGGCTCATCAACACCCTAAAATTGTTAGGGGGTACTTTCCTCCGCCTGGGGAGGGTAGGTGTTGATTTAAAATTTTTTTTTTCCTTAAAATAAAAAAAAACCCCAGAAAACCTGGGATGGCTTTCAGGATGTTAACATATTTTTAAATACAACAAAATTGTGGTTTAATGTCACAACTCCCTAGCCTAGTAACATTTAAATCACATCAGGGCTAACACTTCTTCTGTCTTTAAATGTGCCAAAAGCCCTCATTCCAATATTTTGCCTGCAGGAGAAGTGATTGCCTTTCCTGAGAGCTGGGTTCCCTCTTTCCCTTCATCTGAAGGAATGGGGGTTTAAATCTCTGGTCACTCCACTGTGTGCTCCCTAAATGAGAGAAGTTACGAATTTGCAGCCATAGTTTCTCTTGAATCTATTTCAAGCTCACTAAAGAAGTGAGATGCCTGGAATGATAGGTGGGCATGGAGACATATCACAGCTACTATGTAGCTACATAATTGGACCTTTTGGAGAAACAGGTGTTCACCTGACTTCTTAGGGACTACAATAATAAGGCACTAAAGAAAGAAAGAAATCCAGGAAAAAAGTCCAGGTGCAGCACAAGCTCTCATATTTGGATGGTCCTCTTGGAAAAAAAAAATCTGCGGCCTTACTTTGATTCTGACACCTGCACTGTGCCATCCTTGATGTTTTCATCCATGATCTGCATCAGTAGGATGGGGCCTTGTATCCAGCACAACTCTTCTGGACTTTAAAAAAATGTGCCAGGTTGTGCACTGTTTTTAGTGTCAGAGTTGAGTGACCTTGAGAAACAAAGAGTTTTTTTCCAGCTCTGTTTCTGCATGTTGGAGTAAGCATTTGGTTGGAAAGTCAGCTTTGGCTTTTTCTCTAGGACTGTCCTGAGTTCTTCCTTCAGTGTTCTCCCTTTTTGGGTCATCCACAGGCCAGGACTGACTTTTCACCAACCCTGCCACCTTTGTGTCCCTAGGTATTAGGAAGCAGGAAATGTAGCTAAGTAGAGCAAGGAAAGTTATCTCTTACCACATCAGAATCGAATGACTTGGGTGACACTAAAGAGGACATGGGCAAAGTGATACCAGAGAGCTTTATCTCGAGATGCTGATACAGTGGCAGCCTCTCAGACATAAAACCAGGTAGAACTTCTCACAGGTTGTCATACCTGGTTTTGATCCTCTTCCATTGACTTCTGCAGCAAAATAAGTTTTAAGCTTTCTTTTTTTTGTGGGGAGAACCTTAAAAGGGGACATTAGGTAATATTGGCTTATCAGGGGTTAAACTTTCCCAAATGGTTATAAGAAATACCAAAATAATTAAACTGGGAAGCCTTTTCTCTTTTTCTCTCCAACCCAGATCAAAGAATCCTGAGTTAGGATATAGATGAAGGATAAGCCCCAGCATTTTCTGGATGAGCCTGTTCCACACATTGACCCAGCATCTGAACTTGCTTAACAGGGAGCTGGGGCTAACTTGCTGCACCCTGCATGACAACCAGGGAGCACTGCATTTCTCCACGGGGTGGAGGAGAAGAGGTGAAATAAACCAAGCCTGGGTCTCCTCCCTCTTTCAAACAGCAAGGAAATTAAGTCTACATGTACTGTACTTTTCTTCAGCTGGTGTCTTGTGTATATTTAGTCTGATCTGATTCCCTATATTCCCCCTCTTTTTGGGGCCCCACCCCCACCCACTCCCCCAAAGAACAAAACACAAATCCTCAAATCTTTTATCAGGTTACATTTTATTTTGTCTTGGGTTTCTTGTTAGGAATGGTTAGTCAAAAGTAAATAAAGCTGCTCTAGTGCATATGAGGATTTCAAATGATCCCCCCACCCCACCAAAAAACCCTAAACAAACAAAAGCACCAATGTGTTTATAAAGCAAAGTATTTGAGAGGGAAGCGTGAAGCAGGGTATTACTTGCCAAAACAAAGGACTGAGGATGTTGGTTTTATACTGACAGGATTTTTCTTCCTAAGGTCCAGGTTAGAAAATACAGTACAGCAATATCATGAACTCCAGTTTAGAACAAACTTTTTCAGGGAGCCCATGAGTCATGCAGTATACATGATTGAGTCACTTCTTGCAGATGCCACAGTAAAGGAGATACTTGTTCATAGTGCAAGGGCATTCTTTCTCTTAGGTTGGGGAGGGGGTGTTATTTTGTTTTTATTTCTACCGTGGGGATGTATTATCTTTTGGGGGGGGAGGGTAACATCAAAAGCCAGGATGGGAATTATGCTAAATTGTAGGAACTGAACTTGTACAGTTTTTGAGTTCAGAAATGTGCATCAGGAGCAGAGGTGGGTCTTTTCTAAATCATCATAGAAAGAATGTTTTTAGATTTGACTTTTGTTTGTGCAATTATGTAAATACTTCGGGGTTTTCCTTTTTTTGTTTTTTTTTTTGGAAAGTAGACAAAAATCTGTTTTGTGGGTTTGTTTTTTCCAAAACATTGCAAAAGAACCTGTTTATTTACTTGCAAATAAATTTCTTTGATAAGAAGCAATCTTGTCCCAAGTGTTATAGCTTTGTGCCTGAAATGTTATTTTCTCCATAATTATCCCCAACAACTATCATTCATTCTACAGAAGCTTGTCTTTAAAATAAAAACTTTTTTTAAAAAGCATGAAAGACTCTTCCTGAAGAGAGAATCAGATTTATTGAATCAATGGTGAGTTGGGCATGGGCGAATCAGCATAAGCTGGAAAATAAAATAAATAAATAAAAACTGCCTCAAGGGAAATGAATTACCTTTTAATTATATTTGATCACTGTCTGTGGTTAGGCCCTGTCCTTTTCAATGGTTCATTTAAGTCAACAGGAATGCTGTGGAGACACAACCCTTGAAGAAGACAACCACACAAGATCAATTGCTGTTAACAAGTAACTAAAATGTGTGTTAAGAGCATTGATTTGGGTTTGAAATGGATTTCCATTTCTGGAATCAGCTTGTGGTCACCTTGATCATAGTACAGTAATAATATGGAGGAATAAAATACACATACTTTTATAAGACACAAATAAATGAGTCAGCTATTTGCAACTGGTGTTGGAACTAACATTAGTTTGATAGAGCAATATTATTTTGTCGTAAAGTTATGGATATAGAACCCTATTGCTGGGACCTTAAAGGGGTAATCAAGTCCAGCTTTATGACCACAGATAGGTATGCTAATTGTTCAAGTCATTTTTATTTGTGAAGATAATATTATAAAGTTACCCAGAAATAATTCTGCAATTGTCCTTATGTTCTACATTATTCAGTCTCTAAGGACTGATAAGTAACATCAGACTCTGTACAAATGCTTCTTAAAGAGGTGTGAGAATAGAGTCCAATTCCTTTAACCTGTTTTGAGCATATATATTCAATGCAGACAGTACTACTGCAGAGTAAGTGTTCTAACTGTTAAGCTGGGCAAGTTGTTTAACTTAATGTTTGCTTTGATTACTTGGAAAATGGGCTTAATGATATATGCATAACTGACAGGATCATAAGGAAATAAATGTTTTGCAAACATTGCATGAGTACAAACCTTTTAATTTGGAATTTTGACAATTTTTTTTAGTGGAGTATATTATCTGTAGTTTCCAGTATAGCATATCATTTCCACATATGTTTCTATGCTGATATGTTACACTAAGGGAACTCAGTGCAAGTCAGAGAATTTGTATCTCTATCTCTGATACCTGCTATCATTTGGCATGGCTGAGCAACTGAGTACAAACATTTTAAAAAAGATTTAAAGGTGCAGGAGTAAGAACTCAGTATTTCAAAAATTTCTATCGGGTCAATGAATACAAAATTTGACCTGTGATCCTGTTTCCTTATCTGCAGAGTGGAACTATTTAATAAACATCTAAATTCCCTAAATGGTGCAGAGACAAAACAAAAAAGATAAAGTGTTCTCACACAAGGGCTACGTTTTAAACAGATAAGGCTTGAGACACCACTGATTTCATTGATATAGGACTCTTGGATGAGTAAATTGCTATGAAATCTGGTGGGCGCCTTTGCTGCAAACTTGGAGCAGAGAGAGATTACTTCATTTGCTGAGGATCGATGTATATGTCAAAGGCGAGAGGAACCCTGATCTTACTCGGCTTCTCTAGGGCTGCCTTTATTGTATTTAAACAATAAAACATAAAGTTTGTAAAGAGGGACACATTTTAAAAGATTTCCAGAAGGTGGTACTTGAGCCTTGAAAGGTGGAAGTAAGTAGGAAGTGAAATTCCAGGGATAGAGGCTTGGAGAAAGCCTATTCAAAGGCATAATATAGTAGTGGGAGAATACTACATTCGGGTATCAGCGAATAGGCCAACTTGGATGGAACGTAAGCATAAAGTAAAGTAATTTTTATAATTTGTGAAGATTATGTTGGCAATTGTGGAAGATGTATTGGAGAGGAGATGGGAAACAGGTAGCAGTTGTATTTTTTATTACTTGTACTACCTACCCTACAAAGGGGTTGTGAGGTAGGCACTTTGTAACTTTTAAACTGCCACAGAAATAACTTCGGAATATTCAGATGGTTTCCTAATTAGGTGAAATATCTTCTTACGGCCAGGACCTCACAAATAGGCACAATTATTGCAATGAAAACTTTTACTTTCATAGAACCTTTCAAACGAAAAGGCAGGGGATTCCCTTAGATCCTCTAGTGGTCAAAAATTCTATCTCCTGGCCCATCCACGCTTGTTTCTCCCGCTAAAATGTCGTCACGAGCAGGGTTCCACCAATCTGCGTCTTGATTGGAGGAAGGCCAAACCTAGTAGGCGATTGGGCGAGGGAAGCGGAACGAAGGCTTAAGGGGCGTGGCCAACGCGGAACAGCCCCGCTCCTCCCCGTCTCGCCTCCCCCACCCCCACCCCCCACGCGCCCCTTCCCCATTCCCATCCCTGGTCCGAGATACGCTAGCCATGCTGGCGCACCGCACCCCCTGACTCCCCAAGTCTGAGACTCTCTCCTTTCTCCTTACCCTCCCCCCCACCCCGACGAGGTGGGGGCCATCTAAGCCCCTTGGTGCCATGCGCCCCCTCCCCAGCCAGGCCATGCACGATGACACACACCCACCACAGCAGCCTCCAGGGCCTCCCCGCCGCTCCCCTTAAAGCAATCCACGGGGGCGGGGGAGGCGGCGGCAGCACGAACACCAACACGGCCCTAAGCGAGGAAGGTCCGGAAAGAGAGAGGAAGAAAATGGCTCCAAGCCGGGACCGCCTGCTGCATTTCGGGCTCAAGTCTACGGTGAGTGGCAGAGGGGCGTCGGGGGGAGAGGAGGTTGGGGGCCCGGGAAGAAAGGTGTCCGGTACGGGAGGACAGCACACACACCTCCCTGGAGTGATCCTTGAGGGGGTGGCCCGTGGCCGATTCTGGCGGTGTAGGGGGGGGGGTGTTGGGGTGGGGGTGGGGGTGCTATCTTCCCCTATCGCGGGAGCCTTCCTCCTCCTCCTCCTCCTCCTCCTCCTCCTCCCTACGTGCACGCGCACAAGCGCAAGCACTTATGAACACCGCCCCCCAAACCGAGACATATGCACAACACAAATATACATACATCTACACTTACACGTACACTCTACTTTTCTCTCGTTTCTCCGACACACAAGGGGCTTGCCCCGCCCGGAAGGATTAAGGATGGGCAGGAGTGGGGGCTCGCCCCGGGAGGAGGGGGTGGTCTCGCGCCGCCGCCGCTGCCTCGCGCTCGCGCTCGTGCTCGCGCCTCTCCTCCCTCTCCCCCTCCCCCTTCGTTCCTCCCCTCCCCCACCCTTGCTGGGGCCCCGGCGGCGCTGCCCAATGAACAGCGGCGTTGCTGGCAGGTGGGGAGTGTTTTTGTTTTGGGTTGAAGTTGAGGCTGGGGAGAGAAGAGAGAGAGAGAGAGAAAGAGAGAGAGAGAGAGAGAAGAAAAGAGAAGAGGAGAAGAGAGCCAGCGATAAGCCGCTGTGGCTCCCGGTGCGGGTGGTGGTGGAGGCCCGCCGGAGTCGCGGCCGCTGCCGCCGTCGCTGCCGCGGCCTCCTTTCCCAAGGCTGGTGCCCGATTCCCTTGCCCTCCCAGCACCGGGCCGTCCCGGCCCTCCCCGCGGGCCCCGGCCAGGCTCTCCGTCTGCACGCCGCAGCGCCCGGTCGCGGCCGCGCCCGCCGGCCCCATGAGGAGGGACATGAACGGGGTGACCAAGAGCAGGTTTGAGGTGTGAGCCCGGGGCTGGGGGGGAGGGTGGCGAGAGAGAGGAAGAAGGGAGGGGGATTTCCCTTGTCCTACCCCACCCTAGCCAGGCCCCGCCGAGCCATCCGTGAGTCCGTCCATCCGGCTGCCAGGTTTCCTTACCGGCCCGCCGCAGTCCAGCTGCCCCACACCCTCCTCCACCGCCGGCCCGGCCATGGACGCCGCCCGGCGGGGCCGTGGCCTTCTCCGCAGACAATGAGCCCTCGAAGGCGCCCTTCCCCCTCCATCCAGCCAGTTCCTGGGGGCGCCCTCATTTCTGAAGCGGACCCCTGACCCTCCCCGCGTCCAAACTCTTTACAACTCTCTAGCCATGTCATGGGGCTACCGCCGCCCTCCCCCCTTTTCTTGTTCTCCCATCCCCTTTCGTAGAGTGGACTCCAGATAAAGATCCAGGGTGGAGAGGTGGGTGGTCAAGGAGGGGAGGAGACTTCTTCGGGCTGGACAGTCCTGCCTTAAACTAGGGAAGCCGGAGTGGGAATCTGGAAGAACCCAGACAACACCAGAAGTTCTGGTTTCTTACTCGAGTTGGATTTTGGGTTTTGTTTCCTTTTTTTGGTTTATATTTTTGGTTGCTTGGTTTGGGTATTGTTCTCAAACTTCCTCTTCTGTTGTTTTGGATGTAGTACTGTTAGTCATTGTTTTGAAGGATCCCCTTAAGATACATTGGGGGGAGTGAGTTGAGAGATCCGAGACATTCAGAAAATCCACCCCAGTGCAATTATTGGTTGGAAGCTATGATTCTCATCCCCCAACCCCCAGCAGTCTCCCTCTTCTCCCACCCCCTCCTAGTTCCGAGGTTATACATACTTCATAGAATGATATAAAATTAAAGCCTGAAAGAGGAAAGGCGAAGACAGATTACACATTATGGTGGAATTAGGAAGGATACCACTGTAATTTTAATTGTCTTTAGGTGAATTACAGTAGCACAGTAATATAGGAGGGGGGGACAAGGATGATAAGGCAGAGACTTTCACAGGAAGCATAGAGTAAACGTTACATGGCCTTTTTGGGCAGAGACTCAGGTTGACCTGGGATCACACACAGCTCAGTGTACGTAGCCAGGTGTTTTTCATCATTTCTAGTTGAAGGTTGACATTGGAAAGAGGTAGTTAGAGAAATAAGAATTGTTAGGAAGTTCTAGACTAACCAAAGGATCTTAAATGTTTATTGATTTGACTTTATGTGGTTTTGCCAGTTTGAATGGGAAATAAAATACATTGTTACAGTACTACAGAAAGAATAAAAGAGAAAGAGGTTAAGAAAGATCCTATTGGATTTGCACTTATTTTTATAGAAGCACTTATTTTTATAGAAGCTAGTGTTGCTAAATAAAATGTAGACATAAAAGAAGTAGGTTTGGTTTCAGATTATTAAGTACTAGTATACAATTCTAGACTGTAATTAAATGTTATTGAATAGAAAGAAACTTTGAAGCTCATAAGAATCCTGAAAAGGCCAAATGTAGAGAGAGATGAATATAGTGTTTTTTATTTTTATATACACACATATAATTTCTGGCTCATTTTCTGTTTCTTGATTATGCTTCTATTTTAGGAAGCACTTCTTTGGAGCTATGCTTTTAAGTTATATTGCTCTTTTGCATTTTATTTTAGATATTAATTCATAACAGGTACAGCTGTGATCTATGCAAAAACAAGAACAACCAGATTACTCTCAGAAGGAAATGTCTTGAAAAAGTCACCTTTCCTTTTTGTAGGCATGTAGCTTGCAAATAAAACTTCCTGGAAGTGACTTTGAGGTAGGAAAAATAATTCGAAAAATTATTGTATAATGTAACTGAAAGTGATTTAAAATCTTCTGAACCAGAGGGCAAAGAAAGATTTAGAAATCAGGACATGTTTTAGAGACCTTTCATCTAAAATGAGTTTGTCTTAAAATATTTGCCTTTCTTAAACTTTCACTAGCAAAATTATTAGTGAATTGTTGAATCTTATATAAAGTAAATTTTTGGTGAGGCAACTGGGGTTAAGTGACTTGCCCAGGGTCACACAGCTAGTAAGTGTCAAGTGTCTGAGGCTAAATTTGAAGTCAGGTCCTCCTGAATCCATGGCTGGTGTTTTATCCACTGGCCACCTAGCTGCCCCTAAAGTAACATTTTTTTGCTAATTTCATTAAAAATGTATCTTTAGATGGTAAAGCACAACTGTCTTCCATCTGTGTGCATCCCTGTACAGAAGTTTTATATTTAATAAGATAAGGAGATATGTAACATGGACAGATTTATATTTTAAGCAAGTCTATAAGTCTAATGAGAAAATACTTGAGTGTTTAGGACTTCTTAAAATTAGTAAAGTACTTTGGGGTAAGATGACTTTACATAGTATGCACTGGGTAGTGAATTCTTTTCATCTCTTGCTCAGAAGTGAGAATGCTGGAAGTTTTTGTAAAGTTTAGCATTAAGTATAAATTCCTGTTAAATGTTATGGTAATAATGTCAGCCTGGGGGGCAGCTAGGTGGCTCAGTGGATAGAGCACTGGCCCTGGAGTCAGGAGTACCTGAGATCAAATCCAGCCTCAGACACTTGACACTTACTAGCTGTGTGACCCTGGGCAAGTCACTTAACCCCAATTGCCTCACTAAAAAAAAAAAATAATAATAATGTCGGCCCAAAAGTAGGGTATTGTAAAATAAATACATAGTTGCTTTCAAAATGCTCAAGAGATAAGAAAATTCATATTGTTAACCTCCAACATAACAATCTCATTGAGGTTGATTACCTGTAAAGGTATGGATAAAGTAGTTAAAGCTAATCAAACAGATATAAAATGTAAACTTGTGCCAGACACTGGCATGGATGTGTCCTCTATGGCTCTTGCTTGAAACATTATCAGGCAGTTTCATAGGGAACATAGAGGTGCATGGGTAAGCTACAGTAGATTACCAGTGTTCAGAAGAAATGTAGTAAAGGATATCAGAGATATATGACTGGAAAGGGTTGGTGATATAGGGAGATAAAGGGATAAACAATGAAAACCCTCCAATCTTCACTGGCACCCTTACATTGTCAAGAGATTAGAAGGCCTGTGCTCATATTGGGTGAATTCTTGTTAGAGATTTATGGGAAGTCAAAGAAAACATGTCACAAGATGAGAAGGTGTGGATGGATGGTCATCTGTACAACTGGAGGGAGCTCATGATCACAGATCCCTTGAAGTGATGAAGTGGTTACAAGGTAGTTAATATCCAGGCAATTAAAATGCATGGAAAAACCATCTTTTCCAAAGGTTATTATCCATTAAATTTTGTTTCATTTTCAGTCTAAGGAGAACCAACCCATTCTTGTCCCTCGAGTTACAGGTATATTCTACCTAAATTGTTAGGAGTTATGGTTAATAATGCATTTTTTCCAATCTTAATAGTATTTAATTTCTTTCCAGTTACATGTACAAATAGTTTTTTGTTTTCTTTTTAGTGAGGCAATTGGGGTTAAGTGACTTGCCCAGGGTCACACAGCTAGTAAGTTTTAAGTGTCTGAGACCGGATTTGAACTCAGGTACTCCTGAATCCAGGGCCGGTGCTCTATCCACTGCGCCACCTAGCTGCCCACAAATAGTTTTTAATATTCATTTTTGTAAGATTTTTGAGTTCCAAATTTATCTATCTCCTTCGCTTTCCTGCCTTCCCTCCCCCCTCCACAAGACAACCAATTGATATAAGTTATATATATACAATCATGTTAAACATATTTCCACATTAGTCTGGTTGTGAAAGAAGAATCAGAACAAAAGGGAAAAACCTCAAAAAAGAAAAAAAAAAAACCAAAAAAGTAGAGTTCAATCTGCATTCAGATCCCACAGTTCTTTTTCTGGATGTGGAGAGCATTTTCCATCATGAGTCCTTTGGAATTCTCTTGGATCATTGTATTGCTGAGAAGAGCTGAGTCTATCACAGCTGGTCACCTCACAGTGTTGCTGTTACTGTGTGTGTATAATGTTCTCCTGGTTCTTCTAACTTCACTCAAAATCAATCCACTTAAGTCTTTCCAGGTTTTCCTGAAATCTGTGTGCTCATCATTTCTTAGAGCAGTATTCCATTACATTCATATACCACAACTTGTTCAGCTATTCCCTAATTGATGGGCATCCCCTTAATTTCCAATTCTTGGTTATCATGCCTTTTACATAATTACAAAATGACTGATTACAGCCGTGTTGTATAGAATATGCTTGGTATTTAATACTGTCTTAGTACTCAAAGAATTTTATTGAGATTAATGGGAAAGAGAAACTACTATTCCCATTTAAAAATCTTTATATAGGTTTCTTAACTTTATGTCACTTGGTGCCTTGGTATTTTTATTATGAGGTTTTACCCTTGGAGAAAAGTACTTTATTTGGATATATTAAAAATATGCACCCTAAAATTTTTCACTTGGATTTTTATGGTTTATAAAAGCATGCAGAATTTTACTTTACGGCTTCAGGTTTCCATCCATTGTAATGTAGTAGAAAGAGAATTGATTTGGAGTCAGAACAGCTGGGTTCCAGTCTGTCTCTGCAAGTTACTATGTACTTTGGAGATTAAGTGACTTGCCCAGGGTCACACAGCCAGTAAGTGTCAAGTGTCTGAGGCCAGATCCAAACTCAGGTACTACTGAATCCAGGGCTGGTGCTCCATCCACTGTACCACCCAGCTGACTCCTATGTACCTTGGAAATGATAGTTCAGTCAAGTTTCTTCCCCTGTAAGATGAAGGGGTAGGACTTGATCATGTACAAGTTTCCTTCAAGCTCTAAGATTTTGTGATTCTAAGATTTAAGTAATTTCTGCATAAAAATTGGTTCATTTGTTGTTGTTTTTTTGGGGGCGGGGCAATGAGGGTTAAGTGACTTGCTCAGGGTCACCAGTTAGTCAGTGTCAAGTGTCTGAGATTGGATTTGAACTCAGGTCCTCCTGAATCCAGGGCTGGTGCTCTATCCACTGTGTCACCTCGATGACCCCGAAATTGGTTCATTTGGAAATTAGGTTTTTTCCTCCAGTAGTTGTCAGTCACTTGTTCCATTCTGTTAAAACTATATAATGGGATTCTTGACTTTTTGTTTCTCTAGATGAATTTTTTTTTTTTTTGGTAAGGCAGTTGGGGTTAAGTGACTTGCCCAGGGTCACAGAGCTAGTAAGTGTCAAGTGTCTGAGGCTGGATTTGAACTCAGGTCCTCCTGAATCCAGGCTGGTGCTTTATCCACTGCGCCACCTAGCTGCACCTCTCTCTAGATGAATTTTATTATTTTTTCTAGTTCTGGAAGAAAGGAAGGAAACAAGTATGTATTAAGTACCTACTATGTGCCAGACACTGCACTAAGTGCTTTACAGATAACTCCTTTGATCCTTGACACAATCCTGTGAGGTAGGTGCTATTATAATCTCCGTTTTATAGTTCAGGAAACTGAGACAGACAGGTTAAGTAACATGCTCAGGTCTACAGAGCTTAACCCTTTGATACTATAGCTATTTAGGCTGCACTTTCATTTTTATTATGTTGGCCTGGCCCAACCATGAATGATTAATATCTGTCCCGTTAGTTTAAATTTGTCTTTACAGGCATGCCTCGTTTTGTTGTGCTTCACTTTATCCCACTTCACAGATAACTGCATTTTTTTTGTTTTACAGATTGAAGGTGAATATGCATTGAGTAAATCAGTGCCATTTTTCCAACAGCATATGCTCACATATCTGTCACATTTTGGTGATTGACTATTCCATACTTTTTCATTATTATTATTATATCTATTATTATGATCTTTGATACTATTACAGTTGTTTCAGGGCATTACAAACTGTGCCTTGTAAGATGGTGGACTTATTTAATAAATGTGTGTGTTCTAACTGCTCAGCTGACTGGCCTCTCTGTTCCCTGAAATTTGGAATTAATAACCCTGTCATGACCTCTAAGTGTTCAAGTGAAAGAGTTAGTCTATGTGGCAAGCTGCATTGTTGTCTTATTTTTTAAGATATTGCAACAGCCACCCCAACCTTCAGCAATCACTACCCTTATCATTCAGCAGCCATCAACATCAAGGCAGGATCTTCCACTAACAAAAAAATTATGACTCGCTGAAGGTTCATGTGATGGTTAGCATTTCTTAACAGTTAAAAGTATTTTTGTTTGTTTGTTTTTGTTTTGTGAGGCAATTGGGGTTAAGTGACTTGCCCAGGGTCACACAGCTAGTGAATGTTAAGTGTCTTAGGCCAGATTTGAACTCAGGTACTCCTTACTCCAGGGCAGGGCTGGTGCTCCATCCACTGTGCCACCTAGCTGCCCCCAAAGTATTTTTTAATGAAAAATTGTTTTTTAGACGTAATGCTATTGTCCATTTAATAAACTACAGGATAGTGTAAACATAACTTTTATATTCAGTGGGAAACCAAACAATTCATGTGACCTGGGGTATTTACTTTATTGTGATGGTCTGGAACTGAACCCATAGTATCTCTGAGGTATGCCTGTAGAGTGTTTTTTTATTTTTTTATTTTTATTATTTTTCCCATATAAATATTTTATTATTTTCCAGTTACATTTAGGTATAATTTTCAACATTTTAAAAATAAGATTTCTAGTTTCAAATTTTTTTCTATCCCTTCCCTCCCTCCCTCTTCCCCAAGACAGCAAATAATCTGATATAGATTATATATGTACAATCACATTAAACATATTTCTGCATTAGTCATGTAATGGAAGAAGAATCAGAGCAAAAAGGAAAAACCTCAAAAAAGAAAAACAACAACAAAAACAATAGAAATAGTATGGTTCAATCGGCATCCAGATTCAACAGTTCTTTTTTTTTTTCTGGATTTGGAGAGCATTTTCCATCATGAGTCCTTTGCAACTATCTTGGACCGTTGTATTGCTGAGAAGAATCAAGTCTATCACAAGTTGATTAACACACAATGTTGTTGATACTGTGTACCATGTTCTCCTGGTTCTGCTCATCTTACTCATCATCAGTTCATGCAAGTCCTTCCAGGTTTCCTGTAGAGTGTTTTGTAATTATATTCATATAATTCTTATGTGAAATTTTGTAGATGAACGACCAGGTATTTCATATGTTCTCAAATTATTTTGAGAATTATTATTTGCTGAATTTTGTTGATAACTATAAAAATGATTTAGTGGATTTATTTTATATCTTGCTGTTATGTTGAAGTTATTACTTCAATTAATTTTTAGTTGACAATGATGTTAACTATCATCTGTAAAAAATATTTTTGTGGCTGAGATAATATTTCTAAAGCACTTAGCACAGTTACAGGAACATAATAGGTGCTTATTTCCTTCCTCCTTCCCCTTCCTTTTCTTTCTTTCTTTTTTTTTTTTTTTGCTGGGCAATGGGGGTTAAGTGACTTGCCCAGGGTCACACAGCTTGTAAGTCAAGTGTCTGAGGCCGGATTTGAACTCAGGTACTCCTGAATCCAAGCCCGGTGCTTTATCCACTGCGCCACCTATGCTTATTCCCTCAGATTTTTAGCATATTTATTGCTATAACTAGCTTTTCTGTTATGAAACAATAGAGGTGACAAAGGACATTCTTGTTATAACCCTAATTATTGGAAAGGAATTACAGGTAATGCTAGCTTTTATGAATTATTAGCTATTGTTCTCTATATTAAGGATTAGTCCATTTCTTGTGCATTTTAGTGTTCTTAACATAAAAGGATATTAGCAGAACCAGGAAATCATTCTACAGGTCATCAGCAGTATTTAATGATGATCAACTGTAAAAGACTTAGCTATCTTGATCAATACAGTGATCCAAGACAATTCCGAAGGACTCAATGTTGAAAAATCTTATCCACCTCCAGAGAAAGAACTCTGACTGCAAATTGAAGTATAGTTTTCTCACTTTCTTTTCTTTTTTTTTTTTTCCTCGATAGGGTTAATAAGGAAATCTGTTTTGCATGATTTGACATGTATAATTGATATATTGCTTGCCTTCTCAGTGGATCATGGAGGGGCAGTAGGGAGGGAAAGAATTTGGAACTCAAAAATAAAAAAAAATAACGTGAAAAATAATTTTTAAAACAAAAAACCAAAACGAAACAATAAAAGGACATTGCATTTTTCTCAGAAGTCTTTTCCATAATTGTTTATTTTGTTTGTTGTTCAGTTGTTTGCAGTCCTATCTGCTTATCTGTGACTCCATTTTGGGATTTTCTTGGCAAAGATACTAGAGTGGTTTTCCATTTCCTTTTCCAGCTCACTTTACAGATGAGGAAACTGAGGCAAACAGGGTTAAGTGACTTACCCAGGGTCACACATGAACATCTGAGGCTGGATTTGAACTCAGAAAGATGAGTCTTCCTGACTTTAGTCCAGGCATTCTGTTCACTGTGCCACCTAGCTGTCCTTACTTCTATTTATAGAATCATGTAACCCCCATTGTTTTTTTTTAATTAAAAAAATTTTTGTAGGGCAATTAACCCCATTGTTTTTTATTAATATGCTTACAGTTTTCCTAATACTGAACCAGTCTCACATTCCTACTATGAATCCATTATGGTCATGGGATTTAACTTTTTAAATATGTGTTTTGTAGCCTTTTTGCTAATAATTTAGTTGATATTTTTGGCATCACTTCATTAGAGATTTTGTTCTATAGTTTTCTTTCTCTGTTTTCTGTTTTTCTAACATTTGTCTCACTGAAGAAGTTAATCTAGATATTTTATATATTTTTTATTTCATCCATTTCATTTATCAGTATTTTTGGTATATAATTGGAAAAAAGTTTCTAACTTGGTCCTCTTATTTCTTTTAAATTTATTGTGAATTCTCTCTTAAAAATGTTTATATTGGCAATTTTTTTTTTTTTTTGGGTTGGGCAGTGAGGGTTAAGTGACCTGCCCAAGGTCACACAGCTAGTAAATGTCAAGTGTCTGTTATCAATTCAGTGAGTTTTTGCCTTCAATTTTGTATATCTTTGGTTTTCAGAATTATTTTTATGTTCAATTGTAATGTTAAAATTGCATGTCAATTAATCTCTTGTTGATGAAAATATTTAAAAATAATTGTTTTTATTGTATCATGAAACTTTTGGCATATTATCTCATTGTTGCCATTTGGTGAATTTATTTTATCATTTGTTCTTTGTTCTACAAATTTTTAAGAAATTACATTATTTAGCCTCATTTAAAATTGAGCCTTGTCTATATATATTTCATATTTTGGCGGTTTTGTGTTTGTTAATGGTTTTTTTAATGCCCTAATTTGTGGTCTTTGCAGTGGCCTTTACATTTTTTTAATGATGCCATGCAAAGTTGAGAAATAAGTATATTGCTTTCTATTCTCATTCATTCATTTCCAGAGATTTTCTCTGAAATTGACACATTGAAGTTCCCCAATTATTATATTTTTGCATTTTCTGTAATTTGGTTTAACTTTTCCTTTAAGTACTTTGATATTCAATGCATATATTATATATAGAATATTTGTTATAATATATATGATATATATTAAATATTTATGCTTTTTCATTATCTATGATGCCTTTAAGCTTAATGTAGCTTCTCTGCTTATCTCTTCCAACCATGTCTACTGTTCCCTTCTCTGAGCTTTATGATTGCCACCCCTGCTTTTTAAAATTTGCTTGCGGTATAATAAATTTTGTTCCAGACTCTCATTTCAGCATTGAATGTTTCAAGAATATTTATTTTAAGCAGCATATTGGGAGTTCTGTTTTGTAATCCATTCTGTACCCACTTTCATTTTATGAATGGTTTTTATCCTATTATTCACATTCAGTTATGATTGAGCATTTTTCTTCATACTATCCTGTTACCCTTCTTCCTCCCTCAATCCCCCCCCCCCCACTCCCCTTCACAAAAGAAAAGAATGTGGAAAGAGAAGGAATCTGATCAACACTTACTAATCTGTTATTGAAATGGTCTATAAACCTCTCTTCCTCCTGTCTTCACTAAGTCCGTACTTAATTTCTCTTTTTAATCCACTCCCTCTTATGATCCACCAGTTGATGTTGAAGTTTGATTTGTTTGTGACTTCACTTCCAGATTCTGTCCTCCCCCTTAAAACCTCCTCTATTTTGCCTGTAACCTGTCTTTTTCCATATTGACTTTAATAAAGTTCTACATCGCATTTCTGTGAATAATTTTAGTCTTCTTTTTTCCAGTTCTAAGAATGAAGTTCAAAGACTCCAGTGGCTCCTTAGCACCTTTGGGATCAAATACAAAATGTTCTGTTTGACATTCAAAGCCCTTTATAACCCAGCCCTTTCCTAGCTTTCTGGTCTTCTTACACCTTATTCCCCACCATGTACTGTTTGATGCAGTGACTCTGGCCTTTTGGCTGTTCCATGAACAATATACTCCATCTTTTGGCTTCAGGCACTTTTCTCTGGCTGTCATCCATGCCTAGAATATTCTCCCTCCTTAATTTAGCTTACTGACGTCCCTGGCTTCCTTTAAGTACCAGCTAAAGTCCCATTTTATGCAGGAAACCTTTTCCAACCATTATCATTTCTAGTACCTTCTCTCTATTATTTCCTATTTATATCCTATATAGAGCTTATTTGTATATATTTGTTTGCATGTTGTCTCCCCCATTAATTAAATTATGAGCTCCTTGAGGGGAGGGACTATTTTGTCTCTTTTGTATTTCTAGCTGTAACACCTAGTAGACACTTAATAAATGTTTATTGATTGATATGCTAGGTGGCCATTTTCCCCTTCTAGGATTATTCTTAGTTTTGCAGGGTAAGTTATTCTTGATTATAAGATCTTTTGCCTTTTGGAATATTATTTTTAGATTTTGTCTCCTTTATATTCATTTCAGCATTGTCTTATATGATCTTGTGGTTTCTTGGTATTGTAGTGTTTATTGTTTGTTTTTCCTTTTCTTTTGAAAACTCTGGATTTTGGCTCTGACATCTTGGGTGTTTTCAGTTTAGGGTTCCTTTCAGGAGATGATTATTGGACCCTTTCAATTTACTGCAATAGGTGGTACAGTGAATAGAGTCTGCTTTGAAGTTAGGAAGACTCATCTTCCTGAGTTCAAATCTGGCCCCAAATCTGGCTAGCTGTGTGACCCTGGGCAAGTCACTTAATCCTGTTTGCCTCAAATCCTTATCTGTAAAATGAATTGGAGAAGGAAATGACAAACCATTCCAGTATCTTTAAGAAAACCCTAAATGAGATCATGAGTCATATGTGACTGAAAAGACTTAACAAAAGGCATCCCTGGTTCTAATAGATCTGAGCTACTTCCATTTATGATTTCTTGAAATATGATGTCTAGATTTTTTTTTGCTTGGTTGTGCTTTTCACTGAATCCTATTTTCAAATTCTTTGCTAATTTTCTAGTACAGTTATTTTATGCCATATTTCTTATATTTTCTATTTGTTTCAGTCTTTTGCTTTTCTAATATTTCTTGCCTCATGGAATCCTTGTGTTCTGATTTTTCTGTTCTGTTTTTCAGGGAATCCACTATTAATATAAGATTTTTAGCTTTCTGTTAAAAGGTATTTATTCTCTTTCCATTTTTCTGCCTCTACAAGTATTACTTCAATTCTGATTTCACTTTTTAACTCTTGCTTTAGTTCTTCTAGACAGTCTTGTACTTGTGGCGGAATTTTTTTTTCCTCAAAGGGTTTCTTGTATATGTTGTGGAAATAATCTTTTTGTTTGTAATTATTTCTTGGGATTCTCATAACCCATAGTATTTTTTCAGGTTTTTTTTTTTAAGCTAATATTTCCACCCATAATTCTTGGATTGGGACTTTGGTTCTGTGCCTTTCAGTTCTCTTCGATATGTAGAGTAGATCCTGTTGGGTCCTGTCCCTTTGATGTAGGAGGTGAAAAAAGGGTTAACAGAAAACCTAAGACCCAAGCTCTAATACAGATATTAGCTCTAAAAGGGAGTCAGATCCCAGTTAATGGATAACTTATATTAGGTTCTCGTACCCATAGTGATCAACATCCATAACGGACCAGAACGGGTCAGGTCAAAATAACAATAAAGGAAAAAGACAGCCTATAGAAATTCTAATGAAAAATGATTATATTTTGAAACTAACCATGGGAATCAGAAAGAGACATGCTCAGAAAAGGCCAAATTTGTCCCCAGGTTCACCTTATGACGTGTAAACCCCCAAAACACCTCCACTGAAAAAGGTACCTGCCTAGGGGGTTGGCTTAGGACCCCCAGGAACTCCAAATTAGGATAAGCCCTCCCTTGTAATACTCCTAGGTGGAAGAATAGTATGAGTAGAACAGGCCCTCCCCTGTACCTCCCCAAGGTGGAGATTATTATAATGAGACTGATAATCAGTTTATCTATACTATAAATATAACTGTCTTTTCTTTCACTATTCGAGAGATACCTTTCCACTTTTCTGGTACTCTCCCTGTGATCACTCACAGCATTGCAATAAAACTTGGTAAACTGAGTCACTGAGTCTTGTAATTCTTTTGGGACGACTCACGATCATTTGGACCCCAAATTTCCTGCCCACATCACCTTCCTGTCTCTTCTGTGTGATGAATACTGCTGCCATTCTAGAGGAGGGCTTCTTAAACTTTTTTCCACTTGTGACCCCTTTTCACCATAGAAATTTTTATGCAACCCCAAGTATATAGGTATATAAAATATCATTTATTGTTGCCAGACTTTTCATGATCCCCACATTCAGTTATGAGACCCCATGTGGGGTTGTGACCCATAATTTAAGAAGTTTTGTTCTAGATGGGTTGACTGGTACTAATATCTTCACTCTTCCTAGCCCCCAGCTTTGTTCTTCATCTCCTGGTGGTCCAGTTTGAGTGCTGTCCTTGGCCAGTGCCTAGCACATAATAAGCCCTTAATAAATGTTTCTTTCTCCTTCTTACATTGTTTCCAAGGAAGAATTAGTTGGGTTTTAGTCGAACTTCAAGGTTATACTCTCTCTCCTCCAGGTGCTAAGTTGTCTCTGTCCCCTGCCATGGCTCCTTTTGTTTTTTATTTTTGGGGGCAGGGCAATGAGGGTTAAGTGACTTGCCCAGGGTCCTACAGCTAGTAAGTGTCAAGTGTCTGAGGCCGGATTTTATATCACCCATATTGCTATACCACTCCTTCTCAGAGAGCCAGCCTCCATAGCAAAGAATATTTGTTTAAAAAGAAGAAAATTTGCATAATCAATATTTACTTTGAATAAATCCAACTTTCCATACCTAAGGACCCCTGTCTCTAAAGAGGAATAAGGGGAGATGTCCTTCTATTTTTTGTTTTTCTTAATTTTAAGCCAGGCTGAGTCATCACAATTTGATGACATTTAGTTTTTATTGTTTTGTCTGGTTCTTTCCATTTACATTGTTGTCCCTGTATATTGGGGTTTTTTGGCTGTTTACTTTTCATCAGTTTACATAAGTCTTCCCAAGCTTCTATGTGTTTTATCAAACTTGTAGTTTCTTACAGGACAGTAATATTCTGTTATGCTTATATACCATGATTTGTTTTGTCATTTCCAAATTGATAGACCTCTAATTAGTTTCCAGTTCTTTGCTTTTGCAAAAAAGTACTGCTATAAATGGTTTGGTGTATATGAATCTTCTTTTTTTGCTAATGGTCTCCTTCGGGCTATATGCCCTGTAGTAGAATCACTTAGTTAAAAGAGTATGAACATTTTATTTTGTTTTTTAAAAATTAAATACTCCTTTACTGATACCATTTGTTTTAACAATGACTATTTTCCCCTATATTCCCCCCTTTCCAGAGCCATGCCTTATAACGAATAATTTTCTTAAAAGAGGAAGAGCACAAAATTAAGCAAAAGTAATCAGTATGTTGAAAAAATCTGATGTATGCAATATTTCATATACACGAATTGTTTATATCCTGCTATATCCTTCTTTCTATACTTTTTCCTTTTTGGGCCAAACTTTTTGTTTCTAACTTTGCAGTATTCCAGTTTTTACATGTATTGCATTCACTTTTTTTTCTGGGTAATTTAGTAATTTAATTAATGGGTCAGCAGTTTATTTAATAAAAGGGTGGTCAATGGCCTTCTCTCAGACCTAAGAACCCTAATGGGGGGTGGGGTCACAATTTATATGCCTTTCTAATATAATCAAATCTAATTGGTTGACATGATTTGGAAGTATGTTTTATTAAAATGGTCTAGGGATAAGTGACTTAGGTCAGTTAAATTTTGGTAAAAAAAAAATGCAGCTCCCACCTAAGTGATAAGGGCACTGTGGTTTCCAACTAGGTGTGGTTTGGTAAAGGCTAAATCTCATTAGCAAAGTTAGATAAACAGATCTATCTCTACCCAAGACTCCTCCACCCACATGATCCAACTTTCAAGAAGAACTTGACCTTGGATTGGGAGGGGAAGAAAGTACTAGGAAAGAAGGGGAGAGTCACTGGATCATCCATTGTCCCCCCTAATCCCCAAGATATGATATATAATTATTTCTCAAAATTCCCTATTTGATTCTAATTGAGAGATGAATTTTCCTCAATGAATCTCTGATATTACAAATGTTTTATTGAGGGTTCTTAACTATGGGGCTTATGATTAGGTAACAATGTGAAGGGAAAAAGGGGAGAAATTGAATGATGTATTTTTTTGTGGGGGGGGGCAATGAGGGTTAAGTGACTTGCCCAGGGTCACACAGCTAGTAAGTGTTAAGTGTCTGAGGCTGGATTTAAACTCAGGTCCTCCTGAATCCAGGGCCAGTGCTTTATCCACTGTACCATCTAGCTGTCCCCTTGAATGTATTGACAATACCAAAAGGGTTACATATTCATTTTATTTTAATGTTACAAGCTTCTTCCTTCTCTGTAGTCATCATTTGTTAGAGCATAGTAATATACCATTGCATTCACATCACTATTTGTAATTGTACAATCAATTTACATCTATCTTATTTCCATTTCTTTGTTACCATAAAAAGGTGCTGCTATAAAGAATTTGGTATAGTGTAGCCTTTCTTTTTTTCTTCAGTTACCTCCTTGGGACACATAGCTGGCAGTGGAAATTGTGTATCAAAGGATATGAGCAATTTAGCAATTTTCTTTGCATAATTTCAAATCATTTTCTGAATAGTTGGACTAATTCACAGTCCACTAGTAATTTGTTTTGTTTTTGTTTTGTGGGGCAATGGGGGTTAAGTGACTTGCCCAGGGTCACATAGCTAGTAAGTGTCAAGTGTCTGAGGCTGGCTTTGAACTCAGGTCCTCCTGAATCCAGGGCCAGTGCTTTATCCACTGGGCCACCTAGCTGCCCCCTGTTTTGTTTTTCTGCAACTCTCCCAACATTGGCTATTCCCATTTTTTTTGTCATCTTTACTAATTTTCTGGGTGTGAAGGTTGTTTTGATTTTTTTTTTTTGGTGAGGCAATTGAGGTTAAGTGACTTGCCTAGGGTCACACAGCTACTAAGTGTCAAGTGTCTGGTGTCTGAGGCAGCATTTGAACTCAGATACTCCTGACTCATGAGTTGGTGCTCTATCCACTGTCCCACCTAGCTGCCCCGATTTGTAGTGATTTAATATGGTTGTCATTTTTAAAAAAGAACTATTTATATCCTTTGATCATTTATCTATTGGGAAATGGCTTTTAGCTTTGTTTTTGTCAGTTTTCCATATAGTTTGCATATCAGACCCTCATAGGAGATGGAATACAAAATTTTTTCCCCGTTAACTATTTCCTTTCTTATCCTAGTTGCATTAATTTTGAAAGTGTTTTCCACTTGAAATGATCAGTTTTATATTTTGTAATTGCCTCTTTCTCTTGTTTAAGAATTCACACCTTTATTTATTTTGAGATTTGCTGTAATTCCTAAACTAATTGCTTTATAGATTCTCCAAGAGTTGTTGTCACATAGGAAGTTTTTTCCTAGGTCATTTATGTTTGTGGGCTTATTTTATACTGCATATTCTTTCTTTTTTTTTTTTTTGCGGGGTAATTGGGGTTAAGTGACTTGCCCAGGGTCACACAGCTAGTAAGTGTTAAGTGTCTGAGGCTAGATTTGAACTCAGGCCCTCCTGAATCCAGGGCTGATGCTCTATCCACTACGCCACCTAGCTGCCCCTTATAATTTCAGATGTGGACATGCTATCCCTCCTTCATTCCTACCTATCCTGTTTTCATTATTTCTCTTCACTAAGATCTTTTTTTTAAACCTACCGAAGAATTTGTCTAGTTTTATAAAGCACCTGGTAGTTGATTACCAAATCTGTGAATTAATTACTAAATTATAGATGACTAAATCTGTAATTATGGT
Organism: Dromiciops gliroides; assembly: GCF_019393635.1. NCBI lineage: Eukaryota > Metazoa > Chordata > Mammalia > Microbiotheria > Microbiotheriidae > Dromiciops > Dromiciops gliroides. Next base: position 184,265,096 of record NC_057864.1, read on the forward strand.
AGTATTGTCATTTTTCTTATATTAACATGAGCCAATCTTTAGCACTGAAGATTCCTCCTACTATTTCATTTTTTTATGTTTTAAAGGAAATAATTTTTAATTGAATCTGTGCAGACATTCAGTGTCTTTTGGTATTGTTTTCTGTAGTTATTTTGAATGATAGTTGTATTTCTAATATTGGTCCCTGGATTTTGTCAATATTTTAAAGCTGTTGATTTTTGTGGGTTTACTTTATTTTGTAGTCTGTGATTTTACTGAAGCAATTGTCTCCTTTAGTTTCTTGCTGATTCGTTAGGATTTTCTAAGCAAACCATTGTCATCAGTAAATAGGGAAAGATAAGTCTTTTCTTTGCCTTATTACTATTGCTAGCATTTCAAGAACTATATAAATATTGGCAGGATAAAATAGGCAAAGGGACTAAATTCCCTAAAATCCTAGGGAATCAGTAAAGAAATTAAATGAGATGATAGCTTCAGTAAAATTGCAGGGAAAAGGGCCATTTTTGCTTTTTTTTTTAATTGGAAAATAATGTTTCTTTTTAACCTTTTCATGTTATTTTAAAAAATATTTCTCTGTGCTCATATGTTGAACCATTCTCAAATCAAAGTAAAATTTGACTTGATCATGAATTTTTTAAAAAAGATAAGTCAATGTAATCTTGGCCTGGATATTAAAAAAATTTTTTTGAGCCAATATTCATTAAATATATTGGTCCCTGGTTTCTTTGATTTATCCTTTACTGATTTGGGCATTAGTATTATGTCTCAAAGATTTTGATAGAATGAATTCTTAATTTTTGAGATTAGTGAAGGAAAGGTGTTTACACTTGGTTTAGTATGAAGTCAGATGAGTTATTAAATTCTACCTGCATTTGTACTCTAATTACTTTTCAGTCAGTCAGTATTTATTAAGCAGCTATTGTGAGTCAGGCACTGTGCTGAGTGCTGAGGGGTAAAAATATGAAAATAGGAAGGCAGTCCCTGTCCTAAAGGAGCTCACTATCTCTTGAGGAAAGAATATACACCAAAGGAAGCCTAAAAGCAGGAAAAGAAGGGGAGGAGTGAGGTGTGGGGAAGTCAGTGAAGTAATGTAGAAATGAGAAATGAGAAGATATTCTGAACTGGGCTTCTTCCTTGAATGGAGGTTTTAGAAAGGGACTGAGGGTGTTGAAAAGGTGGATTTTCAAGGCTGATGGGATCTTGCAGGATGATGAGGTTTTTCCCATAATGAGCTTCCTGGAATATAATGAAAAAGTCAAAAGTCCCAAAGTAGTGCAGCCAGGTGAGAAATGAGATTTTCTGAGCTGAGCTCTCACCTTGAATGAAGTTTTTGGAGCTGGTTCCACCCTTGAATGTGAGGGGCAGAGGGTGTTGATGAGGTTTGGAATGCCATTGTTGATGATCTTTCAGAATGACGTTTTCCCAATAATGAGCTTTCTATGGGTGGTGTTCATGTTGTGTTCTTTAAAAGTATGATAGAATTTAACTGTAAATCCATTTGGACCAATTTTTTTTCCCCTTTAGTATCTCCTTTACAATTTTTTTTTTCTGAGATTGGATTATTTACAGTTTGTATTTGGTTTTCTGTTAGTGTGAACATTTTTGTTTTGTTTTGTTTTTGGTTTTTTGGTGAGGCAATTGGGGTTAAATGACTTGCCCAGGGTCACACAGCTAGTAAGTGTTAAGTGTCTGAGGCCGGATTTGAACTCAGGTTCTCCTGAATCCAGGGCCAGTGCTCTAACCACTGCACGCCATCTAGCTGCCCCCTGAACATTTTTTAAAAAGGAAATTCTTGTCAGTTTTTTGATCAACTTCATTTTCAAATAAAAGGAAGAAAATAAGCATTTGCTAAACACCTCTTATGTGCTAAGCACATTACAAACATCTCATTTGATACTCACAACAGCTCTGGAAGGTAGATGTTATTATTATCCACATTTTACAGAAGAGGAAAGTGAGGCAGACAGGTTGAGTAATACAGTTAAATGTGGGAATCTGACTTTGAATTATGGTTTTTCCTGATTCAAGGCCCATCAATCTATATTGTGCCTTCTAGTGGCTTCAGAGGGATTAAACTTAGCCTCTTGTCCCTTGAAGTAAGTGGCATAATGCTTTTTTTCTTTAACAAAAAAATTTATTGATGCTTTTTGTTTTGACATAAAAATCTATTTTAAGCTACTTTGTAATGTTTTTCATTTACTTTATTGTAGCCATTCTGTATATTTTGCTAACTTGATATACTGTATCAGTTCATACAGATTTCCCATGTTTTTCTGAATACTTTATATCTTATTTCTTATTGTACAAAAATACTTTGTTAATTCCAATATAGCAGTTTGTTGCCCAGTTGATCAGCATCTTTGTTTTTAGTGGTTTTGCCTTTCTTCTATCTTTGACTTTCTGGGTTAATGCTTATATATTGCACTAGTGGCTCTTTATGACTTCAAGAACTATGAGATACTTAGTATATCTTTCTACATTTAAATTGTTATGATGAGATAGAACAGACTATCTTAAAGTTACAATTTTGAGGGGTTAAAAAAATCATTATCGACAGGTTGGCTTTTCAGTATCACACTGTAATTTAAAATCTTTAAAAGGGTTGGAAGTACTTTATACTTGAATATTAAATCAGATCAGATATTAAATATCTCTAGTACCTTATAGTTACCTTTCACATTTTATTGCCAAAAATACTTAAGAAGGAGCTTGTTTAAAAAAAAGGATCTTGTTGATAGTATAGATTAATATGTTGAAGATCTTTGTTTTACAATTCAATATTTTGAATGCTATAGCATTTCTTACCTTTGTTATACATACTTTTTATTTTTTAGGTTTTTTGAGCTGGAATAATTTGTTTAAATTTAACTATTAAGTCATTATTTCTGTCTTGGAAATTTTTCTGTTTGTCTTCCAGTTTTTGTACTAAGTTATGAGGGGCCAGTGACTTTTCCAAGACTATGGATGGCTAGTTTTCCAGTGATGACTACTATTGGACAGATTAGAAAGAGATTATAATTTTTAGGAAATATAATTTGTACTCTGGTTTTGGAAGACAATCATTAGGTGTTCAAAACAGAAGAAAAAAACTTCTTTAAAAAATACCTGGGGGCAGCTAGGTGGTGCAGTGGATAGAGCACCGGCCCTGGAGTCAGGAGTACCTGGGTTCAAATCCGGCCTCAGACACTTAATACTTACTAGCTGTGTGACCCTGGGCAAGTCACTTAACCCCAATTGCCTCACTAAAAAACAAACAAACAAACAAACAAAAATACCTGTAACTTACCATGTTTAACTGCTTATACATGAATTGTTCGGTGTGTCTGACTCTTTGTGAGCCCATTTGGAGTTTTCTTGGCAAAGATGCTAGAGTGGTTTTTCATTTCCTTCTCCAGCTCATTTTACAAATTAGGAAACTGAAGCAAACAGGATTAATGACTTGCCCAGGGTCATACAGCTAGTAAGTGTCTGGGACCAGATTTGGACCCAGAAAAATGAGTTTTCCTGACTCCAGGTCCTGCATTCTATCCACTGTGCCACCTAGCTGCCTTGATTGTATGATACCTTCTCTTTTTTTCTTTTTTCTTTTTTTTGAGGCAATTGGGGTTAAGTGACTTGCGCAGGGTCACACAGCTAGTAATTGTTAAGTGTCTGAGGCACGATTTGAACTCAGGTCCTCCTGAATCCAGGGCCAGTGCTCTATCCACTGCACCACCTAGCTGCCCCAACATTAGCAGTATTTTTAAAATAACAGTGTTGAAAGGACTAGTTCATATCATTTGCAAAGTTTTGCACCTTAAATAGAAATGAACAATTAGTGATATTCCTGAACCATACAACGCTATTGGCATTTGATTCATTTAACATATTCAATCTTTTATTTATTTATTCAATCTTTTCAGAGATTGTTATATATTTAAGATAACCCTGAACTAATGTAAATTGGGTTTTCATTAAAGGAGCAGTTTCACTATTTAAACTCCAAAACTATTTAGTGAGCTAGTATAAAATAAAAACAACCATTCTGATTTAGGAAATATTTTTTCAGCAAGGCAGTTGAGACATAAAAGGCAAAAGGGAAAATAAAGGTTTTTTCCCTCATTAAGCTTACATATTCTTGGAGAAGGGAGAAGATAGGAAAGCTTATTTTTTATTCCTTTTCAATCTTTTAATGAAATTACCCCTACTGAAATTAAATTATATTGACTTTGTGTTATCTGTATGTTAGTATTGTCTGTAACCAGAAGAATATAAGCCCTATGGGGCACATTCTTTTCTTTGTTTTGTATTTTTATACCTGTTGCCTAGCACAGTGCTTTTATACTTTGCAGTTGCTTAATAAATGCTTATTAAATTGAATCAAGCATATCCACAGAGAAGTAAAAATAGAACTATTTGAGAATGGAGAGATTCCTCACAACTGGGTGAAGGGAAAGTTGGTATTTGAGTTGAGCCTTGCATGAAAATAGGGATTCTAGAGGTGGAGGCAATAGGGGAATAATTTGTGGCATTGAAGATATCCTGTGCAAAGGCACAGAGATGGAGGTGGAGTGCTGATGTGGGGAATGGATATTAGGCCTTTTTGGCTGGAGTACAATGAAGGGAAACAAGATTATGGAAAGCATAAAATACTAGGCGTAAAATTTTGTAGTTTATTCTAGAGGCAAAGAGTTTTTTAATTAAGGGAGTGATATAGTCAAACATGGTTTAAGAAGCTTATTTGGTGGGGGGGTAGAGCCAAGATGGTAGAGGAAAGGCAGTGACTTCCCTGACCTCTCTCCAAAACCTCTCCTTCAAATAATACCATAGGACAATTGTTGGAGCAGCAGAACCTATAAAAGGAATGGCTGAAATAATTTTCCAGCCAAAGACAGCTTAGAGGGTTGGCAGGAAAGGTCTGTTGTACCTGGGTGAGAGTGGAGCACCCTGAGCAAACCCAGCCCCAGCCCTAGCGAACCAGGCCTTGGGAACCTTTGATTCAACTGGGGCAGCAGCTGCTTCTGGAACTCAGCCTGTGGATGGAGAGTGAAGCTCGATGCGCATTGTGGACCCAGCCTGGAACAGAAAGTGCTTCCAGGGCCTCAGAGTCTTTGGCACCAGAGGCTTTTTCTGAGGCTCTGTTTGTGGACCGGTGAGGGGGTCAGTGGTTGCCTGGGGTGAACTGGCTGTGGCCTCGGCTGGAGTTGAGGTGAAGCACACAGGTTCTGATCCAGTGGGCTTGACTCGAGTAGTGGCGGCCCAGTGGGGGAGGGGCACAGACATGCCAAGCTTCTGACTATAGAAAGTCAGATTTCAATCAGACATCTGATTCTGGGTTGTGAGGTGAGTAGGCAAAGAAAGCAGAGGAGTATAGAAAGATTTTTTGGGGGAAAAGTAGACCAGAATACACCCTCAGAAGAAGATAATAACAAATCTAAACTCCAACATCCGAAACTTCCAAGAAAAATACAAATTGGTCGCAGGCCATGGAAGCTCTCAAAAGGGAATTTGAAGATAAAGTACGAGAGATAAAAGGAAGATTTAGAGAGGTGAAGGAAAGAATGGAGGGAAATGAGAGAAATTCAGGAGAGTCATGAGAAAAAAGTCAAGAGCTTGAAAAGCCAAATGGGAAAGGCAATACAAAAGCTCTTTGAAGAAAATAATTGCCTAAGAATTAGTATTGAATAAATGGAACCTAATGACTATTTGAAATCAAGACACAATAAAGCAAATCCAAATGAATGAAAAAATACAGGACAATATGAAATATCTCCTTGGAAAAACAGCTGACCTGGAAAATAGATCCAGGAGAGATCATATGAAAATCATTGGACTACCTGAAAACCATGACCAAAATAAGAGTTTGAACATCATTTTCCAAGAAATCGTCAGGGAAAATTGCCCTAGAAGCAAAAGGTAAAATAGAAATTGAAAGAATCTATCTATCTATCACCTCCCGTTTTCCCCAAAGGAAAACTTCCAGGAATATTATTGCCAAATTCCAGAGATCCCAGGTCAAGGAGAAAAAATTGCAAGAAGCTAGAAAAAAGCAATTCAGGGGGCAGCTAGGTGGCTCAGTGGATAAAGCACCGGCCCTGGATTCAGGAGTACCTGAATTCAAATCTGGGCTCAGACACTTGACACTTACTAGCTGTGTGACCCTGGGCAAGTCACTTAACTCTCATTGCGCTGGGGAAAAAAAGAAAGTAGGAACTGGGGTTTTTGGGAGCAGCTAGGTGGTGCAGTGGATAAAGCACTGGCCCTGGATTCAGGAGGACCTGAGTTCAAATCCAGCCTCAGACACTGGACACTGGACAAGAAAATATGACTTTCAAATAAAAGACCTTAGAGAAGCATGAGAAGGTAAACAGGAAAAAGAAATCATGAGGGATATTAAAAGATTAAGCTTGAAAAAAAATAAGATTAAGCTGTTTACATTCCTATGTTGGAAGAATTCTTCTAACTCACAAGAACTTTCTCGGTATTAGGGTAGTTGAAAGGAATATACTTAGAGGGCACAGGAGTGAATTGAATATGAAGGGATGATATCTGTAAAGCATTTATTTTTTGTTTAGCCTTGTTTTTTCTGGGGCAGGCAGGGTGTTGTAGCTTATGACCCGGGCCGGATTTGGGTTCAGGGCCTCCTGGGTCCAGGGCTGGTGCTTTGTCCACTGTGTTGCCTAGCTGATCCATGATGAAATCTTTAAAATAAAGTTAAGGGGTAAGAGGAGTGCACTGTAAGAAAACGAAATGGAGAGGTGGACTGGAGAAAGAAAGCTCACATAAAAAAAAATGCAAGAAAAAGCTTATGGAGTGGAGGGCAAGATGGGGAAGGAGTAGAGGAGTGAGTGTACCTTATTCTCATCAGAATTGGCTCAAAGGGGGAATAACATACACACTCAAGTAGATATAGTAATATATTTTTCCTTGAGGGAAAGTGGGAGGGGAAGGAGATAAGGGGGGGGGTGTGTGAAAGAAGGAAGGGCAAATTGGGGGAGGGGGCAGTAAAAAGCAAAACACTTTCCAGGAGGGATAGGGTGTAGGAAGATAGAAAATAGAGTAAATATCAAGGGGAGGGAATAAGATGGAGGGTAATACAGTTAGCAATAGTAACTGTGAAGGAAGCTTAATCTTATTTGGTGACTGTGTGGACAATGGTTTGCCCGGGGAGGGGGGGGGAGCAGCTAGGTGGCACAGTGGATAAAGCACTGGCCCAGGATTCAGGAGGACCTGAGTTCAAATTTGGCCTCAGACACTTGACACTTACTAGCTCTGTGACCCTGGGCAAGTCACTTAACCCTCATTGCCCAAAACCTCCCCGCCCCCGCCCCCCCCCAAAAAAAGAAAAAACAAAACTAAATAGTACAATAAAACCTTATTTAGAATCAATCTTTTTTAAACAAATCACAAAAAAAAGAGAATGGTTTGGCAGGTAGGAGAGAGTAGAATCAGAGACTCAATAGGAGGCCCTTATAATAGTCTAGGTGGCCCCTCAACCAGTCTAGCAGAAACCTAAATAATAATCAAAGAACCCAATGAGAAATTACATTGTGATTTCATCCACAGAACTGCACAAAAATTCATTTGGAAGCCCATTGGCAATAGGAAAGAGGCCTACCAGAAAAGGCAGTGCAAGCAAACAAGATTATAGTGTGATTAAAGGGACAGGCACATGGAAATAGGGGAAAATTTCTTACCCAATGTGAAGATCAGAAGATTGCAGGTTATGCTCCTAGGTTGCCAAAACTGATGGGTAAAACAACATGACTATCCTACCTAGACCTCTGAAGGAGCTCTTGATTCTCACTGCCTCTCAATACAGGGTCTTATGGCCTACAAACATTTCTGCCCATTTCTGGTCCTGCTGGCTGGCTATTAGTATTAGTATTACCAGAGGCCCCCTGCTGTGAGAGCCCGAAGGTATATCACATCAACATGAGACCCCTGTCAACCAATCAGCTTGAAGCAGTGTGTGAGGCAGTTGGTTTAGCCAGTCGGTGGTTGGCAGCTCTGATTTCTCCTCCAGGGTAGGTTAGGTCTTCCTATTCTTTCAGAGACACTTGTTCTCTCTTTGTTAACCTCTAATATATTTTAATAAATGTTTAATAACTAAACTGTGAAACTGTTGTCCTAGTTAGCTTTCCCCACAGGGGAGAGATAGGGTGACCACACACATTTCGTTTTACCTGTCACAGTTTTTTCCTCCTCCCAGAAACCTTCTCTCCAACAGGAAACAGGGCCGTACACACACACACACACACACACACACACACACCTCCAAGCTAATTGTCTGGTAGCTCTGATTGATAAGTCCCATAGGTGGTTCTATAGATGTAACTTCTGGATGCTAAAGTCACATGTTCTCTAAATCACATGCTTTCTCCTTGTGGCTGAACTTCTCTATAGTATCTCTCCAGCAGGGGTGCCATTCCAATTTTCACAAAACCCATAGCCGGGACCTTGGAAGATACAAGACACTCTAGAAACAGTTTCATTTGGGCATCCTTCAGACTGGTATATCACATGTCCAAGGACTCTGTTTTGAGATGAAATAGAGGGGGCAGCTAGGTGGCACAGTGGATAGAGCAAGGCCCTGGATTCAGGAGGACCAGAATTCAAATCCAGCCTCAGACACTGGACACTTAAAAGCTGTGTGACCCTGGGCAAGTCACTTAACCCTCATTATCCTGCTAAAAAAAAAAAAAGATGAGATAGAGGGCCCTGAAACTTTCATGCTTGGAACCATAGATATCCAAGGGGATATAACCCTAGGAAGTAGAGCTTAGTGTTGGGACCCAGTTAGAATCCAACTGGGGTTCACCACCTCACTCAGAAAGGCAATAGGAGGTGGAGTTTAGTTCTGGTATAAAGTAAACTAAAGTAACCTATAAAAAAATACTGTAAATTTAAAGATACTAAAAAATCTGAACTAGAAAGAGATGGTAACACTATCAAAACTGCAAGGAAAAAATAAGAGATAAAAAGTGAAATAAAAACTCTAGTGGCAGAAATCTCAAGGATACTAAATAGCTTAGAAAAGAAAATAGGAAACCTTACCCAAGTAATGGATTCCTTGAAAACTCGAATTGACTAAATATTGTTGTTTGTTCTTTAAAGAGGACCATGTCATTGACTTGCACTGAGTTGGAATCAAGTGAGGGAAGCATGTGCAGGGTCCCCCACCTCTCTCTCTTCTCCAGAGCCATCTGGGTCCAGTGGTAAAATATACAGTAGGATGCCTGGAGATGGCCCTGGGGTATTTAAGGCAATTGAAGTTAAGTTACATAGCTAATAAGTATCTGAGGTCAGATTTGAACTCAAGTCCTCTTGACTCCAGAGCCAATGCTCTATCCACTGTGCCACCTAGCTACCCCAAGACTAAACATAAATCAGTTACTCAGATAATAAGAAACAAAGCCAAAAAATGTTTTTAAAAATAGAAGTAGGGGTCAGCTAGGTGTCGCAGTGGATAGAGCACCAGCCCTGGAGTCAGGAATACCTGAGTTCAAATCCAGCCTCAGACACTTGACACTTATTACCTGTGTGACCCTGGGCAAGTCACTTAACCCCAATTGCCTCACCAAAAAAAAAAAAAAAGAAAGAAAAGAAAAAAGAAGTAAATATATTATGGAGCAGCTAAGTGGTGCAGTGGATAGATCTCAAGGCCTGAAGTCAGGAAGACCTGAGTTTAAATTTAGCCTTAGGTACTTACTAGCTGTGTGATCCTGGGCAAGTCACTTAACCTCTGTTTGCCTTATCTAGCAAAGAAGGAAATGGCAAACTACTCCAGTATCTTTGCCAAGAAAACTCCAGTTGGGGCCATGAAGAACTGAACATGACCAAAAATAACTGAACAGCACAACAAATATTTTACAGTATTGTCTACTAAAAACAACTGATCTAGAAAATAGGTGAGCGAGAGACAATTTAAGACTCATTGGACTTCTTGAAAACCATGATTTAAAAAAGAAAATCCTAGATTATCTTCCTATTTTCTTTTTTTCCCAATTGAATATAAAAGGTTTTTAACATTTGTTTTTTTAAATTTTGAGTTCCACGTTCTCTCCCTCTCCCCTCCCCATTCCCTGAGACTATAAAAAATTTGACATAGGCTATACATGTGCAATCGTGCAAAATATATTTCCATATTAGTTATGTTGTGAAAGAAAACAGACCAAAAAAAAACCCATGAAAAAAATAAAGTAATAAGTAGTATGCATCAATTTGCATTCAGACTTCATCTGAAAGGTGCATGATCATATCCTTTGACCATGTACCAATTGGGGAATGACTTGTATTATAAATTTGACTCAGTTCTCTGTATAGTGAGATATGATGCCTTTATTAGATATACTTGTAAAAACATTTCCCATCTTTCTACTTTCCTTCTAATCTTGGTTGCATTGGTTTCATTTGTGCAAAAGCTTTTCAATTTAATATATTGAAAATTGTCTATTCTACTTCTTGTAATATTCTTTATCTCTGGTCATAACTTCTTCCTTTAGCTGTGAATATGCCAGGTAAACTTCCATGTTTCCCTAATTAGCCCATAGTGTCACCCTTTATGTCTAAATCATGCACCCATTTTAACTTTATCTTTGTGTAAGGTGTGAGATGTTCTAAACCTAGTTTCAGCCAAATGGGTTTTCAGTTTTTGTTAAATAGTGAGTTCTTTTCCCAAAAGCTTGCATCTTTGGTTTTATCAGACAGTAGATGACTATGACTGGATAGTATATTTCATGAAATCATAAATTAAAACTTCCCAAATCTATTAGAAGCAGAGGACAAACTGAAAATAGAATCCACTGATCAGGAAAAGTCCAAGGAGTGGTATAGCTAAAATCCAAACCTTTCCACATCAATGAAAAAATATTTTAGCCAGTTAGAAAAAAGTAATTGAAGCACTAAGGAACTATAGTCAGTATCAATTGACCTGATAGGTTCCTCTTTAAATGAGATATTTTGGAATAAAATATTCCCAAAGGCAAAAGATATAGGCTTGCATCCAAAAATAATTTACCTTGTAAAGCTTAGTCTATCCTACAGAGAGGGGAAAAATAATGAACCTATAGTTAGAGGACTTTTAAGTATTTCTGATGAAAAGGCTAGAGCTAAGCATGATTTTGAAAGGCTAACACAAAACTCCAGGGAAGCTAGAAAGGCTACAAGATTTCTGAAGGAGTCACATAACTAGATTTGTATATAATAAGGACACATTAAGTTGTCCATAATACAGTACACCTGACCAACTTCAGTGCTAATAATGGCTGAAGTAAGATTACTAAAATTCATTGGGAGATGCCCTAAGAAGTCAGAATCCTTAGAGGTGTATGCCTAGACACATGAGTTTCATCACAAGAATGCATTGGTTTTGAGGAAATCTGTAGAGAAGAAACCATTCATGATTGGGAGGTGGGGGCAGTGTAGGGTAGAAGGTGGTAAGTGAGCATCCATCCATAAAACCTGGCCCAGACCTGACCTGCTATGTGCGTAAAAAGGGAATCTGGGGCAGCTATGTGGCACATTGGATAAAGCACTGGCCCTGGATTCAGGAGGGTCTGATTTCAAATCCAGCCTCAGACACTTGACACTTACTAGCTGTGTGACCCTGGGCAAGTCACTTAACCCCCATTGCCCGGCCAAAAAAAAAAAAAAAGAAATCTGGCTGGAGCAAATAGAAAGAAGAGAAGCTACATGGGTAGTTGTGCAATGGTATCCCTAAATGCAGGAGTTTGGACAGAATTTTATAACTCTGGAAACAGTGAGGTAAATTTCTGAATCTGAGGGGTATTCATAAGTCTCAGTGCTAATTAATGAGATTAACCAAATTGGAGATTAAATGACTTTTGTCATCCCATACACAGAAAGGATAGCTTTTTTTCCACCTCCAGGTGAGTTTGGAGGAGTTATTAATTCCATACTAGAACCTGAAGGAAGTTGTACCAGTTTGTTTAGGGGAATGGTTGGGGTTGAGAAATAATCTTGTCCATTTGTTACCTTGCTATTGTCTTAATTAAATATGTTAGGTTTGAAAAACAAAACAAATCAAAGCACAGTAATCAGACAGAAGGTGTCTGAACAAGGATAAAGTGATGATAGGGTAAACAATATTTGATAGCTAACTGGAAATAAGAAGTGAGAGAAGAGAAGAATCATGAGTAATTCTTGAGTAACTAGTACCCTCAATAGAAAAAGAAGTTTGAAAGAAGTCACAGATTGGGGAAAGGAGGATAATCAGTTTTGTACTGGAATATGGAATTTGAGATGCCTTTAGGACATATATAGTCCAATAGGAAGTGAGTAATATGGGATTGATTTTCAGATTGATCTTTATACTTGTCCCTACCAAGGTATGCAAAACTTGGATCTCTTTTCTCCCCCACTCCCCCATTGACTTTGTTTGTTTTTAGTGAGGCAATTGGGGTTAAGTGACTTGCCCAGGGTCACACAGCTAGTAAGTGTTAATTGTCTGAGGTCGGATTTGAACTCAGGTACTCCTGACTCCAGGACCAGTGCTCTATCCACTGCGCCACCTAGCTGCCCCTTCCACATTGACTTAAAGAACTGTGCAGGATAATTTTAAATGGGCTGAAACCTTCCATTTATGGTCATTGCTTTATAGTTCATTTATAGTTGTATATCCTTGATGGTTCTTGGTAGATAGTGCCAATCTGTTTGTATTTTTCAGTGATTTTAGGGGAACTAGGTAAGAATTAAGGAGAGAGGGAACTGAAGGAAAGAGGAGAAAATCAATCTCATATTCTGCTTGTGTTGACTCTCCATGTTGGAGAGTATGAAGTTCATAGTTGGAATCATACCCAGAGATGCACAACTTTATCATATCTAGCCACTATTACTTGGTACATCTTCTTGATCACACAGACCGTAGTAGTAAAAATTTCATCATTTAGAAAAGTAAGTAAAATCACAACGATCAGCTGTAGGTTGTTCACAACCTATAGTTTAAGACTAGAGGTATTATAAGATGGCATAGGCTTTATGAACAGTACCCAATAGTAGCTGATGTTTGCTTGCCCTGACAGCTACAGAGTGAAATAGCTAAGTAGCTGAAAGGACTAGGAACAAGAAAATAGGCAGACATTTTAGATTTGGGACTAGGAATGGTTTTGTGAGCTTCCTGGATCTTAATGCAGAAGTTGGTAAAGAGCCACTTGGGACAGATGTAAGTTCCCTGTAGATAAGTAACTAAATGAAGACTATAAATGTTGGTTATAATTTCCCAGAGTTCCCTGTTAAGATATGATATTTAAAAAAAATTTTTTTTGAAACTAATTTTCTAAATCCTGGAATTTGTTTGGCTGAAGAGAGGAAGATGATTCTGTATAAATTGTGAAAAGAAAATTATTTGTGTTGGAGGAAAATAAAAGTTTTGTGGAGTGGAGAATTTTTTTGAAATGAAAATAACCATCTCTTTATCTATTTGGGAAGTTTAGATTTGCATAATTTTGATTTTTAACATGGCAAACCTATCTATAATTTTTCATCATTTTGGTCAAATAGCAAATATTCAGCATTATCTCAATTTGGACTATTTTGCAGAAACCATTATTGTATTTCTTTCTGATAAAAATAATTTTGCTTACTTTTGCCTAGAAAATTGTCACTAATTACCTGGGTTGACACATTAAAAAACACTTGAGCCAAACAACTCTGACTCCTCAAACTGTCAATTCTTTCCACTTTGTTTTGCACAGAATTTGTAGAAAATCAAGCTATGACATGAGTAAGCACAGACATTCAAGAATGCATGTTATTTTTAAAAAGAGGTAATGTTATTTACTGTGGAGACTTAAATTGATTATTTAATACAACTGTTTTTAAGCAAATAGAGGATTAAATTCCTGGAGACATTTCCAGAAATGTGATATAAAAATGAAAGACATCAGTAAAACAGAAAAAAGAAAGATACCGAAATGATTTTTCCCACTTTTCTTTCCCAGTGTCTTTATCTTCTGTTAAATTATTTGCCATGGTTCATTCACTCCTGGTTACTGTTTCTGTTGGTAGAGGTAGACAACTAAGTTTAATGCTACATCCTTTCTTTTTTTTTTAAACCTTTTTTTTTTTTTAGTAAGGCAATGGGGGTTAAGTGACTTGCCCAGGGTCACACAGCTAGTAAGTGTTAAGTGTCTGAGGCCGGATTTGAACTCAGGTACTCCTGAATCCAAGGCCGGTGCTCTATCCACGGCGCCATCTAGCTGCCCCTACATCCTTTCTTTTAGTGAAGCTGGGGTTACTTTTTTAGTGAGGCAATTGGGGGTTAAGTGACTTGCTCAGGGTCACACAGCTAGTAGTGTTAAGTGTCTGAGGCTGGGTTTGAACTCAGGTCCTCCTGAATCCAGGGCCGGTGCTCTATCCACTGCGCCACCTAGCTGCCCTGGTTACTTCTTGATAATGTAAAATATATTGGGCATCTGCATTTGCCAAGTGGTGTATATTTAAATCTTTTTTTTTTTTTTTTAGTGGGCAATGAGGGTTAAGTGACTTGCCCAGGGTCACACAGCTAGTAAGTGTCAAGTGTCTGAGATCAGATTTGAACTCAGGTCCTCCTGAATCCAGGGCTGGTGCTTTATCCACTGTGCCACCTAGTTAACCCCTTCCCATTATATTTATGAACTGCAACTTGTTTAGTCATTCCTTGGTTTGGTGGGTCTTTGTTACTATTATAAATAGTTTGTTGTATTTGTTTTTTGTTTTTTCATTGACTTCCTTGGAGTATATGCTTAACAAGGGGGTCTTTGGGTTAAATTGGGTAATTTGTATAATTTGTTTATTTATTTGCATAATACAAATTGATTTCTAGCAGTTAGAAACTGCATAGTATAATGGAAAGAGTGCTGCCTTTGGAGTCAGAATCTTACCTGTGGTATTTATTTCTTACTTAAATGGGGCAGGTCTCTTAACATAATTGGGCAACAGTTTCCTCATTAGGCGGTTGTACTAGATGGCCATTTGAGACCCCTTTCATCTCTGATCCTGTGAGCAAGCTTTATACTTGTCTTTCCAAGTCCTCCAATGTTAACTCTTCTTTCCACTTTTTGCTGTCTTTGTCAGTTTGTTGAATGTGAGATAAAAACTGAGTTTTGATTTGTATTTCTCTTTTATTGATTTGCAGCACTCTTTCATATGGTTGGTGATAGTTGGTAGTTTTTCTTTTGAGAGCCATAGTAACATTTTATCTTAATGCAAACACCAATCATTTTAGTACCCCTAAAAGATAGGCAGATTTAAATTTTTAAAAATTATGCTTCATTCATTTTGAAAACAAATATACATATTTCTTATACAAAGAACAGAAAGATTTTATATGGAAACATGAATCTTTATTACATACAGCTTTTTAAAAAGGCATATATTAAAATTGATGTAGTAGTACCAGAACTCCCCTTCTTGTCTGTGTCTCTTGCTAAACTTTGTGCTCTCTTCTGTGTGCTTCATGTTTCATTGATGCTCATTTCTTCTTTTTATTTTTGCATCACTCTTACCCATTGTCTACAAATTCTCTCTCCTTCCCCACCCCCAAATCTTTCCTTGTAACAAGTATAGTAAAACAAATTCACAGATTGAGGTTGGTAAGATTTACTTTTGTTTTTTCCATTTCTAAAATAGGACTTATGAGAGATTAATTGGTCTATCCCAAGGTACAGTGAGAGACTGTGTTGGAGCTAAGAGTGTGTCTCTTGAGATTTTGGTTCCTAGTTATCCTATATTTAGTTGATTTCTTCCTATCTGGTACAGGTTGGTGATCTCATCATGTAACATCTGTTGGGCTACTCAATTTTAACAAAATCATTCTTTCCTGAGGAATGGGGTTTATTTCAGGTGTACTAGTGTTTGTAGTTTAAGGATTTTGTCTAGATCTTGTCTCTTCCTATTAAATATTAATAAGGCCCGTTTTTATGATACTGTTAGGAAAATTATGTAATTAGTTTTTTCATGATCAGTTTGACAGACATTAACATTTCCTTTGATCATGAATTACAGAAAAATTGGATATGTATGAAACTGAGAATGTTTCATATAGTTTTTAAACAGGATATATTACATGCAACTTGTTTTTTAAATGCTTTATTAAATTTAGCGTTGTAGTTACAGTACTACCTTGCTAGTCTTTTGAACTTTGTTCTTTGAACTTTGTTCTGCTCTCTTGTGTGTATTTTTTAAATGTTTCATTAATTATCTTTTTCTCCTTATTATTGCTACCTGCCATGTCTCCTCTTATGTTGTTTCCCAAATAAAAGCCTTCCCCATGAAAAATAAGATTAGTCAAGCAAAACAATTCTATAATTTAACCGTTTCTAAAAATGTGTATCTTATTTTACAACTCTAGTCCACCACCTCTCTGCTCTTAGGTAGTAAACATAATTTATCATTCGTATACCATAATTTGTTTTGATATTCCCAATTTGGTGGCCACATACTTTGTTTCCAATTATTTTCTACCATAAAAGGTACTTCTGTAAATATATTTGTCTATATATGTTCTGTTGCTTTGCCTTTGGTATCTTTCAGGTATATGCCTAGTAGTGGTAAAGTGCTAAAGAGTATGTATAGTTTCCTGAGTTTTCTATATAGTTTCAAATTGTTCTCCTGAAAAAAATTAGATCAGTTCATAGCTTTACCAATAGGGTATTAATGTATTTATCTTCCTTCAGTCCTTCCAGCAGTTTTCATTTTCCTTTTTTGCCATCCCTGCCTATTTGACAGATGCAAGGTGCAAAGTCTGAGTTGTTTTAATTTCCATTTCCCTTATAATCATTAGCAATTTGGCGCATTTAATCCTATAGTTCATATCTTATCTTTCTTTTTCTCAGAACTACCTGTTAATATCCTTTGATTGTTGGTATTTTTTTCCTTTGTGTCAATTTTCTTTATCTTGAATATCAGAATTTTATTAGAGAAATTTTCTGAAAATGTTTGCCCCCCCCATTTAACCATTTCTTTTCTAACTGCATGTATTTTGTTTGTGCAAAGCCTTTTTCAATTGTACCTAATTAAAATTTGTTATCTTACATCTTGTGATTTTCTCTGTTTTTTGGTTAAGAATTCTTCCCCTATTTTTAGTTGTGAAGGGTATTTCCTTTCATGCTCTTCTAATTTATGATACAACCTTTTCTGTCTAGGTCCTGAATCCATTTGGAGATTATTGTAGTATAAGATGGAATCTTTAGGGGTTTTTTTTGGGGGGCGGTAAGGGGACAATGAGGGTTAAGTGATTTACCCTGGGTCACACAGCTACAAAGTGTCAAGTGTCTGAGGCTGGATTTGAACTCAGGTCCTCCTGAATAACAATGGTTATCCATTGTGCCACCTAGGTGCCCTGGATCTTTAGGTTTGAACCTTCTTTCTTTCTTTTTTTTTTAAATTTTTCTTTCTTTCTTTTTATTTTTGGCGGGCAGTTGGGGTTAAGTGACTTGCCTAGGGTCACACAGCTAGTAAGTGTCAAGTGTCAGAGGCCGGATTTGAACTCAGGTACTCCTGAATCCAGGGCCGGTGCTTTATCCACTGCACCACCTAGCTGCCCCTTGAACCTTATTTCTGCCCACGACCTTCCAATTTTCCCAGAGGTTTTAATCCTTAAATTTATATAAAACTGGGTCGTCTGTGCCTAAACTGTTCCACCAATCAGTTTTTCTATTTTTTAACCAATACCAAAGAGTTTTGTTGAATGCTGGGTTTGTGTTGTAGTTTGAGACCTAGTACTGTTAGTCCCTCTTTTTTCACGCTTTTTTTATTATTACCCATCAGATTCTTGACCTTTTGTTTTTCCAGATGAATTTTGTCATTATTTTGCCTAGTTTCTATATAGCAACCTTTTGGTAGTTTGATATGGCACTGATTCTGCAGATTAATTTAGGTAGCATTAAAATTTTTTTAGTGCTAGCAGGCCTTGTTATCATCACCTGTCCTAGGACTACCAGATTATAGTAAGCCTTTTTTCCTGCTCCGCTGGTCTCCTGGCTGCGCTGCACAGACAGATGCGGACTGGAGTTTGACTCGACCCGGCTCTCGGTTAACAGCACGCACTTGACTCAGTCTCTCGCCCCAAAGGTGGCCTTCCGCTTTTGGTGAGTTTTATACGGAATATAGACTAAGCCTAGACTTAAGACTTATTTGCATTGTATTTCTACTTTCCTATCCTTCTAATCAACATCACCTTGTGACTACCATACAATAAAAGCTCTATCTAGAAAACCAGAAGCTTCTTCCATTTACTAGTCTGGGAGATAAATTAAGGGAAAGGTTAAGTAGGGTAGATTTATGATCTAATATCCAATTTTAATCTTAGCTAGTGCTAAGCACCCTTTTGTGCTCTTAAAGAACTTAAAGGTGTGGTGAATTCCAGGTCTTTTCAGTGCCTTTCAAAAGTCAAAACAAAAACAAAAAGGATTAAAAAAAATAGGTATAGGGTAGGGAAAGGGTGGGAGAAACAATATTCAGTGTTTTCAGTGAGGTATCAAGCAATAGGGTTCAACAACCCTCTCTCAAAAAGAAAGAGTAAAAAAAAAGAATTCTGGTAGCTTCTGAGGCCCAATGGCCTCACCCACAGCATATACTTAAAATGTCTTTGAAAAGTCACTTAGTTTAGTTTTAAAGAAAAGCAAAAGAAACAAAAGTCAAAAAACAAAGCAAAACCAAAAATAAAAAGCAAAAGATTTAAAAATTTTAACATTTAGAGGGGCTATTAATCCCAGAGAAAGTGGGTTCCTACTGTTCTGTGGTATGGAAATCCTTATGTATTCCTCTTTAAAGAATGACACCTCTTAGCTTGCAATCCAATTAGAATAAAAGTATTTTATTTTTGGAGCTTAGAGAAAGTGACCTAGACTTCCCCTGAAGGGGAGATGGTTCAGAGACGTGATTCTCCAAGATACCTTTCTTGCCTGGGAGGTAGGCCAAAGCCTTTATAGATATTCTATAAATGGATGGTGGAGGGACAGATGGGGTGATGACCTGATTATGGAAAGTTCCCTTTGGGGATTGGGGAAAGCTTCCTGAGAGTCAGGGGGATTTTCTTTTGGAAGAATAGTCCTGACCTCTGGAGTAATCTCTGTCTTCCTAGCTCTGGTAGTAGCCATGCCTAACTGACTTTCTTGCTATAGAATTTAATCTCCGCATACTTCTTAGGTATGTCCATCCTGATAACTAGTTGGCCGTTTTAAACTTTAATAGTTCCAACCTCCAAGTCACTGCTTAATTCAAGAAGTACTTTGTGAAATATTCAATACTATTTTATCATCCTTAAAACAGAAGTCAAAATAATCTTTGTTGCACAGATCTAATTATAGTTACCTTTCTCCCCCAGTTAAAAAACTATAGTGACACTGAATTGTCTATAAGATAAACTGACATTTTAGAACCTCCATAAGCTCTCTCTGTCCTTCCAGCCTTATTTCACTTTGCCTTTCCCTTTGCCCTTGGGAAGTACTTCCCTGCTTTCAGGGACACTTACAGTCAATTTACCCACCACTTTTTTCTTTTAAGAAAGCTTTCTGGGGTAGCTAGATGTCGCAGTGGATTGAGCACTGGCCCTGGAGTCAGGAGGGCCTGAGTTCAAGTCCGACCTCAGACACTTAACACTGGCTGTGTGACCCTGGGCAAGTCACTTAACCCCAATTGCCTCACACACACACAAAAAGCTTTCTCTCACTTCTTTGTTTGGATTTCTCTTTTGCCTTATCAGTTTACATTTTATTATAATTAACTTGTTTATTTGTCTTATTCACCCTATTAGATTTGATCTGTAAACTTGAGGACAGGGATTTTATTCTATTTTATTTTTTGCTTTTTATCTCCATTGCCTTCCTTGCACATTTTAGGTACTTACCATTTATTGAATTGGATGTGAAGTTATCCTGTGATTTGAAATGTTACCTTTAATGTAACCTAATTATAAGAATAGAAAATAGAAAGTCTAGAAACTTATCCTAGCATTACTGCTCTCAAGAAATTTATGATAGTAATAGCAGGATAAGCATAGTGCTACAATGTGATAATTGACTAAGGACAAAGTAAAATAAATAAATTTATTGATTTTTACAATAAGCCTTAAGTTTTTATATCTTTAAAAAACTTTTTAGATGTAATGTGCTTTTGCTGCAATGCTTGTTTACTGGATTAAAAAGAACAACTGACAGTAAATCCAACTGTCCTGGGTAACAAAGCCTAAACTAAAGGTGGAGAAATTAGCTTAAATTAAAAGGGAATTAAGTAAAACAAAACAAAACAAAACAAACAAAAAGAGGGAATGAAGTGACATGGAATGAGGTTGGGGGGAATCTTTATTTACCAAGTTTCTCATTTTTCAGTTGATCAAAGGATACAAAATTTCCAAAGGAAGCAATTCAAGCTGTTAATGATGATAAAACTCAGTAAAAATTACAGAAATTAAAATTAAAGCAAGGGGGCAGCTAGGTGGCGCAGTAGATAAAGTACCTGCCCTGGATTTAGGAGGACCTGACTTCAAATGTGACCTCAGACACTTTACACTAGCTGTGTGACCCTGGGCAAGTCACTTAACCCTCATTGCCCTGCCCCCCCTAAAATAAAATCAACTCTTCAGATCTACCTCACACCCGTCGTGGCAGAGTTGAAAAAAAAATAGGAAAATGACATTGTGGAGAGGGTTTGGGAAAACAGGCACGTTAATGGGCACTGTTGGTAGACCTGTGAATTGATTTAGCTGTTCTAGGAAGCAGTTTGGAGCTATTCTCTAAAAATTACTGAATTCTGCATGCTCTGACCCAGCAATAATAGCTTTACTAGGTTTCTACCTGGAGAGGAAAAAAAAGACCCATTTGTACCAAAATATTGCTGCCTTTTCTTTTTGTGGTGGCATAGAACTGGAAATTAAGAGGGTGCACATTAATTTGGGGGGAACCTGAATAAATTATGTTCCATGAATATAATGGAATACTGTTATGTTGTAAGAAATGATTAAGGGGACAACTTTAGAGGAATCTGAAGAGATTATTTGTATGAAGTAAGCAGAACCAAGAGAGCAGTTTATATAATCACAGCAGTAATGTAAAGACAAACAACAAAGTGTTTTGTTTGTTTTTTGTTTTTTGTGTGTGTGGCAATGGGGGTTAAGTGACTTGCCCAGGGTCACCCAGCTAGTAAGTATCAAGTATCTAAGGTCGGATTTGAACTCAGGTCCTCCTGAATCCAGGGACGGTGCTTTATTCACTGTGTCACCTAACTGCCCCCAACAAAGTGTTTTACTTATATTCTCTCATTTGATCCTCACATACATCCTGTTCTTATCCCTCACTATAGGAGTCTCAAAAAAGTCAAGTGACTTGCCCCTAAGGTCACCTGGTTGGTAAGTGTCTGAGAGAGAGGGCTTCAAAAGGCTTAAGCCACTGATCAGTATAGTCATCAGGTGGGATTCCAGAGGACTGGGATGGAGCATGTGCACTATTTTCTGATAGAGTTGATATACATACAGAAGGAAGCTTCCTTCCATAGGGCTGATGTGTGGATTTGTTTTGTTTAACTGCACATTTGTTACAAAGGTTCCTCTCTCCCTCCTCCCCCCCCCCTTTGGTGGTAGGGGGTAGGAGGAGAGAGAAAATAGATTATTCATTGGGGAAAAAAATTAAAAACAGGCTCAGTCCAATTTCATTTGGTCAAGGTCAGCCTAGTGTCAGTAGAAGCATATTTGTGTGGCCATTCCTATCACAAAATAAAACCACATCATAATTATTGGTGTCCCATGTAATTTCTACACCATATGATACCAGGTAGAATTTGTGTATTTCTTATATAAACACAAACTTCTTATATGACAGTGAGATGTTGCTATATATACCACCACCACCAGTTCTCCACTCCTTCAGAAAAAAACTATTGAATCTCATGTAAAGACAGTAAAACCGAAGGAATATGATGGCTTTATGAAAAACAGACCAAATCATAAAGCCTTTTAAAAAAAATCTTAAGTCTCTTAGTTTCTCTGTAAAGCAGCTGACATATAGTGCTTTCACATGTTAATTATGTTACATAATTCGATTCTTTCAACAACCCTGTCAGATCAATACCCTATATATTATTCCCATTTAATAGATAAGGAATCTGAGGTTCAGGGAATTGAAGTTAGTTGTCCACAGTCAGTCGTAGGTGTAATAAATGTGGGTTGTCTTTCCTAGGTATAAGCCCAGTAGTCTTTCTTTACATTAATGCTGCTTATATAAGTGCTATCTAAATCAGATATTAGACTACAAAAAATGCAAAATATGACTGGGGCTCATTCAGCCAGCATAGTGTGAATCTAGAAGCACTGCTTATGAGAATGTGATGACCAGCTTTATATGAACAATGAAATTCCT